>NC_037357.1:133702774-134014913 GCF_002263795.3 Bos taurus | reverse complement strand
AAAGACTTGGGTAAAAGAAGGGAATAGTGGCAGAGGAAAAAAAATTACAAAATAATTGAGTGTCAGGTACCACATTAAAAGTCCATCAGCCATCTTATAGAGAAGTCCTTATTAAAAATTCCCATATTCCGGAGCCTGCCCTTCCTTACTCTAGAAAAAGATCTTCATTCATCCGGCAAGTACTTGTGAGAAGCTTCTTATTTACCAGTCCTGCGTGTATGCACCAGAGATTCGGCAATAAAGAAAACAAACTCGGCCATTGTGAAATTACATTCTCTGAATCCACCCATGCATTCTTTTCTTAGCCCTGGATTCCTGAAGCCCATGGATCAGAAAGAGACAACGGAAAATGCGTGTTAGCCCTCGTATGCAGAGCCGTCTTGCCTCCCATTGTTTTGATCTCCCCCTTTCAACCTAGGCAAGGGGCTTACATTTTAGAACCAAAAGAACAATCACACTGCTTTCCTAAGCTAATGAGCGGCATTCATCTTGATATGCATTCTGCCTCCTCTAGTCAATTTTTTAAATCAATGTTTCATTCTCTCTACATTTGCTGTTTCAAAATTCCCCTTAATTGAAGCCATTTCTCAGTTGTAATAGCACCAATATACAATGATAATAGTATAAAATGTACCCCTTTAGATGATGGGAACTGCATGCTAAGTCACTTCAGTCACGTCCGACCCTGTGCGACCCCGTGGACTGTAGCCCACCAGGCTCCTCGGTCCATGAGATTCTCCAGGAAAGAATACTGGAGTGGGTTTCCATGCCCTTCTCCAGATGAGAACTAGGTATCCCACCAAATATTTAAATACAAGCTGTTAACAACCTAGATAGCACATTCAAAAGCAGAGACATTACTTTGCCAACAAAGGTCCGTCTAGTCAAGGCTATGGTTTTTCCTGTGGTCATGTATGGATGTGAGAGTTGGACTGTGAAGAAGGCTGAGCACCGAAGAATTGATGCTTTTGAACTGTGGTGTTGGAGAAGACTCTTGAGAGTCCCTTGGACTGCAAGGAGATCCAACCAGTCCATTCTGAAGGAGATCAGCCCTGAGATTTCTCTGGAAGGAATGATGCCAAAGCTGAAACTCCAATAGTTTGGCCACCTCATTCGAAGAGTTGACTCATTGGAAAAGACTCTGATGCTGGGAGGGATTGGGGGCAGGAGGAGAAGGGGATGACAGAGGATGAGATGGCTGGATGGCATCACTGACTCGATGGAGGTGAGTCTGAGTGAACTCCAGGAGTTGGTGATGGACAGGGAGGCCTGGCGTGCTGCGATTCACGGGGTTGCAAAGAGTAGGACACGACTGAGCGACTGAACTGAACTGAACTGAACAATATTTCTGGGAAAAACCAGCTACATGCATATGTGAATCTAGAGGATGTAAATTCAGAAGTCTAACTTATGTGATTGAGGCAAGAATATGTTTAAACCGTGATCTCTGGCTTGCCTGGTGGTCCAGTGGTTAAGAACCCGTCTACCAATGCAGGTGACACGGATTCGAACCCTGGTCCAGGAAGATCCCACATGCTGTGGAAAAACTAAGCCTGAGTGCCTCAACTACTGACACTGTGGTCTGGGGCCTAAGAGCTGTAGTGACTGAGCCCACATACTGCAACGATGGAAGCCCCCACTCCTAGAGCCTCACAACAAGATACTTCACAACAAGAGTCAAAGTCAAAGTGCTAGTTGACCAGCTGTCTCTCACTCTTTGAAACCCCATGGGCTGTAGCCCTCCAGGTTCCTCCGTCCATGGGATTCTCCAAGCAAAAATACTGGAGCGGGCCAATTGCCATTGCCTTCTCCAGGGGTCAAACCCAGGTCTCCTGCATGGCAGGCTGATTCTTTGCCATCTGAGCCACCAGGGAAGCCCACACACCACAGCTAGAGAGTAGCCACTGCTCACTGCAGAGCCAAAATACAGAATTAAATAAATACATCTTTAAATAAAAGGCAATCTCACAGACATTATTCAGTAAAAACTGTTAAAATAAGCCAGCAAAGGGATCAGAAATAATGCATGTTTTACTCCAACACTCTCTCCTTGAGTCCTTGCTCTCTGTATGATACAGTGTTACATGCTTCAGAACACAAAGACAGAAAAGTGTCCTAGACTCCTTCATGTCCATTCCCATTTCACCCCTCTTCAGAGACAAGCTTCTTGAAAGAGCAGTCACCATTAAGTTCATTTCTTCACCTCCCAGTTCTTCTTGATCTGTCTTCATCTGCTTTAACCTCAACCACACTCTTAGAAGTGGTTTTATCAAGACCTGGCTTGCTTTTTGTTCCTCGTTTTACTTGACTGTTGAAGAAGGAAATGGCAAGCCGCTCCAGTATTCTTGCCTGGAAAATTCCCTGGATAGAGAAGCCTGGTTACAATCTATAGGCTACAGTCCATGGGGTCGCAAAGAGTCGGACACGACTGAGCGACATCACTTTACTCGACTGTTCATAATTTTTGACGCTGTTGGCCACCTCCATCTTTCTCAAACTGTTTACTCCCTTGGTTGTCAAGGCAACACACATTTGAGCTCTAGTCTCTCTCTCGGGCTGACATTTAAAGGTTAGGTGCCATCCTCAACTCTCTTTCCTCTCATCCTTTCTGAGATGAGCAGGGCCTCATTCACACGAGTCCTTCCCGTTGCCTCTAGAATGTCTACCACTGCCAATGACATGTCTCTAGTCCATCTCTCTCTCTCAGCCTGCAGAATCGTATTTTTAACTCTCTAGTGGACTCTGTCCACCCAAATGCTTTAGTCAACCCCCACCGAAGTCCAAACTCGCTGCTTTATTTTTCCTTCCTACCTGCTCTCATCACCCTCAAGATGCAATTCCCACTTAGAGTACCTTTGTACCCTAACCATCCACAGCAAAAATTTCTGTCATCCACACCATCTTTCTTGTCCACCAACATTTCAGTCACTGAAAGTGAAAGTTGCTCAGTTGTGTCCAACTCTTTGCCACCCCATGGACTCTACTGTCCATGGAATTCTTCAGGCCAGAATACTGGAGTGGGTAGCCTTTCCTTTCTCCAGGAGGTCTTCCCAACCCAGGGATCGAACCCAGGTCTCCTGCATTGCAGGCAGATTCTTTACCAACTGAGCTATTCAGTTCAGTTCAGTTCAGTCGCTCAGTCATGTCTGACTCTTTGTGACCCCATGAACCACAGCACCCCAGGCCTCCCTGTCCATCGCCAACTCCCTGAGTCTGCCCAAACCCATGTCCATTGCGTTGGTGATGCCATCCAACCATCTCATCCTCTGCCATCCCCTTCTCCTCCTGCCCTCAATCTTTCCCAGCATCAGGGTCTTTTCCAATGAGTCAACTCTTCACATGAGGTGGTCAAAGGATTGGAGCTTCAGCTTCAACATCAGTCCTTCCAATGAACACCCAGGGCTGATCTCCTTTAGGATGGACTGGTTGATCTCCTTGCAGTCCAAGGGACTCTCAAGAGTCTTCTCCAACAGCACAGTTCAAAAGCATTAATTCTTCTTTGCTCAGCTTTCTTTATAGCCCAACTCTCACATCCATACATGACCACTGGAAAAACCATAGGTTTGACTAGATGGTAATGTTGGTAATGTCTCTACTTTTTAATATGCTGTCTAGGTTGGTCATAGCTTTTCTTCTTTTAATTTCATGGCTGCAGTCACCATATGCAGTGCTTTGGGAGCCCAAAAAACTAAAGTCTGTCACTGTTTCCATTGTTTCCCCATCTATTTGCCATGAAGTGATGGGACCGGGTCCCATGATCTTGGTTTCACCCTAGAACCCAACAATTCCATTTCTTGGAATACACCCTACAGATATGCTGAGGTAAGCTCACCAAGAAACATGCACGGTATCTTCAGAGCAGCTGTATTCATTGTGACAAAGAGTAGAAACGATCCAGACGTCCATCAGTCCATGAACGGATGGGTAAGCTGTATTACATTTACACCGTGGAATACCATCTGACCATGAGAATGAGCACCATGCCACGTGTAAAAGTGTGCATGACTCTCAAACCCAACGCCGAGTAAAAGATGTCCGTACAAAAGGGGACATACTGTATGACACACCAAGTACCGGAAGGAGGACAGTCAGTCTCTGCTTTTTGAAACCAGGATGGCACTCACTGACCGGAAAAGAGCGAAAGACGTGATTCGAGCATATTAATAGGCTGGTGACTCGAGGGTATTAAGAGGCTCCACCATTCATTTAGTTCCGCATTACTGGTCGTCTTCCATTTGTGAACATTCAAGCTGCACACACAGGGTGTATGCGTTTTCTATCTCTCAAGCTGCAATAAAAGGTTTTTAAGTGTATACAGCTTAACGAATTTTTACTCAGTAGACATTCCCATATATAAGTAACATGGATGAGACAGCATATTGCTGGCAGCTCAGAAGCCCCTTCACACTCCAGCCCATATCAATTCCCTCAAAACAATTTCTGTTTTGACTTTTACCATGGTGGCAGAGATTCCCACCTGTACTGCTGTTTCCTCCATTTCAACAAAATACATCGGCACGCTATAGGCTTTCTTATAGATACACGTTGAACTAATAAATCACAGGAAAAAATGGAGGAGTCAACAAAGATATCTGAAACCTTAAGTGTGGTTCAGTTCAGCTCAGTCGTGCAGTTGTGTCTGACTCTTTGTGACCCCATGAACTGCCAAGTCCATTAAATTAAAAGGATAAAGTGAGGGAAAGAAGTTAAGAAGGAAAGTGTAGTTCCTTAGAGAATGTCTATATCTCGTAGAAAAAAGCAATACTGAAGGGTAGTCTGAAAATCAAACCATATTTTTACATCATAAATGCAATGTACTAGTTGCTTAGCAACGAACTGATAAGAGTTCTGGTTTGTATGACTAGGGGCTTCCCCAGTGGCTCAGACAGTAAAGAGTCTGCCTGCAGTGTGGGAGACCCAGCTACAATCCCTGGGCCGGGAAGATCCCTTGAAGACGGAAATGGCACCCCAGTCCAGTATTCTTGCCTGGAAAATCCCATGGATGGAGGAACCTGGTGGGCTACAGTCTATGGGGTCACAAAGAATCGGACACGACTGAGCGACTTCACTTTCTTCCTTTCTTTGTATGACTGACCAACTATGGACAGTCAAAAACACTTCACTTACGCATTCTTTTTGGTGACTTACAAGCGTATTTGTACTCACAATACAAGGCTCTTAAATGTATGCCTTAGATCCGTATTGTGTACTTTTTAAAATCAACTTGAAAATACAAAGAATTTCAGCTTCCAAACAACCTTCGGACCCGAGCGGTTAGTAATTGCACAAGGATCACCAAGTCTGATGTTAAAAATTTACAGCATTTGAAAAGCCCACAGGCCACACAACTGATTTTTGCTCAACTTCCTGGTTCATTACGCCTGGTACTGGGCATTCATTGTATAGAATGGAAGAGGCTGGAGGACCCAGGGTGAGAGGTTGGCTTCCCCATTCATTCGGATCTGCACTAGCATAGTACCTCTCTTGTCTGAGCCCCAGGAAAGGAAGGGCAGATCTCCAGGCAGTGAACTGTAAATTATTATAAAATAAGAGCATACACACGGGAGTGGACTTTTGCCTGCCCTGAGTTTGTATGGTTGCGTAGGTGGAGTCTTCCGAATCACAGCAGGCCCACATCCCACGTACAGCTCTTTCTTCCATTTACATTCTGTTCGAGTTTCACTCTGGGTTTGGTCGCATTCCCTCCCTCTGGACTTGAATAGCGCCCAGGGTGTGAAATAAGCATTGAGATTCACTGGTGTGATTGATGCTCTGCTGTGTCATCTAAACTGGTCTGTTAAAAAGTCCCTTGACTCGAGGTATAAAGACTCTGACATCCCATTTGGATCACAAAAAGATAGTATGGGGCAAAGAGAGAGGGGAAGACCTTGAAAAGGTGTTCATTGTGGTTCTTTTTACATCTGGAAATATTGCAGAATCTCCCCAAACGGTTGGATCTCCGTGAATGATAACTGAACTTAAGAGTCGTTTAGAGAAAGATAATGGTTTAGGAAAAGATGCTTCGTAACTCATACAGATAGGTAATTTACACACCATCCGCAGACAGTGCTGACGTGAGAAAGTGATTAGAAGGGGACGGCAGCTTCGGCTCGTTAATCAGTAGAGACAGGACAAGGAAGGCCCCACGCTTGGCAAAGCCCCAACGCACAGCTCAATGCCAAGGACGCCGTATTAGCTTCCTCCTCTCGAGACAGAAGACAATGTCAGGCCCCTCTCACAGGTCACGTGGCCGGAGATTCAGGCCTGCTCCTCAAGGGACTTATCATCTGGTATTTCCTCGGTGGTGTTTTATCACCTTTAACCAACTCCTGTTTATTTTTCAAAGTAGCGCACATTCATTGAAATCGGAAAAATTTCAAAATAGTAGAAAAACAGAGATCATAAACATTCACACTGTTTTTGCATGCACTTGGTCTTTGCTATGGATATTTTTATGTAGGATGATGACATGGAATACACCAGGTGACATAAACCTTATAAATCAGCAGGCACAATTTCATAAAGAATATGTATCAAAAATTTCATTTTAAAAAACTTGAAAAAGATGCTCCAAGTCAGTGCAGATTTTTCCTGCGTGTCTCTCGATCTGCTGACTCTTCCTGAATGCGTCACAATCAATCTTTTCGACGAAATCTCACAGAGAAGTCCTTTGGGACCCAGTGGAGAGTGCAGACTATGGGCAGATACTCTATTAAACCAAGGCCAAAACATTCCACTGGTGGAAAGACCTCCATCCTTGGTCCAAACAACTTTGACCTGGGTCTCACGATCACGTTATAACCAGGATGACCACTTGTGACCTTCTCAGTGGGAACTGTGGACACAGAAGTCCAGGGGACAGTATCACAGTGGTCTGGCTTGCATCATGAGCTCAGCTCTCTTCAGAGGCTGGGTATCCTAGTCAATGAGCCTGAACCCCAAACTCAGTTTTACACTGGGCAACATACAGCTTCCAAATAAATGAGCTATGCCACCTAAAAATGAAGAGCTGTGTGCATGCGTGCTCTGCTGGCTGCTAAGTCGCTTCAGTCATGTCCGACTCTGTGTGACCCCATAGACAGCAGCCCACCAGGCTCCCCCATCCCTTGGATTCTCCAGGCAAGAACAGTGGAGTGGGTTGCCATTTCCTTCTCCAATGCATGAAAGTGAAAACTGAAAGTGAAGTCGCTCAGTCATGTCCGACCCTCAGCGACCCCATGGACTGCAGCCTTCCAGGCTCCTCCGTCCATGGGATTTTCCAGGCAAGAGTACTGGAGTGGGGTGCCATTGCCTTCTCCGGCATGAGTGCTCAGTTATGTGCAATTCTTGGTACCCCATGCATTGCAGTCCAACAGGCTCCTCTGTTCATGGGATTCTCTGGGCAAGAAGACTAGAATGGGGTGCCATCTCCATTTCCAGGGGATCTTCCTGACCCAGGGATCGAACCCGAGTCTCCTGCATTGGCAGGCGGATTCTTTACCATGCACCACCAGGGAAGGCCATATATAGATATCTTCCAAAGAAAGAAAGAGCTATGTCATCTAAAAAAAGGAAGAAGAGATTCTGGAATTTCCAGGTGGAAATTCCACTGAATTTTTCATGCTTTGTCGACAAATCTTTTTCCTCTTTCTAGCGTGTACATTGTCAATACATTTTCTTGGGAGCGCTTCTTAATAAACGAAAGCAATTTTTCCATTATGTCTCCTCTGTTTTCCGCCTCAAAGCCGTCTCAACCGCCTCGAATGCCCATTTTAATTCTACCAGCACACGCTTTATTTCCCTGCTTTCCTCTCCCATCTCAATTGTCTTGTTTCTTTATGTCATCCTTAATTTTTTTTTTTATCTCCACCCATCTTTTTCCCCTTAGGACTTCTTTTTCTACCTTGTTGCCGTGCATGATATTTTGAATCCCAAAGAGTTTTCTAGCATTCCTTTCTCCTTCCTGCCTTGCTTAATATTATAGCACAAAGCCACTCTCCTGAGTTTTCAGGGCAGTATCGCTTTTAAGCCTGCATCCTTTCCCGCAGGCTCTGTGTGTTCTGGTTTATCACTGTTTACTTGTCGCGTGGAAAGGAGACTTCTCCGTCTGTGGCGTGTGTCTGAAGTCAGGCTGCATGTGACCCCATAGTCTATATGGGCTCCTCTGTCCATGGGACTCTCCAGGCAGGAATACTGGAGTGGGTTGCCATTTCCCAGAGAGGGGTGCCGCTATTAACATCCCAGTGGGAATGGAAATGAGCACCTCTGTCCTGAAGGGGGACCTGGGAGCACGTTACAGGGTCTTCTGCAAGGACAGAGTTTCCACAGCTTCGTACGTCAGACGGCTGTCAGGCTATATAACAGATAACCCTGAACTTCTAACCAGTTCATAAAATGAGTTGCTGCTGACTCAAGCTCCTTGACCAACACACAGTCAGCCCTACTCATCCATGTCACTTGAGGACCCTGGTTTGTTTACAAAGGCTCAAAAGGGTATTCTCCTGATAACCTAGGTGGAAGGACAGAACCATCAGGAATCACGGCCTGCCTTAAAGGGACCCAGAAGCATGTCATGCTTCATCCAGTCAATTCTGTTGGCCAAATGCTGTCACATGGCCTAAAATCTACCCAGTGTCCAGACAAAAAAGAGAAGCAGAATATCCATGACCTGATAACCATCCCAGAGAAACAGCCTAGTCTGGGGTCTACAGATGTTAATTGGCGATCAAAACACTGACATACCTTTTGTTAATCTTTGCACATTTATTCTTTCATTATAACTGAAGGAGAAGCAGAAGAAAAAAGTACACTTGAGAAGCTGTAACTTCTAGATATTAAAAGTAAAAAAGCTGAATATTCCCATAAAGCCCTGCCACAAAGGAATCACAAGAAAACACAAAGAAAGCAAGCATGGATGGCATTTAAGAAGAGACTGGAGGAATTCCCTGGCGGGCCAGGGGTTAGGACTCCATGCTTTTGCTGCCAAGAGCACAGGTTCAAGCCCTGGTAGGGGAACCAAGATCCCACAAGCCACATGGCACAACCCAGAAAGAGAGCGAGACAGGAAACTCTGTACATTCTCTGATGCTTTTGTCCATCTTTTAAGTCCCTGAAGTTTTGAGCATAAAAATCCTCAGAACAAAAGCCTCTCTGTGTTTTGGACAGAGTGGCAAAGTGAAGAAATGAGACAGGGTTGACTTCTTTAGTCCTTTACACAGTAAAGCTGAAGGAAGAAGAATCCTCAAACTTAAGGAATGATAGTATTAAAAAAAAAAAAAAAAAAAGGGTGGGGAACATGTGATCTTCTGAAAGGAAGAAAGAAAGTGTCAGTTCAGTTCAATCGCTCAGTTGTGTTCAACTGTTTGCAACCCCATGGATTGCAGCACATCAGGCCTCCCTGTCCATCACCAACTCCTGGAGTTTGCTCAAACTCATGTCCATCAAGTCAGTGATGCCATCCAACCATCTCCTACTCTGTCATCCTCTTCTCCTCCTGCCTTCAATCTTTCCCAGCATCAGGGTCTTTTCAAATGAGTCCACTTTTCGCATCAGGTGGCCAAAGGATTGGAGTTTCAGCTTCAGCATCAGTCCTTCCAGTGAATATTCAGGACCGATTTCCTTTAGGATGGACTGGTTGGATCCCCTTGCAGTTCAAAAGACTCTCAAGAGTCTTCTCCAACATCACAGTTCAAAAGCATCAATTCTTCGGCACTCAGCTTTCTTTATAGTCCAACTCTCACATCCATACATGACCACTGGAAAAACCACAGCTTTGACTATATGGACCTTTGTTGGCAAACTAACGTCTCTGCTTTTTAATCGGTTGTGTAGGTTGGTCATAGCTTTCCTTCCAAGGAGCAAGCATCTTTGAATTTCGCTGCAGCCACCATCTGCAGTGATTTGAAGCACGGCAGCTACAAACACACATGATATACGGCCTTGAGAATGTGTATTGTGTTGTGTGTATGTGATGTGTCTTTGTATGTTTGTACATGCCCACATGTGACCTGGGTTGCTCAACAAAGCACTCAGATCGCAACAGCAGAACACAGTCAGTGCAGAGATGAGCTGAGCGTGTGGTGTTGTAACTACCTCTACATAGCCACTTCGAAAACCTGAATTTCTTCAAGTAATAGTGCTGGGAAAGCCAGATATCCACATGTAAACGAATGAAATCAGACCCCAATTTTACACCATTCAAAAAAAATTAACTTTAAATGGATTAAGGCCTGACACTGTTAAACTCCTGGAAGGAAACACAGGGTATAAGTTTCATAGCGGTGGTCCAGGTAATGATTTCTTGGATAGGAAGCCAAAAAAAAAAAAAAAAACTCACAAGCAACACAAAAAAACCACACAGAACTACATAAAACTAAAAGGCTTCTCCACAGAAAGAAAAAACCCAACAAGTTAAAAAGGCCACTTAATGAATGGGAGAAAATATTTGTAAACCATGTATCTGATAAGGGGCTAATATCTAAAACAGAAAAGAGATTGCTACAACTCAACAGCAAAAAACAAACAACCTGATTTTAAAATGAGCAAAAGCCTCAATAGACATTTTACCAAGAAGACATATAAACGGCCAGGAAGACACATGAAGAGATACTCAACGTCACCACTCATTAGGGAAATGCAAATCAAAACCACAACAACACATCAACTCACATCTGCTAGAATTGCCATCCTCAAAAAGACAGAAAGTAAGTGTTGGCAAGGATGTAGAGGAGAGGGAAACTGTGCATCGTTGGTGAGCATTAAATTGGCACAGCCACAGGGGAAAATACAGGGTAGAAGTTAGTCAAAAAATTAAAAATAGAATTACCATATGATGCAGCAATCCCATGTCTGGGTATATACCCCCAAAGAACTGCAAGCAGGATCTCAAACAGAGAGTTACACTCCCACGTTCATCGCAACATTATACACAATAGCCAAGACATGGAAACAACGTTAAGTGTCCACTGACCAAGAAACAGAAAAACAAAACGTGATATACACATACAATGAAACGTTCAGCCTTAAGAGCAAGAAACCCTGTCATTTGCAATAACACCGATGAATCGAAAAGACATTAGGCTAAATGGAATAAGCCAGTCACACGATTCCAAACATTTCATGATTCCGTTAAAAGGGGGAATCTAGAAGAAGCAGACACGTAGAGCTAGAGTCAGATTTTATTACACGCTGCTCTAAGTGAGAGTCCATTGGTTGTCTTTTCATTTTGTTCATGTTTTTCTTTGTGGTACAAAAACATGCGTCGGTGGTGGTTTAGTACTTAAGTCGTGTCTGACTCTTGTGACCACATGGACCGTGGCCCGCCAGGCTCCTCTGTCTGTGGGATTCTCCAGGCAAGAATGCTAGGGTGGGTTGCCATTTCCTTCTCCAGGGGATTTTCCCGACCCAGGAATCATACAATGCAGGTGTCTTGCATTGCAGGCCGATCCTTTACCAACTGAGCTATGACGGAAGCCCATGTAAGTTTAATTAGATTCTATTTCTTCTTATTATATTTTTGCTTTTATTTCTGTTGCTTTGGGAGACCGACCTGAGAAAAGGATGCTACGATTTACATCAGAGAACGTTTTGCCCATGTTTTCTTCTAGGAGTTTTATGATATTACGTCTTATGAATTTAAGACATAATAAGTAGAGAATTTTCTATTATCCGTAATCAAAACAAAATATGTATTTGAAAAACCGAAACAGAAACTGGAGCCTATTATACAGAGTGAAGCAAGTCAGAAAGAAAAACACCAATACAGTATACTAACGCATATATATGGAATTTAGAAAATGGTAATGATAACCCTGTATGCGAGACAGCAAAAGAGACAAAGATGTACAGAACAGTCTTTTGGACTCTTTGGGAGAAGGCGAGGGTGGGATGATCTGAGAGAATAGCATTGAAACATGTATATTCTCATATGTGAATCAGATCACCAGTCCAGGTTCGATGCATGAGACAGGGTGCTTGGGGCTGGTGCACTGGGATGACCCAGAGGGATGGGATGGGGACGGAGGTGGGAGGTGGGTTCAGGATGGGGAACACATGTACACCCGTGGAGGATTCATGTCAAGTATGGCAAAAATCACTGCAGTATTGTAAAGTCATTAGCCTTCAATTAAAATAAATTAATTTAATAAAAAATAAAATAAATAGAATTTTAAAAAGAAACCCACTAATAAAAACCATTTCAGGGTTGCAAAGTCATGGGCTGTGTACACTTGAACATGACAAATGATTCAGGTCTTACGGAGGCATGAACTGATGGAGCTCAAAGTCCGAGTGGGGCTTCATGCGTCTGCAGACCCTTACATGACTCTCTTTTCCCGGCGCACGGGCTCCACGGAGACCACCAGGTGCATCATCTGCTTCCAGGTCTCCTTGGGCACCTTATGACCATCAGTTATCGGCTGGACTTCCTACTGATTGCTACGGGAGGGCCTCCAACATCCCCGAAACGTTTTCCCCATCTGGGCATTCCTGGCCTTCTGTGATCCACTTCTATTCTTTATCGCAGTTTACTTGCCTCGCACTGATGATGAGCACACACTTCCTGTAGGTCTGCTCCACGCTTTGCAAAAGAAACACTCCCTGTGGGTCACTTAGGGCAGCACGTAATTGCTGACGGCCCCTTTCCAAAATAAAATAAACACGCAAATGAGTCTACAGAAACGATTCCGGCAATGGCCTTTTTCCCCAAAACGTATCCTCTGATTCCTCAGTTTCTCTAGTAAAGGTGGAAAAGGGTGAAGAATAGGTGTTTCTCTTGCTAAACTCCGTCACCAGTTTACTTTTGTTCTTGCTGGTTTACAGGAGAGACTAACTAGAATTACTGATCATCAAGTTAACCTTTGCATCAAAGGAATGGTTTAAGGTAATAAGCAATAAAACCATAAATGAACGTTTTATTTCTAAGTCTCCCCGCTGCGTTTCCTAAATGGTGAAGTTCCAGAGTCAACTCTAGGCTGTGCTTCCCAGCCTTCAGCAATGAGAAATGGCAGATAGGAAAAAGACTAACAAATTATCAGACCACGCTGAGGACTTAAAGTTAATATTGCAGGTTTCCAGGCACTTTTAAGTTTAGCAGGTAAATCTCAGTTTCCTAGTTCTGTAATCTCAGAACAAGCAACCACTCACTTTGATTTTTTAAAAACACATTCCATCTCAAATACAGTTCCTTCAAAACTTGCTGTATTTAAATTGCCTTAACTCTGTCTGTGAAGTGCATTCACTTGAGGAGAGCACGTGAGGAGTTTAAAGGATAATGATTTTCTAAAAATACCCGTGATTTGCACATTCTTTCCATCTCAAAGCAACTGGATTTATTATGTATTTTCACCCACTTGTCAGGCATGGAGAAAGTGGTGAGCAAGAACTCTCAAGTCCTACTGTGCTTTTTAAAAGTAAATGATCGGCCCAAAATCTAAATTTGTCATGCGAATGACAGTCCCTGTGTTCTCAGTGAGACAATGGCAGGCACTGTTCCTATAAACCAGAAGATTACTTTATATTCTCTAGGGTTACTCATGTGCTTGCCTTTCAGCTTTTTCAGCAAATGGGGTTTCGGCAAGCATCTTTGCCCAATTTCTTTAGAGAAGGGAATACATGCCACGGGTCTGAATATATGGATTACCTGTCCATCATTATTATAGCAGTTCCTCCCCTGGACATCTGATCAATAGCACAAAGTCTTGCTCACTTGCCTCCTCTCAAGTCTTGTTAAATAGTTTCTAAACGTAACCACATGCAACAGAAGGGCCAAGAGAAATATACATATATTTCCCAGTAAATAGTCTGTGAGGTGCAGTCACGTAAAAATACAAGAACGCCTTTGTCATTAAAGATTGGAGAAAGAGATTAAAGTTACATAAATTCTTTAGGCAATATGGCTCTCAAAAATGGAACACATGTATACCTGTGGTGGATTCATTTTGATATTTGGCAAAACTAATACAATTATGTAAAGTTTAAAAATAAAATAAAATTTTAAAAAAATGTCTAAGTTAATCACCATTGCTAACTGAATCTAAAAGGTGAATGTATATAGCTTAGCCATTTGTGAAAAGATAAGGTTTCAGCTGAGTCTTTACTATACATTTGGGGATTTCTTTAGATTCTATGAGAAGAGGGATAATAACAACTCTTTCCACATGTGATACTGAAAATATTTCAGTACTAATATGATGTGCCTGGCAAATCCCATGGACGGAGGAGCCTGGTAGGCTGCAGTCCATGGGGTCACAGAGGCTCGGACACGACTGAACGACTTCACTTTCAGTTTTCACTTTCACGCATTGGAGAAGGAAACGGCAACCCACTCCAGTGTTCTTGCCTGGAGAATCCCAGGGACGGGGGAGCCTGGTGGGCTGCCGTCTATGGGGTCACATAGACTCGGACATGACTGATGTGACTTAGCAGCAACAGCAGCAGCAGCAATATAATGTGGGCTCCAGCCAAAGAGAAGGGGCAATGACAAGTCACACTGGCCATGGATTATGGTGAGCCATACCAAAAGGCATCAACCAGCCTGGCCTCACTCACAGGTGAGGGTATTAGAAGATAAGGGTCCTTAGCAGAGTCTGACACGTAGGATATACTTGGAAAATATCAGCATTCTTCAAAGCAGGTATCCTGCCACGGTAGGTCTTTAATGCAACTGTATACACAGTTACAGGGGGCTTCCTGTAAATATTAAGTATGGACAGCAAGGAGATCACACCAGTCCATCTGAAAGGAAATCAGTCCTGAATATTCATTGGAAGGACTGATGCTGAAGCTGAAACTCCAATCCTTTGGCCACCTGATTCGAAGACCTGACTCAGTGGAAAAGACCCTGATGCTAGGGGAGATTGAAGGCAGGAGGAGAAGGGGCTGACAGAGGATGAGATGGTTGGATGGCATCACCAACTCAATGGACGTGAGTTTGGGTAAACTCTGGGAGTTGGTGATGGACAGGGAGGCCTGGCGTGCTGCCGTCCATGGGAGTAGCAAAGAGTCGGTCACGACTGAGCGACTGAACAGCAACAACACTAAGTATTAAAGAGTGCCACCTAAGTATCTGAAACTTGGGTGTGAAAATCTTAGTAACTGACTCTGCATTTTTAATCCAAAGGTAGGGATGTATAGAAAGTTCAAGCCACAGTCAGAGAGGCAGGGAGAAGCATAAACTCTGATAGACGTGAACGCTTCTGGAGCCATGGGTCACTCACGACAAACAGGGAAAGGGCAGGGAGAACTAACTCCACAATTAAAAGGTGCTTCCTTAAACACGGAGGAGTTGGAAGAACAGAACTGGATGAAATTTTCAGAGATGCACCTTGCTCACATTCAATTTAACTTCCACTACAAAGAAATTCTTGGGAGAATAGAAGTAGCCAAATCCTTAGATGATTCTTCACTGAGCGCCTCCCCAATCCAAGGACTCCTGGTATGCTGAAATTTTATTGGATTTTCAGGGATTTCGGGGGCTTCCCTGATGGCTCAGTTGGTAAAGAATCCGCCTGCAATGCAGGAGACCCTGGTTCAATTCCTGGGTCGGGAAGATCGGCTGGAGAAGGGATAGGCTACCCACTCCAGTCTTCCTGGGCTTCCCTTGTGGCTCAGCTGGTAAAGAATCCACCTGCAATGTGGGAGACCTGGGTTCGATTCCTGGGTTGGGAAGATTCCCCTGGAGAAGGGAAAAGCTACCCACTCCTGGATTCTGGCGTGGAGAATTCTCATGGACATGAGTTTGGGTAAACTCTGGGAGTTGGTGATGGACAGCGAGGCCTGGCGTGCTGCCGTCCATGGGATCGCAAAAGAGTCAGACACAACTGAGTGACTTTCACTTTCATGGTGAATGTTTTCAGGAACACACGTGTCTATGATGCCAAGCACATACCCACAATTCTCATTTTTCGAAAGGAAACGCCGGGACCTGTGGCTGTCCCGGTTGCCATGGAGATGACAAAGCTCTTGGGTGAAGTCCACAGGCCAGAGCTTGCGGGAGTGCATGAGAAGCAGCCGCAGGAGTTAGAATCTTGCTGCCACGTGGATTCCGCAGCTGCCAGACCAGAAGTTGGTTTTCTTTTCCCCCCAAAGTTTTGTATTGCCGTAGAGCCGATTAACAATGTTGCAGTCATTTGAGATGAGTGGAAAAGGGATTCAGCCACACATACACACGAATCCTTTCTCCCCTAAACCCTCCTCCCAACCAGGCAGACCAGCAATGGTACAGAGAGGAGGTCAGATTGAAGACGGAGAATTCTGCTTCCTGCTGAAAAAAAAGGGGAAAGAAAAGCAATGGGCAAGTGGTTGCTCTAAATGCTATTACCATACTTAATGAATCCACCACTGCCCACGCTATTTGAAACCTATCTCAAATGGTTAGGAAATTAATTCCAGCGTGACTTTAGTCACAGAACATTTATGGGAGGAATTCACACAATCTGAGTAATTGCAGCTATCAGCTGAAATCACAGCGGGAAGCTGAGAAAAATAGGTCAGCTATTCTGGGAGATGTCCCCTCTGACGTCTTGTGCACCACCTTTGTAGAAAGCAGGCAGGCCCATCTTTCTGTTTTCAAACCTGTGTGCAGGGGTTATATGTCTGCAGTTCAAGGGCTGGCCGATGATAGTGTCCCGTGACCAATTACTCTCCACTGCAAGATGAGGTCATTACCTTTCAGAGGTTTCTCTTTACCATTATGTAACATCCCAGAGAACAGGTGCATGAGCAGAAGTGGACCCTAATAGAGCTTATGACAATGGTAGACTTTCTACATACAGTAAGAGAGATTTGTTTTTAAATCAACTGCAAAATGATTTATTAAACCACTCTCTATTTAGTATTTAGCAGTGCACATCCAAGAACTGACAGCACAGGGTGTGTACCAGAAAGCTTGGCTTTGCTGTTGATTATCTGGGGTTTTGTTTTGTTTTTGCCTGGAATAGTTATTAACCGGTGGAGAGACATGTTGTCAGATGCATTAGACCTTTTTTTTTTTTTTGCTTCAGCTGGAGAGATCAAAGCCAAACAAATGTCCTTCCAAGCGTGAGGTCAGAGTTGAGTTATTAGCTGGCTAATGGCCAAGGCATTCAGTCATTCCTAGGAAGCATGCTCGCTGTTCCAGGGTTGTGTTGGTGGGTAAAAAAGGACAGGACAGCATGGCCCCTACGGTTCATCTGCCGTAAGTTAGATAAGGCATCTATACATGCAGAGCAGTGACGTTCCGGTCATACGGACCCACTCCAACATCTTCTTCTCTAGTTACTGCTCAGTTGCATACTCTGGTCTCTTTACAATTTGTCATTATTAAGCTGTAAGCTGTCATTATTAAGCCTCTCCACCCAGTGGAGAAGGCAATGGCACCCCAGTGCAGTACTCTTGCCTGGAAAATCCCATGGATGGAGGAGGCTGGTGGGCTGCAGTCCATGGGGTCGCAAAGAGTCAGACACGACTGAGTGACTTCACTTTCACTTTTCACTTTCATGCATTAGAGAAGGAAATGGCAACCCACTCCAGCATTCTTGCCTGGAGAATCCCATGAACGGAGGAGCCTGGTGGGCTGCTGTACACGGGGTCACACCGAGTCAGACACCACTGAAGCGACTCAGCAGCAGCAGCAGCAAATTTCTAGTACTAAAGATGTTAGAAAAGATGGAATAAAAAAGGAAGTCAGTTTCCTTTTCTCAGAGAACAAAGAATCAAATGGGGTTTGGGTTGTCGAAATGGGTGTGTGGAGAGAAATTCCAACTTCCTTTGTGGCTCAGCTGGTAAAGAATCTGCCTGCAATGCAGTAGACCTGGGTTCGATCCCTGGGTTGGGAAGATCCCCTGGAGAAGGGAAAGGCTACTCACTCCAGTATTCTGGCCTGGAGAATTCCATGGGCTAGCAACTTCCACGGACCGGAGAATTCCATGGGGTCGCAAAGAGTTGGACAGGACTGAGCAACTTTCACTTTCACTTTCCAACTTTCCTGATTCCAGCAGTGGAAATGCCTCGGAATCTCAGAATATTAGAGCTGTGAGGCAATTCAGAGGCCAAAAGCATCAAATAGTACTGCTGCAGAGATGTCAGAACTCAAAGTCGGGAAATGCGACTAACTTTCTCTCTAACTGCTGTTGCCTAGACAGCAATGCCAGCTGCCTTCATATGGCAGAAGGAAGACCTGCTTCTCACGTGCTCAGAAGCTCACTGTCTATTCATGACAGATGAATATTCCACGGAGAACCTGCCTCTGTCACGCTTTGGGCAAGAGCTCTGGTCCTCAGGATTCAGTAGAACCTGAACACAGAAGGGGGAACCTAAGTAACAGAGTTTCTTACTGTTATTAGTAAGCAAAAGTGAAAGTCGCTCAGTCCTGTCCAACTCTTTGTGACTCTCCAGGCCAGAATCCTGGAGTGGGTAGCGGTTCCCTTCTCCAGGGAATCTTCCCAACCCAGGGATTGAAGCCAGGTCTCCCACTGTGCAGGCGGATTCTTTACCAGCTGAGCCACCAGCGAAGCCCATTAGTAAGCAAAATCTCATGGAAAAGATTACTGATGACTGGTCCATGTGAGTCAGAAATAATATGATTTACAGTTACTAAAAGGAGAAGAGGACAGCAGAAGCTGAGATGGTTGGATGGCATCACTGATTTAATGGACATGAGTTTGAGTAAGCTCTAGGAGTTGGTGAAGGACAGGGAATCCTGGCGTGCTGCAGTCCATGAAGTCACAGAGAATCGGACACAACTGAGCGACTGAACAACAGTTACTTATGATCTTTATGTTCACACTATTTCATTAGCATGAGCTAAAAACTTGCTTCCAATAGAATGTTTAATTGAATGGCTTCACTGCAGCATGTCAGTGGAACCAAATCAAGAATTTTCATCACTCAGTCAACTGGACAATATATATTGCATTCCACTCATATGGTCTTCTTATAGTACTGTTTTTCCATTTACTGAGAAATTGCCCGAGGCAAAGCATCGTGTGAGTAGCGTTATTTACGTTATTTCTTGAAGCTGTTCTAAAAGGTGAGAATTATTATCCCCATTTTCTGGACGTATGACCATCTTCAGAGGGATTAAGCCATTGACCTAACATTACACTGTGTGGACAGAGTGAAACCCACGGCCCCCAGGCTCCAAAGCAGGACTGTCAACCACACATCGCAGCCTCCATCACTTGTCAGCTCTTCCACAGTCACAGAAAATTAACTATTCACTTGCTTTTAAGACATTCCCCATATCATCAGAAAGGAAAGATACTAAAGATCCAAGTGCAAATCCTACAGGCATCAATGAATAATTGAGGCTTTCTACAGTAGCCAGAAATTGGAAGCAGACCTCCTGTACAGTTGGAATATATTTCCAGTTTATTTAGCTAAAAAGGGAAATTGGTGATTGATCTTCACATAAGGTCTGGAGTCGTTTCAAATCAGCCCACACAGAGGAATAAGAAACGAAAGCCTCTGTCAGGAGGCAAATATTAAGTATATTCCAGGGTGAGACCCAGGACTATGAAATTAACAGAACACAAGGCAAGACAAACCCTGAGATCTTTCCCTCAGCCAGCTGGATCAGTGATTTTTCAAAAGAGATAGCTGGAGCAACGCTGAGACGTTTTCACATGAATTCAACAGGGTCCCTCCTTTCACATACCAGATGTTCTGTTTATTCCATTTTCTGTTCAATACTGTTTTTTTTTTTTTTTAGTTCCTGGGAAGACTGCATAGTCAGCTTCAAACCTGTCCCCTTTGGGTTCTGCCTCATTCCTTCAGCAGAAAACATATCAGAAAATACTATCACTGAGAACAATGTTACGAGCATGTGCACAATGACAGATTAATGAACTCACGCAGGGTCAGGGGGCTGTGAATCCACAGGGCATGATGTGAAGTGTGATGCGTCTACATTCGACATGTTCTCATCATCTCTGTTTTAAATCATCGTGGCCCCAAACAAATAGCTGTAACCCTCTCTCATCCACATCCTTCTCCCTGAGTGGGGCTGGGCTGGGAAGATGTCAAAGATCTAGCAGGGGCTCAACAAACCACAGCCCAGGGGCCAAATCTGGCCCACCACCTGGTTTTGAAAATAAAGTTTTATTGGAACACAGCCACAGCCATTTGTTTACATCCTGCAGATGTGGTTGCCTTGGTGTTGTTACTACGGCCCAGTTGAGTCATTGTGACAGAGATCATACAGCTTACAAGTGGAAAATATGTGCTATCTGTGCTTTCACAGGAAAAAAAAAAAATGCCAATCCCTTGTTAGGACATGGAAAGAAAAGACCGAGGTCCAGAGAAAGTCAAATGTGACTCATCAAAAGAAATCTAAACTCCTAAATACAGAGGGGGAAAAACAGGAGAGAACCACGCAGGAAAATGGCACGAGATTTCTCCCACCTACTCCAGAAGAAACGTGGATTTTTAACCAGGATTTTAAACACGGATTTTAACTCACAGAGGACAGTACCTTTGTGGAAGTCCAGGAGTCCAGTGGACAGGTTCCAAGATCTCCCTGGAGGAGAAAAAACATTTTTAAAAAATCCAAGGTTAGACACAAGATAGAGGGGAAGAGGAACAGCTGCATTCTGCCATGTCATCCCTTCCCCCAGGGAGCGCAAACCGGCTACTTCCTGCCCCATCCAGAAAACTGAGAGGAGTTGCATGCCTGAGGGTAGCGGAGGGGTGGATAGCACCATAGCCACGGGCTCTTGGAGGATACGTCTGCCTATAATGTGGGAGACCCAGGTTCGATCCCTGGGTCGGGAAAATACTCTGGAGAAGGAAATGGCAACCCACTCCAGTACTCTTGCCTGGAAAATCCCATGGACAGAGGACCGTGGCAGGCTATGGTCCATGGGGTCACAGAGTTGGACACGACTGAGCGACTTTACTTCCCTTGGAGGATGACAAAGGCGCACAGACCCTCCTAACTGCTTCACAGGCTCCATCCGGAAGCCAGTGCTTGAGCTAGTGGTGCCTTCCCCAGGGATCCCCTAGCTGGCTCCTGGGCACCCCCAGTGGTCCGTACACCTCACCCGCACACCCTCTCCCGAGCTCCAGCCGCCCGAGTGTGGGACTGGAAGACAGCACACAAATGTGAGTGTCCAGCAACACTCTAGGGAAAGAGAAGGGAGGCTGTCCAACACTCAACCTGGCTCTGCAACATCAACAGAAGGCACCCACCCTTAAGCACTTCCCTTGAATGAGGGAACAAGAAGTGGGAGCAGCTGCAATTACAGAAAAGGTCGGAGAAAGCCTCAGAATCCCCAGCAGGGCTGGCAAAAGGTGTTGCTCTTCCGAAGCCCATTGGTCAGATCTGGAGGAGGAGACTGCTTCTTCGAAAGTGAAGACAGCGATGCAAGACTTCAGGGCACACAGAACATCAAGGAAACATGACCACCAACGAATACGGTAGTTTTCCCATGCCTGACTCCAGGGAAATGAAAATCTGTGATTTGTTTGCCCAATCAATTCAGTTCAGTCACTCAGTCGTGTCCGACTCTTTGCGACCCTATGGACTGCAGCACGCTAGGCCTCCCTGTCCATCACCAACTCCCGGAGTTTACCCAAACTCATGTCCATTGAGTCGGTGATGCTATCCAACCATCTCATTCTCTGTCATCCCATTCTCCTCCAGCCTTCAATCTTTCCCAGAATCAGGGTCATTTTCAAGGAGTCAGCTGTTTGCATCAGGTGGCCAAAGGATTGGAGTTTCCAGTCCTTCCAATGAATATTCAGGACTGATTTCCTTTAGGATGGACTGGTTGGATCTCCTTGCAGTCCAAGAGACTCTCAAGAGTCTTCTCCAGCACCACCTTTCAAAAGCATCAGTTCTTTGGTGCTCAGCCTTCTTTATGGTCCAACTCTCAAATCCATACATAACTAGGGGAAAAAAAATACTGTTGAGTATATGGATCTTTGTTAGCAAAGTGATGTCTCTGCTTTTGAATATGCTATCTATGTTGGTCATAACTTTCCTTCCCAGGAGTAAGTGTCTTAATTTCATGGCTGCAGTCACCATCTGCAGTGATTTTGGAGCCCCAAAAAATAAAGTCTGTCACTGTTTCTGCTGTTTCCCCATCTATTTGTCAGGAGATTTGCCCAATAAATAATTCAAAATAGTTGTCTTGAGAAAGTTTAGGAGCTACAAGGAAACACAAAAAGAGAAGTCAGTAAAATCAGGAAAACAACATACGAACAAAACATGAAATCTAACACACAGATAGAAACCATAAGCCTTGAGAAGGGAATGGCAACCCACTCCAGTATCCCTGCCTGGCAAATCCCATGGACAGAGGCACCTGGTGGGCTACAGTCCATGGGGTCACAAAGAGTCAGACAGGACAGAAAGGACTTAGCAAGCAAGAAAACATAAGAAAGAATCAAACAGAAATTCTACAGCTAAAGAATACACTGAATGAAATGGAAAATGCAAAACCCAAGAAGGACAAGTCCGCCCTGGGAAGGCCCTGCCTTTCGTGGGAAAGGGTTTACATCCAGTAATTGCGTTGACACTGGCAAGCTACTCTCTGGAAACTGACGCCATAATCACGTGGAACACAGCCATGAGGAGTGGAAATACCAACCAAATTTCTGACTAACGCCTGTGGTGCAAGCGTTTCCTTAGGTACAAAGGGACAAGTAGCCTGGCAGGCTACAATCCATGGGGTTGCAAAGAGCCGGACATGACTGAGTGACTAGTACTTTCAACTTTCACTTGTTCAACAAATGCATGTCAGGTATGGCTATTTGTTGTTTTTGTTCAGTCGTTAAGTCAAGCCTGACTCTCTGCAGTGCCCACGGACTGCAGCAGGCCAGGCTCCTCTGTCTTCTGCTGTCTCCTGGAGTTAGCTCAAATTCACGTCCACTGAGTCCGTGATGACACTGAACCATCTCATCCTTTATCATCCCCTTCTCCTCCTGCCTTCAATCTTTCCCAGCATCGGGGTCTTTTCCAACGATCCAGCTACAGTCCATGGGGTCGCAAAGAGTCAGACATGACTGAGCGGTGAAACAATGGAAATCGATGTGACAACAATTTATGAGATACACAGCAGCAACCGCCAGCTTCGAGGGCTGACCCGCCGTCTACTTTGCTAACACCCACATTGTTCCCATGAGACCACACCTGTCCTGTCTGGCAGACGAGGACAGTGGTGTTAACTTTCCAGCTTTCTGTGTGCCACCTGTCCTGATGCCGCAGGCTTTTTTCCCCAGTCCTTCATCTCTCCCTGTACCACTCCTTCGCAGACCTTTTCTCCCGTTCTTCTCTCCAGCTACCTCTTTACTGCTGAGAACAGGTTCTTGCATTAACGATGGCCTTCTCCTTCTCTTTTGCCAACACAATCACTACTACTCTATCAACTGTTGTTGCTGTTGACTCACTCAGTTGTGTCCAACTCTCTGCAACCCCATGGACTGTAGCCCGCCAGGCTCTTCTGTCCATGGGATTCTCCAGGCAAGAATCCTGGAGTGGGATGCCATTGCCTTCTCTAGGGTATCTTCCCCACCCGGGGATTGAACCCACGTCTCCTGCACTGCAGAAGGATTCTTTACCACTGAGCCACCTGGGAAGCCCCATTAAATTATTCAGCATCATGGTAAGTGACTCTTTCATCCGATTCAGAGCAGGGCACACAGGGTTACCATAACTAAATTCAACTGCAAGGTTTCTCTCTGATTTTCCACGCATATGCTAAGAATAGCTGAAGAGCTGGAGGGGACGTTGTGTGTACCTGTGGCTTGTCCATGCTGATGTAAAGCAGAAACCAGCACAATAGTGTAAAGCAATTATCTTCCAATTAAAAAAGAAGAAGAACAGCTGAAGCTGAACATCGGTGACCATGAACAGTAGGTAAGTCTTCAGCTACACCTGCTCAAACTGCTGCGTTGCCGAGGGCCCTTCCAGTTCTTCACAGAGCCCGGTCTCTACCTTGCTACTCTTTCCCCACCCCCTTTATACTTGACATCACACCTCCCTTTCTCTATTACTTGCCGCCTGATCTCCCAGAAAGCTGAGCCCACTGGCTAATAATTCTCCCCGTTACCATCAGTTTTGTCTATGAATCAATGCTTTCCCCATCTGGTCTGTCTTTCAAAAGCCCTTCCAGGGACCCCACCTTGCTCCCCGACCTCCACATCTGGACAGTCTCTTCTTTGCTGTCATATAGATAAACTCACTGCAAAACTCATGGAGGAGTCTTCCGTTTCTATACTGAGATCATATGAAAGTGATCAAGGATACCGTCACGACAAGATGCATTTTAAAATATGACTAGGTCGTAAAGGAGCATCTTTAAATATCTAAACAAATGAGACGTGACATCTTAGTTTCTTGAAGTGCTTTCAAGCCATTTGACCTTGGTGGCCTCAAGACAAGATTTATTGAAGCAGAACGAAAGAGTTGTTATGATGTACTTTCTTCACTAAGGGTTTTGCTGTTGATATTTGGTGGGGGGCAGGGGTGGGTGGAAACACGTTCTTAGAAATTGCTAAAAAACACTTTTCCAATACTTATTCCTCTCCTCATGATCAAAACAAGCATGGCAATGTCTACATTTGCCAGAAAAAATGTACAATATTTTCCCACTGGTTTTTGAAACCCCTTGAAAACCTCTGTAACCTGCTGCTATGTTTTCAAAGTAATTGAAGCTAAATTGGGGCTTGGAGAAAAATGAGGCATTCAATGCAACTGAAGGAATTCCATTGCAGTGCTACACAGATTTTCCAAACGCTCAACTTTTCCCCCTGGTATAAATTTAGCCTTTATCATGAAATTGAACAAACATTTTTTTCTAAATCTGTCTCTCAGGAGCAAGCCTCCTTTGCACATGATGGAACATTTTATCCTCCAAAGATAGGCTGAAAGCTCTAAATTACTCATTATATGGCTTAACAAAAGAAGCTCGTCGTTACTTAATTGGAGATAATACGGCCTTGTTCCCTGATGCAGATATATTAAAATTGCTGGTTATTTATGTAACTAATCTTTTCTGGGGGAAAAAAAGAAAAACTCTCAGTCATAAAATTTATCTTCTTGTGATAAGAAATGAGATAACATGAAATAAATATTCGATTTGGAGCTAAGGGGTGGAGAATACTAAAGAGGCTGCTGCTGCTACTAAGTCACTTCAGTCGTGTCCAACTCTGTGCGACCCCATAGATAGCAGCCCACCAGGCTCCCCCGTCCCTGGGATTCTCCAGGCAAGAATACTGGACTTGGTTGCCATTTCCTTCTCCAATGCATGAAAGTGAAAGTGAAAGTGAAGTCGCTCAGTCATGTCTGACTCTTAGCAACCCCAAGGACTGCAGCCTACCAGGCTCCTCCATCCATGGGATTTTCCAGGCAGGAGTACTGGAGTGGAGTGCCATTGCCTTCTCTGAGGGGGCTCTTATTTCTGAAAACCTTGCAGAATGTCAAGTCTCCCAAATGGTATTCAACCCAGTCATCTCAAAGATATACATATTTCGGTCAAGGCCATGGCTAGACTGAGAACAGTGCTTAGGGTGAAAAATTTCACTTGCCTTGCCCTAGTCCTGGCTCCTGTTGGACACCTGATCCATACTCCCTGAATTTGCATCTTACCTAATCTTGAATGAGTCATTTAATCGCTCTCTTGTTTCTGGACTTCTCTCCTATGCTTTTATTCATTTTGCCCTCTGGACCTTTTATTCAGTCCATGACAGCTATGACACGGATACAGGGTTCCTAAGATAATGGACTGCTTGGCGATCACAACGCCCCTGGAAGACGTGGCTACTGCTGCCAAGGGCTTACGCTCCAGAGGGGAGAGTCCAACAGGATGACGGTTTCTTCTTCTTCAGAAAACCCTCTGCCCTTCAAGCTGGGGTCTTAATTACTCATGCCTTGCCTTGCCAAATGTCACACGTTCCCGTGCCCAGCACTCTTCTCGGCGTGAACTTGAATGAAAGCCCTGTGAAACCATGGGAGACCTCCTACATCATGGCCAACCCCGAACTGTGTAAGCATCACTGAATGTCATTGACTGAGGCTCTTTGGATCACTGAACACCCCTTTCATCTCCAGCGTTTCTCCTCCCTGTCATGACGGCTTGCCTCCAGTAGCTGTGATCCCTCTCCACGTCCTTCAACAGCATCTCCATACTTTCTCACCCCATCAGCTCCTTCCTAAAGGTTGACACTGTTTAGACTTAGAACCATCTTCTCTTCCTGCTAACTGTGACCTCCCTGGGACAATCCCAGCCCTTGAGAGAGTCCACTGCATGCATACACATGACTGGCTTCACAATCGGGACCCAATGCCAAACCCTTTCCACTGGGAACCACGTGCTTCTATCTCTTCAGATACACTTACTAAATTACTAACTTCCTAGGTATCCACAAGAGCTTCCCTTGTGGCTCAGCGGGTAAAGAATCCGCAGCAATGCTGGAGATCTGGGTTTGATCCCTGGGGTTGGGAAGATCCCCTGGAGAAAGAGAAAGGCTACCCACTCCAGGATTCTGGGCTGGAGAGTTCCATGGACGGTATAGGCTATGCGGTTGCAAAGAGTCGGACACGACTGAACGACTTTCACTTTCACTACTTTCTTTGAGTTATCCTGAGCGCCTCGATGAACCAGATGGTCTGAGACTCAAACCCAGTGGATGATGCTAATCTGTTTGGAAAAGCTCACAACACAGTGAGTTATTGCTGTTGTTCAGTCACTTCAGGGGTGTCCAGCTCTGCAACCCCATGGACTGTAGCCGGCCTTCTCTTCTGTCCGTGGGATTCTCCAGGCAATAATACTGGAGTGCGCTGTCATGTCCTCTTCTGGGGGAATCTTCCTGACCCAGAGACCGAAATCAGGTCTTCTGCATTGGCACGTGGCTTTTTTTTTTTTTAACTACCACACAACCAGAGAAGCCAATATGTATTATAACTAAAGCATACATCTGTGTTCTAGGGCGGTATTGCTCAAACTCCAGTGTGCAACCCAACAAACGCCTTGTAAAAATGAAGATTCTCAGGAGGACTGGGGTCTTCAGAGAGCCTGAAGATTCTGCATCTCCACCAGCCTCCCAGTGGTGATGCTGCCAACCCAGGGATTGAACTCATATCTCTTGCATTGGCAGACGGATTGTTTACCACTGAGCCACCAGGGAAGCTCTTAAAGGCTGTGCAAAGAAAGAAAGAAAGTGAAGTCGCTCAGTCGTGTCCAGCTCTTTGTGACCCTGTGGACTGTAGCCCACTAGGCTCCTCCGTCTATGGGGTTCTCCAGGCAAGAATTCTGGAGTGGGTCACCGTTTCCTTCTCCAGGGGATCTTCACAACCCAAGGACTGAACCCGGGTCTCCCACATTGCAGGCAGGTGATTTACCCTCTGAGCCACCAGGGGAGCCCTAAAGGGTGTGTAGTCGATTCCTTTTGTTGTTGTTGTTCAGCCACTAAGTCGTGTCCAACTGTTCCGCTTCGACTCTGTGACCCACACCTACTTACTGACTTACCCTGTGAGCTTGGTCAGGTGAGTTTACCTTTCAAGTACCAGCCTGCCTCATCCGACACTGAATCAGCTCGACAAGATCCTCGACCCCTACATGGTACAGCACAGAGCCTCAAGACAACATGTTGCACTGAAGAGCCTGAGTAAATCACAGGGCAGGGCAGGGGCAGGGGTGAACAAACACAGACATTAGCACAGCTATCAGCCTGGACATTGCAACCTTAAAGCAGCCTCTCCTGCTCTGAAAGAGGGGGAAGCATGGCACGTTTAAGATTGCTAAGGTCGGACTTCCCTGGTGGTCCATTGATGGAGACCGTGCGCTTCCAATGCAGAGGTCACGGGTTCGATCCCTGGTCAGCAAACTAAGATACCCACAGGCCATGTAGCATGGCCAAAAGATTAAAAAAAAAAAATTGCTAAAGAGATTAAACTAGTCCATCCTAAAGGAAATCAACCCTGAATATTCACTGGAAGGACTGATACTAAAGCTGAAGCTCCAATACTTTGGCCACCTGATGCAAAGAGCCGATTCATTGGAAAAGATCCTGATGCTGGGAAAGATTGAAGGCGGGAGGAGAAGGGGACGACAGAGGATGAGATGGTTGGATGGCATCAGCGACTCGATGGACATGAGTTTGAGCAAGCTCCGGGAGTTGGTGATGGACAGGGAGGCCTGGCGTGCTGCAGTCCATGGAGTCGCAAAGGGTCGGACACGACTGAGTGACTGAACAACAACAAGGTCACTCCAACTCGACACTTGGTTCTCTTTTGTGGGGGCTTGTAGGGATGCTTTATGGTTTGGGGTCTTTGTATTTCATGGTTTTTTAGGGTTTGGTTCTTTTTATAATCTACAAATAGAGGCAAAAATAGAGCAGTAGCTTGTGCATGATTCACTTGATTGGAACAGACATGTTTACTGCATTCAGATGGTAGAGAAATCAGTCTATAAACCCAGCACCTGCCTCCACACTGTTTAAAGTTAACTGAGCTTCAGTTAGGTCGTTAAGCCCCGAAGAATACACAGGTGAGAAACCGAGCACTGCCTTCAGCTAAGGTCAACTGCAGGGCTTTAGAGAATGACACCGAAGAGTCCACGTTTCCTTTCTTTTTTCCCTGAAGATCAGCAAAATGCACCTGACAGCTCAGTCTCTTAAGGAAACTCTTCTGTTTGCTTTTAATGTTCCAGTTTAAGGTGAACAAATCAGTGAGCCGGTCGCAGGCCAGGGTTCCATATTCAGTTCTGTGAGCCCCGTGTCGGCCAGGGCACCCGGCACCCAGCTGGCACTCAATGGGTGCTTCTCAGGTTCAAGAGACAGCACTGCATCCTCGCCTCGGCCCTCCCGCATACTGACTATGGCAAGCAGGACTTACGCAGTGCCTGTGGGAGGGAGGGCAGTGACGGTGGCATCCTCTGCCATCACCAGGTGTGGATGAAGAGGCAGAAGGCAGGTGGCTGAGATTCAGAGGAAGCTCATACAGCTCTGTCCACGCCCGCCACCTGGAAGGCAATGCGACAGCAGGGAGCTGCCTCATCTTTCTCACCCCCGCCCTGGGCCAAACCCTGCAGCATTTTTTTCACCTACCTTAACAAAGGTCTTTCTTTTCAGTTTATTTGACTTGAAAATCTTTCTATACACAAACACAATTTTGAACTTTACCGGTGGCTCAGTGGTAAAGAATCTGCCTGCATTGTGGAAGACCCTGGTTCGATCCCTGGGTTGGGAAGATCCCCTGGAGAAGGGATAGGCTACCCTCTCCAGTGTTCTTGGGCTTCCCTTCTGGCTCAGATGGTAAAGATTATCTGCCTGCCAGTGCAGGAGACGCAGGTTCGCTCCCTGGGTCGGGAAGATCCCCTGGAGAAGGGAATGGCAACCCACTCCAGCATCCTTGCCTGGAGAATCCCATGGACAGAGGAGCCTGGAGGGCTACAGTCCATGGGGGTCACAAAGAGTCGGACACAACAGAGCAACAAGAAGGAGCAATATGTACCCACAGGCTGACCCCTTTGCAGGACACCAGGAAGTCCTGCTCTAGGTAAGAGCAGGAAGAACCACGCTAGAAGATGCTCAGCTGATCTAGTATTGATTTCACACTCTGTACCCTGAGACCTTAATCCTTACTGAGCCTCTTTCTTCATTTTGTTAAAAGGACTCGAATACACATATACATACACATTTTAACATTAAAGGGGTGACAAGATTATGTGCATTGATCAGGCCAAGATCAAACTAAAGCCAAGAATCATGAAAGGATAGCAGAGGGCATCCCACGTGGCACTAGTTGTAAAGAACCCTCCTGCCAATGCAAGCGACTCAAGAGATGTGACTCTGATCCCTGAGTCGGGAAGATCCCCTGGAGAAGGGAATGGCAACCCACTCCAGTATCCTTGCCTGGAGAATTCCATGGACAGAGGAGCCTTGTGGCTTACAGTCAATAGGGTCACAAAGAGTCGGACATGAGTGAAATTACTTAGCATGCAATAAACTAAAGGAAAATCAATTCACAGAAAAGAAAGAAAGGAAGGAATGATAACAGGACATTAAAGCCATTTTTTCCCCTAAGGGCATCTGGTCAACCTGTTGGATTTTTTTAGTTTTCATTTTTAATTTCTCATAGAGTACAACAGACGGAAGACAAAACCCAGGGCTCACCCAGGGTGGGAAATCTAATAGAGGACACTTCTCAAATTTGGGATCTCTAAAATGCTATACCTGCAATGTAAGTTGAAAGTGAAAAGGACTCTTATCAATGAAAGTGAAAAGGACTCTTATCAAACTACACAGAAAAACACAACAGGGACACATCCTTAAATGCTGAGAAAAGCAGCAAAGGATTAAATATGGAGACGCTGTAACAAAAACTAGCACTCACATGAATCTGCAACCTAACTTATCAATACACATTAAGTGGGAAGTCCAAAAAGTGTTATCAATTTTGTTCAAAACAGAACCTCTAAAACTACCCTGATGGTGAAGTACTGGGCTGTTTGCTTCATTTCCAACCCATGAGAAGTTTTGTAAAATGAAATAAAAATGAACTGCGCAAAATCACGATACGGAAACAAAAGGACAAACACAGAACACTGATGCTATCTATAGCAATGTGAAGTCGCTATAAAAATTTCCAAATGTCACTCTCATTTTCCATACTTACTGTGCAAAAAGTTATGAGATTTTGTGGAACAAGACCTGGTCCCAAGAATAGAGCAGAAGAAATACAATTCCTCTCTGTGGAACACACTCACCTCAGGGAATTCTCACAGTAATTTTCCAAGGCAAAAAGCACGTTTCACAAGTAAGAGAAAAATCACCAAACGCACCAGGTAACTAAGCACTGTGAGGAGAAACTAAATTAAAGAGACAGAAAACCTGACTTTCAAAACCTTCAGATACTGACATCATCAAAACCTGAATCTATAACTTGCCGATTATATGAGAAAGAATGAAATGTAAGAGACTGCTATAAAAGTGAGCTATGCTCAGTTGCTCAGTCCTGTCCAACTCCATGAGACCCCATGGACTATAGCCCACCAGGCTCCTCTGTGGGCAGTACTCTTCCAGGCAAGAGTACTGGAGAGGATTGTCATTTCCTCCTTCAGAGGATCTTCCAGTCCAAGGACTGAGCCCATATCTCTTGCCATCTCTTGCATTGGCAGGCAGATTCTTTACCACTGCACCACCTGGGGAGCCCTAAAAATGACCTCAGTTCAGATCAGATCAGTTGCTCAGTCATGTCCGACTCTTTGCGACCCCATGAATCACAGCACGCCAGGCCTCCCTGTCCATCACCAACTCCCGGAGTTCACTCAGACTCATGTCCATCGAGTCGGTGATGCCATCCAGCCATCTCATCCTCTGTCATCCCCTTCTCCTCCTGCCCCCAACCCCTCCCAGCATCAGTCTTTTCCAATGAGTCAACTCTTCACATGAGGTGGCCAAAGTACTGGAGTGTCAGCTTTAGCATCATTCCTTTCAAAGAAATCCCAGGGCTGATCTCCTTTAGAATGGACTGGTTGAATCTCTTTGCAGTCCAAGGGACTCTCAAGAGTCTTTTCCAACACCACAGTTCAAAAGCATCAATTCTTCGCCGCTCAGCCTTCTTCACAGTCCAACTCTCACATCCATACATGACCACAGGAAAAACCATAGCCCTGACTAGACGGACCTTTGTTGGCAAAGTAATGTCTCTGCTTTTGAATATGCTGTCTAGGTTGGTCATAACTTTGCTTCCAAGGAATAAGCGTCTTTTAATCTCATGGCTGCAGTCACCATCTGCAGTGATTTTGGAGCCCAGAAAAATAAAGTCTGACACCGTTTCCACTGTGTCCCCATCTATTTCCCATGAAGTGATGGGACCAGATGCCATGACCTAGTAGACTAGAAAAGAACAGAATAGAAACATCAAGTAAAGCAATACACAGAAAGACAGAGATCACATGACATTGTTTCCTTGAGGAATCTTAAAAAAAAAAAACACAATACAAGTGAACCTATTTACAAAACAGAAATAGAGTCACAGGATATAGAAAAAGTTGGGGAAGGACAGGGATCAATCAGGAGACTGATCCTGACATATGCACACAATTGTATATTAATAACTAATAAGGACCTACTGGGTATTACAGGCAACTCCATTCAGTCCTCCGTAATAACCTAAATGGAAAAAGAATCTGAAAAGGAATGGATATATGTATATGCATAACTAATTCACTGTGCTGTATAGCAGAAGCTAACACAACATTGTAAATCAATTATACTCCAATAAAAATTAATTTTTTAAAAAAGAAAATTCCATAAGAGAGTGTAGCAGCATTAAATTCCATAAGAGAGTGTAGCAGCATTGTAGTAGATTAAACAATTAGGTAACAGAAATTCAGTAACAGAAAGATAGGGCAGAGGGTCCCTTGTATTGCAAGATCCAACCAGCCTATCCCAAAGGGAATCAACCCTAAATATTCACTGGAGGGACTGATGCTGAAGCTGAAGCTCCAATACTCTGGCCACCTGGTGAGAAGACCTGACTCATTGGAAAAGATCCTGATGCTGGGAAAGATTGAAGGCGGGAGGAGAAGGGGACGACAGAGGATGAGATGGTTGGATGGCATCACCGACTCAATGGACATGAGTTTGAGCAAGCTCCCAGACTTGATGATGGACGGGGAAGCCTGGCATGCAGGAGTCCATGGGGTTGCAAATAATCAGTTCAGTTCAGTTCAGTTCAGTCGCTCAGTCGTGTCCGACTCTTTGCAACTCCATGGACTGCACCATGCCAGGACTTTCTGCTTCAGCATCAGTCTTTCCAATGAATATTCAGGACTCATTCTTTTAGGATGGACTGGTTGGATCTTCTCATTTCCTAAGGGACTCTCAAGAGTCTTCACCAACACCACAGTTCAAAAATATCAATTCTTCCACACTCAGCTTTCTTTGCAGTCCAACTCTCACATCAATACATGACTACTGGAAAAATCATAGCTTTGACTAGATGGACCTTTGTTTGCAAAGTAATGTCTCTGCTTTTTAATATGCTATCTAGGTGAGTCATAACTTTTCTTCCAAGGAGCAAGCGTCTTTTAATTTCATGGTTGCAGTCACCATCTGCAGTGATTTTGAAGCCCCCCCAAAAAATAAAGTCTGTCACTGTTTCCATTGTTTCCCCATCTATTTGCCATGAAGTGATGGGACCAGATGCTATAATCTTCGTTTTTTAAACATTGAGTTTTAAGCCAGGTTTTTCACTCTCCTCTTTCACTTTCATCAAGAGGCTCTTTTGTTCTTCTTTGCTTTCAGCTGTGCTTTAGTTCCTCTTTTCTTTCACAAAGAGTCGGACGGATATGACTATCAGAGTGAATGACAACAGCAGACCAGAATGCAGTACAAAAAATGAAAGAGAAATTTGGAAACACACGGGGTGGAGCTGATGTACAATGCTTTCTCAGAGTCCCAGAAAGAAAGCAAGGGATGTAACACAAGGAACATTTTTCCAGAATGCATGATAGATGTCTATCTACAAACTCAAGACTTCCCAGAAATCCTAAGGAAAATTCCTAAACATACACACCTGCCTAAGCCATTGCAACACTTTAGCATGCCAAAGAAAATCATAAAAAGAGGAAAAGAAAGACTGTCCTCCAAGGAGTGACAGGCTGACAGCTGATTTTCGACAAGAAACACAGAAGCTGGGGGAGAAGGGACTGAATCCTGCTCTCAGCCATACTAAGGACCCGGGAAGCAAGGCCTCTTCCAGGTGAGCCTGGCAGGCCAACACCCTGACTGTATATATAGCCTGTGACAGACTCTGAGCTAGAGGACCCAGCTGACATGCACCTGCTTTCCTATGGAAATGGTGACAAGATAAATAAATAAAAGTGAGATTATACATGATTACAATGCTGCTTTGAGTGTCTAAGCTTGAGGGTAATTTGTTCTGTAGCAATAGACCACTCATACTGTTATGCTGTGCTAAGTTGCTTCAGTCGTACCCGACTCTGCAACTCTGTGGACTATAGCCTGCCAGGCTCCTCTATGCATGGGATTCTTCAGGCAAGATGACTGGAGTGAGTTGCATTTCCTTCTCCAGGGCATCTTTCCAACTCAGAATGGAACCTGCATCTCTTTTGTCTCCTGTGTCGGCAGGCGGGTTCTTGACCGCTAGAATCATCTGGGAAGCCCCACCAATACTGTTAGCATCCATAATTTCTAGGGCTTCCCAGGTGGCTCATTGGTGAAGAATCTGCTTGCAATGCAGGAGAGCCATGAATTGGGAACACCCCCTGGAGGAGGAAATGGTCACCCACTCCAGTACTCTTGCCTGGAGAAATCCCACGGACAGGAATGCCTGGTGGGCTACAGTCTGTGGGGTCACAAAGAGATGGACATGACTGAATGACTACGTACACACACACACATCAGAATTTCTACCTGCCAGCAATTTCCACTACTCAGCAATTAAAAAATGAAGACACAGTGCAGGCTGGGGGATGGAAAACCCACATTCTAGTCGACTGTCCCTGGAGAGGGGAGAATGCACTGTGAAATATTATTAACAACTTACCAAGGCTGCCATAGGGAAGCCCCATAGTCTGGGAGCACAAGCAACAAGAATCTGTTGTCTCACAGCTCCAGGGGCTGGAGTGGGACCCTCCTGGGGGCTGAGAGGGAAGGGCTGTCCCAAGCTATTCTCTGTGGCTTGCAGATGGACCGTCTTCCATCTCTCTTCACGTGGTCTTCCCTCTACACATGTCTCTCTTTTTGTGCAAATTTTTCCTTTGAACAGGATACCAGTAATATTGGATTCAGTTCAGTTCAGTTCAGTTGCTCAGTCGTGTCCAACTCTTTGTGACCTCGTGAACCGCAGCACGCCAGGCCTCCCTGTCCATCACCAACTCCTGGAGTTTATCCAAACCCATGTCCATTGAGTTGGTGATGCTATCCAACCATCTCATCCTTTTTTGTCCCCTCCTCCACCTGCCTTCCATCTTCCCAGCATCAGGGTCTTTTCCAATGAGTCAGTTCTTCGCATCAGGTGGCCAAAGTATTGAAGTTTCAGCTTCAACATCAGTCCTTTGGGACCCATCAAATGACTTCACTTCAACTTGATTCTCTCGTAAAGACCCAATCTCTATGAAGGGTCACAATCTGAGAGCCGTGAGGTTTAGGACCTCAATGTACGAATTTGAGAGGGGGCACAGTGAACCCCATAACACACAGGGAGGGGCATTTAGAAACAGACTGCATATTATTCAGAGACTCTGTGTTTGGAATCACAAGTTTATCCTAGCCCCAAATACTTTCGGCATATTGTTTCACTTTATTCAGATAGAGATTAGCACTGCAACATTCATTTAGCTTGCCTGTCATTTATACAACTGTGGGGTGTGATATGGTTTGGAGGGGTTTTTTAATGGTTTTGTTCTTTTGTCATCAGATTTAAGAACTGTAATAAAAGCCAACAGACTGTCTACTTGGAATGTGATGTAACCAGGATAACGTGGCACTCTGCTAAGTTCAGTCGCCTCATTGTTTACAGATAATCTTTTCAGTTCATCCACGTAAATCGCATCTAAACTAATGAAAATCTCAAGTGGAAATGTATGTTCAGATCAGAACAGATCAGCCTTTCAGTCGTGTCTGACTCTTTGCAACCCCGTGAATTTCAGCAGACCAGGCCTCCCTGTCCATCACCAACTCCCGGAGTTCACCCAGACTCACATCCATTGAGTCAGTGATGCCATCTAGCCATCTCATCCTCTGTCGTCCCCTTCTCCTCTTGCCCCCAATCCCTCCCAGCAACAGGGTCTTTTCCAATAAGTCAACTCTTCGCATGAGGGGGCCAAAGTACTGGAGTTTCAGCTTTAGCATCATTCCTTCCAAAGAAATCCCAGGGCTGATCTTCAGAATGGACTGGTTGGATCTCCTTGCAGTCCAAGGGACTCTCAAGAGTCTTCTCCAACACCACAGTTCAAAAGCATCAACTCTTCAGCCTTCTTCACAGTCCAACTCTCACATCCATACATGACCACTGGAAAAACCATAGCCTTGACTAGATGGACCTTTGTTGGCAAAGTAACGTCTCTGCTTTTGAATATGCTGTCTAGGTTGGTCATAACTTTCAGTTGTCCCATAGCCCAATTCTGTACTGAATCTATCTGTAATGAAATATGAAGATACTAAAATTATTCTAGGGGTCACAGCCTACAATGTGCGTGCTCTGTCATTCTGTCATGACTGACTCTTTGAGACCGCATGGACTGTAGTCCGCCATGCTCCTCTGTCCATGGGATTTCCCAGGCAAGAATACTGGAGTGGGTTGCCAGTTTCCCCTCCAGTGGATATTCCAGAGCCAGGGATCAAATGCACGTCTCCTGCATCGCAGGTGGATTCTGGACCGCTGAGCCACCAGGGAAGCCCACAGCCTATCTACACTTGCACAACTTATCAACCATCCCCTGCATGCCCACCACAGCTGACATGATAGCAGAAACGAAGCCAATGAAGCCAGGGGGTGTGTAAGATGTTCTGAGTGCAGCCTGCACTGTGAATTAAAGCTTCATCTCCCTGCATGGAGGGTAGCAGCTAATTGCCAGAGGTGCAGGAATCAATCTCATGTTTCAGAAACAGCTGTGTTTTCTTTAAACACAGGAACTACATTTGCTCTAAGACTGCTCAGGTGTGAGTTTGTGTGTCCCTCATTCCAGGAAGCCCTCAGTTCAGTTCAGTTCAGTCGCTCAGGCATGCCTGACTCTGCAACTTCATGGACTGCAACACACCAGACCTCCCTGTCCATCACCAACTCCTGGAGTTTACTCAAACTCATGTCCGTTGAGTCGGTGGTGCCATCCAACCATCTCATCCTCTGTCAGCCCCTTCTCCTCCTGCCCTCAATCTTTCCCAGCATCAGGGTCTTTTCAAATGAGTCAGTTCTTTGCATCAGGTGGCCAAAGGATTGGGGTTTCAGCTTCAGCATGAGTCCTTCCAATGAACACCCAGGACTAGTCTCCTTTAGGATAGACTAGTTGAATCTCCTTGCATTTCAAGGGACTCTCAAGAGTCTTCTCCAACACCACAGTTCAAAAGCATCCATTCTTCAGCACTCAGCTTTCTTTAGAGTCCAACTCTCACGTCCATACATGACTACTGGTAAAACCACAGCTTTGACTAGATGGACCTTTGTTGGCAAAGTAATGTCTCTGCTTTTCAATATGCTGTCGAGGTTGGTCATAACTTTTCTTCATGCAGCCCTGGTTCCCCTTAATAAGAACGAAGCTTTATTTTTTTTTTTTTTAGAACAAAGCCTTTAAACCAAAGACTTCGGGTTAAGGCTGCCCCAGAGGACATCTGGGAAACCAGGAACAAGCTGGGTGATCCTGTGGATGTCTTTGCTGCTGAGAGCAAGGATTACATCAAGGCAGTCCAATTTCTGCTAGACTGGACTTTCTGGGATGAAAGCACAAGAAAGCAATTACCCCTGCAGAAAACGACATGAAAAGGAGAGTATGAATAGAGTGAAACCAACTTGGGAAACACTACGGTATACTAAGTCCATTGAGTAATACTAAAAATTGCAACACTGGGGAATTCCCTGGTGGTCCAGTGGTTAAGACTCTGCTCTTCCAATGTGGGGGCGGGTAGAGGGGTGGTGGTTCAAATCCTTGCTCGGGGTACTAGGATCCCACAAGCCATGATGCACAGCCAAAAAAAAAAAAAAAAAAAGTTGCCACATTGTCTGAAGGCTATGAAACGATCCATATTCTGGAAGAAAAAAGCAATAGAAGAATAGCGTTATTTCAGGCAAGGCAACATACTAAAGCAATGAATGTTCAAAGGGGGATATATGTCCCAATAATTAAAGCGATATTGCAAGCAAAGATTCTTAGCTAACGCCTGCCAAACTCCAGGGGAGGGCCAGTGAAATAAACGATGACGCAGAGACAGAGTCCAGAAACACACAAGGGTGCCTTGGCTGGCAAAGAACACTGCTCCTCAAAGGATCCGCCTCAAGTTTTGTTTTGTTTAACTGGGGGGCTGTGCTTTCTTAGTTCTCACGTGATAGCTTTCAGAGACAGCTGGTTTTTCACACTGTCCAGAATGGGCTCCTGAAAAAGAAATTAATATGTTTATGAACTGTGCTGCATCAAAGTAAATGCTCAGATTCACCAGGGTTTCAAAGAAAGAGGGATCCTCTCCATGAAGTCATCCGCAAGACTGAAAACAGAAATGAGCCAGCGACAGACGTGCACGCCGCAAAACTTCTCTAAGCAAGATGGACATAGCTGTGACTGAAAAAGATATTTAAATAAGATTACTCCAAATTTTCCTTCTGTCCTTAAAATCTGTATCACTACTCACAAATTTCAAAAACGCTCCCCTCTTTGGGGAGGAGAATCAGGTTTTTTTTTTTAATACCCATACATATCTGTCAATCCCAAAGGAAATCAGTCCTGAATATTCATTGCAAGGACTGATGCTGAAGCTGAAACTCCAATCCTTTGGCCACCTGATGTGAAGAACCGATTCATTTCAAAAGACCCTGATACTGGGAAAGATTGAAGGGAGGAGGAGAAGGGGACGACAGAGGATGAGATGGTTGGATGGCATCACCAACTCAACGGACATGAGTATGAGTTGGACTTGGAAATGGACAGGGAGGCCTGGCGTGCTGCAGTCCATGGGGTCGCAAAGAGCCGGACATGACTGAGCGACTGAACTGAACTGATACATATCTGAAATATAAACAGGAGAAACAACAGAAATTAACTTGGCCTACATAATTAGCAGATGATTATTACAAAGAAGTTAAAGATCTATAACTCGCCCACGGAAGCAGTAGTTCTTCAAGTTTACTGTGATCCTAAGGCAAGTGAAGACACCTGAAACCTTCTGTATGGGCACATGAGCCAGCCTGTCACCATAACACCGACAGAACAAGTATTTACGGAAGACCTTCTTCGTGCAAAGCCGTGTTCAAACTATCGGGGCCATTGCTGTTACTGTTGTTTAGTTGCTCAGTCGTGTCCAACTCTTTTCGACCCCATGGACTGTAGCCCACCAGGCTCCTCTGTCCATGGGATTCTCCAGGCAAGAATACTGGAGTGTGTTGCCATTTCCTTCTCTAGAGGATCTTCCAGACCCAGGGATTGAACCTGTGTCTCCTGCATTGCAGGCAGATTGGTTACCATTGAGTAACCAGGGAAGCCCACTGGGGCCATAGTAAGAAATAAAACAGTTCAAGCTGCATGCCCTCCTAGCATCCACAGTCTAGCAAGGAAGAGAGATAATAGACAGAATAAAGGAAATATATTTTAGATGTTAGTTATTGGTTTCCTATGACTGCTGTTAGAAATTACAACAAACAGTGATTTAAAACAACACAAATGTGTTATCATATAATTCTAGAAGTAAACAGTCGAAAAGCCTTCCTTGGAGTTGGACACTTGGTATTTCAGTGAGAGGCAATAAACTGTATTCCAAAGCAACAGAAACCACCGGAACAAAAGTAAGACACTGTGTGAAAAGAGTAAGGTTATATGAGAAAATCAGACAAGACAATTTCTAGAAAGGAGAAAATATAGTCAACCTATTAATGGAAAGAAGGTTGTAGGACAACCTCTCTGAAATAGGTAAAAATGACATTGTGTTTGGGACTAGTGACTTTCTTTGTTATGTTAAATTATGTACCTCAAGGAATAACTTACTTCACCCTCTGCGGAGCTCCAGCACCAAGATTCGTTGTTGTTCAGGCGCTCAGTCGTGCCCGACTCTGCAACCCCACCAACTGCAGCACACCAGGCTTCCCAGTCGTTCACCATCTCCCGGAGTTTGCTCAAACTCACGTCCATTGAGTCAGTGATGCCATCCAAGTACCGCCAAGGTGATCAACCTGAATAACTGGGAAATCAAAGAGCAGAGGTGACTCTTTCAATTGTCACCAAAGCACAATTTCTCTATATTCTTTCCAGGTCCCTCTTTTGTACTCTATGATACGGGATACTATATCCAAAGTTACAGAAACATCAAGTCCATCTCCTTCAAATGTCTTTCAGCATCAAAGAGGAGATGAAAATATCTAAGTCCTGGAGCTCCTGAAGTTTTCAGGGATCCAGTTATTTGTACAGACAGCAGTCCTGATTCTCTCTGTTCTAAGATAATATATACATAAAAGCTTGTTAGGTAAAACGCAGTGAACAAATTTCCTATCTGCTCTAAATAGAACTTATATTTCTCTTACAATACAGACATTACAATTGCATAATGGTACAATTTTCTGTTGCCTGTGCCTTCCATACAAGTAAGAATATTTGTCAGCTGAGAAATAATATAGCTTGGATGACTCACCAAAACAAAGCTGAATAGCTGCAGGTACAGTCATAAAATTAAAAATACTTCTTGAGCACTAGGGTGATGCACCTTGAGATTACAAACTTGGTTTGCAATAAATATTTTGGTGAGCCACTAATAACTGAGTAGCATTTTATCTAAGCAAGAGTATTAACTAGATAAACCTTCTACGTTCTAAAAAATAATACTTCCAAATGTTAAGCTATGATTTTCCCCTAGATCAAAGTGGGGGACTCAACTTTCTGAAATGGAACACTAAAATGGAACTCATCCTTCTGAAAATATAGCCTAGATGGTGGGAGTTCAGAAGTGGTCTGTTTTCCCTATTATATATTCCCCCTGTTTAATTTCAAGTCAGCCTAGGGAGTCCCAGTGAGTATGACCCGTGATTCCGAAGATGATACTGCTGCTCTATCTACATGGATGAATGCAAATACGTGCTAGAAGGCACCTCCTGACGGGATCAGTCATCCAGTTCTCACCAGAAATGCTTCCTGCTAAAAGCAGGACAAGAATAGCAGTGAACGTCCCTAAGGACTCAGCTGTCACTTGTAATGAAAGTGTCCTTCATGCAGAAGATGCTTTGGACAAAACCTGCGGAGGTGACTGCACTTATTTTTCTGTTTAGAAGTAGTGGGGGAAAAGTCACTGTGTTCCAAACGCAGAAGCTAACCCACCTGTGAGATCCACAAAACAGAGGAAGTTAAAATGAACTGTGGATGATAAGTGCTAAGTAACAATAAAATTAAAGTGTTCCTTTCAGATCAATGTGCCACCCTGAAACTACTAGATCAAATGCAAACACAAATCCTCTCACCTTTCACTGCATATCTAGTGGGTATACGTTTTAGGAAAAGGACTCATGATCCAGATACGCAGACAAGAGAAACCTTCCACCCTCTACCTACCTACCTACTTTTTTATTAAAAGGGCACAAGTATTCACACTAGTGGAGAAGGCGATGGCCAGGTACGGAGACAAAAGAAACCTTCCACCCTTCTACCTACCTGCTGCTGCTGCTGCTGCTAAGTCTCTTCTGTCGTGTCCGACTCTGTGCGACCCCATAGATGGCAGCCCACCAGGCTCCCCTGTCCCTGGGATTCTCCAGGCAAGAACACTGGAGTGGGTTGCCATTTCCTTCTCCATCTACCTACCTACCTACTTTTTAATTAAAAGGGCACAAGTATTCACACTAGAGAAATATTCTTCTCTGTGCCTCTTCACACCCCCACCCCTGGTTAGAGACAGAACACAGAACATCAATGAAAGGTTTAACTAACTTAGTGTAAGTGCAAGTGTTACTCAGTCCTGTCCAACTCTTTGTGACACCATAGGCTGTAGCCCGCCAGGCTCCTCAGCACACGGAATTTTCCAGGCAAGAATACTGGAGTGAGTTGCCATTTCCTCCTCCAGGGGATCTTCCTGACCCAGGACTTGAACTTGGGTCTCCTGCATTGTAGGCAGACGCTTTACCATCTTAGCCATCAGCTAAAGTCTTAACTAACCTGAAGTGAAAGGAAGTAAAAGTGAAACTCGCTCAGTCGTGTCTGACTCTTTGCGACCCCATGGACTAAACAGTCCATGGAATTCTCCAGGCAAGAACACTGGAGTGGGTTGCCATGCCCTCCTCCAGGGCATCTTTCCAACACAGGGATTGAACCTCAGTCTTTCACATTGCAGGTGGATTCTTTACCAGCTGAGCCACAAGGGAAGCCCTAACTAACTGAAGTGAAGTTGCTCAGTCGTGTCCGACTCTTTGAGACATTTTCCAGGCAAGAGTGCTGGAGTGCATTGCCAATTCTTTCTCCAGGGGATCTTCCCGACCCAGGAATCGAACCCCGGTCTCCCAGATTGCAGGCAGATGCTTTACCGTCTGAGTCACCGTGGCTTCTAGATCTTCTTAAATCTTTCCTCCAGGTGTTCCCAACAGCACCAGAGGCAGAGGGACATACCTTGGGAAGGCCACAGCAACACTACCAGTGTGGACTTTGTTTCAAAGTAACTGTATTTTTTAAACATGTGATTTCTCTCAAGAAATTAATGCAAATTTTGCCTTTGACAGCTTCTCCAAGTCATGCATATAGGCAAGTTTTAATACGGCAAATTTTAAGTTTTAATATCGTCAGGACGCTTTAGATTACTTGCTATCATGTAAACCATAGGCCAAGGTCTATGGTTAGGTAACCTGTTTATCTTACAGCTTTTCAGATTCCCTGGCACACTTCCTCAAACTCCTGAGGATAACCCACACATCAGGCTGTGGACATGAGGTTAACAGATCTTAAAGTCTACTGGACGACTGTGAAAACTCACAGCCCTGAAACATGCTTTTGACAACTTATCCAGGTAGAAAACTTTGAAAAATCCAAACATTTTTGCTAAAAGTGGTAGAGAGAGAGACTACATGATCAAGCTCAATCAGAGACTTAACTTTGCTGCTATGATCGTTATGCGCTTCACAAATCCTGGGCTGACATCACAGCTTGTCTATATCACCATAGCTCTATGGAGCTAAGTCTCATCTTTCAACTATGATGGGGCAACTGGTCAACTCATGAGAGGCAGGGACTGTGCCTTGTAATTTTCTGAATGCCCTAGTACATTTAGCAAAATAGGTCTTCAATATTATCATATGTGAAACAGATCACCAGTCCAGGTTTGATGCATGAGACAGGGTGCTCAGGGCTGGTGCACTTGGATGACCCAGAGGGATGGGACGAGGTGGGAGGTGGGAGGGAGGTTCAGCATGATTAACACATGGACACCCATGGCTGATTCATGTCAATGTATGGCAAAAACCACTACAATATTGTAAAGTAATCAGCCTCCAATTAAAATAAATAAATTAAAAAAAAAAAGAATATGTGACTGGGACTTCCCTGATGGTCGAATGGTTAAGAATCTGCCTGCCAATGCAGGGGACACGGGTTCGATTCCTGGTCCAGGTGGATCCCACATGCCATGCAGCAAGTAAGCCTGTGCACCACAACTCCTGAGCCCACGAGTCGCAACTGCTGAAGCCCACACACCCTAGAGCTGGCGCTCAGCAACAAGAGAAGCCACCGCAATCAGAAGCCTGCAACTAGAGAGTAGTCACCACCCACCGCAACTAGAGAAAGCCCACACGCAGCTACAAAGATCCAGCACAGCCCAAAATAAACAAAAATAAATTATAAATTTTTTGACACTTGAAGAATATGTAGAATGTAATAGAATGTAGGAGGTACAAAGTGAAAACAAAAAACCAGAAGCCCTCTCTGTGGTGCAGGAAAACAAGGAGTGTCTGAAGCTGAGGGTGGATGGGAACATTGAGAAAAATCCTCCAGGAAGACAGTGTCGATCCCGAGCAAAAGACGATGCGACAGGAACCTGAAGCTCCTGGTAAACTAAAGTTACACCACCACCACAATATCCAGCAATATCCAACAGCAATATCCAGGAAAAACAAAAAATATCCAGCTCTCCTGACAGACTCAACCCACAAGCCAGTGTCCTAGCGTTAGAAGACATGTGTCCATTCCAGGCATAAATATTTTTTATCTCAGTCCATACTTATCTACACATTCCATATGTCTAGCGTTCGGTTAAAAGGAAAGTGAAACGCACAGAAAAGCAAAGAAAAAATACACACACATGTGCTCAAGAGAAAGAGTAATCAACATAAGCAAATGAAGAGACAATGATAAGCTAGAAACCATCGCACCGTGAATAGTTATATGAATATATGTATTTATATTCATATGAATGTCTGAGAATAACTATGAATAATATGCTCAAAGTACTTGTGGACTGTGTGGAAAATATGTGTGAAGAAACGGAGGACTTTGAACAACAAAAACTAGCCAAAGAAAACACGGCTCAACATCTGAATAGACATTTCTGCAAAGAAGACATACAGATGGGGGACAAACACAGGAAAGGAGGCTCGTCATCGCTAATTATCAGAGAAGTGCAAATCAAAACCACGAGGAGGTACCAACTCACACGGGTCATAATGGCCATCACTAAAACGTGTGGAAATAAGAAACGCTAGAGAAGGTATGCAGAGAAGGGAACCCTCTTAGACTGTCGGTGGGAATGTCAGTTGGCATAGCCACTATCGAATACAGTATGGTGACTCCTCAAAAAACTAAAAACTGAACTATTAAATCCCATATAATTCAGCAACCTCACCCCTGAGTATATTTGGAAAAAATGGAAACACGGATTTGAAAAGATATGTCAATGTTCACAACAGGACTGTCTATGATAGCCAAGCCATGGAAGCAACTCAAGAACCTGTCAACAGAAGAATGGGTAAATGAGATATGCAGGGAGATCCAACCAGTCCATCCTAAAGGACACCAGTCCATCCTAAAGGAGACCAGTCCATCCTAAAGGAGACCAGTCCTGGGTGTTCATTGGAAGGACTGATGCTGAAGCTGAAACTCCAATCCTTTGGCCACCTGATGGGAAGAGCTGACTCATTTGAAAAGACCCTGATGCTGGGAAAGATTGAGGGTAGAAGGAGAAGGGGATGAGAGATGGTTGGATGGCATCACCGACTCAATGGACACGAGTTTGAGTAAACTTTGGGAGTTGGTGATGGACAGGGAGGCCTGGCGTGCTGTGGTTCATGGGATTGCAAAGAGTCGGACACAACTGAGCAACTGAACTGAACTGAACATACATACGATGGAATATTATTCAACCATAAAAATGAATGCAATAATGCCTTTTGGAGCAATGTGGATGGACCTAGAGAATGCTGTCCTTAGTGACATAAGTCAGAGAAAAACAAACACTGTATGATATCACTTACGTGTGGAATCTAAAAAATAATACAAACGAATGAATATGCAAAAGAGAAACAGGCATACTGATGCAGAAAACAAACTCGTGGTTAGCAAAGGAGAGAGTGAAGGGGAAGGGACAAGCTAGGGGTATGGGGTTAACATGTAAAAATACAGAATCACTATGATATACACTCAAAACTAATAAAATAAAACATATTGTAAGTCAACTATACTTTAATTAAAATAAAAATAAACACAGATACCTGACTAAACTCAATGTAATGAAACTGTAGAAGCTAAAGATGAAGAGATCATCTTAACGGTAGCAGGCTGGGGTGGGGGGTTGGTTTGTGTTATATAATTACACAGATGAAGAAAGATAAGCATTACAGCAGACTTCTCATCAGAAAACTATGAAAGCTGAAACATGATGGTGTGACATCTTCAAAATGGTAAAAGAAAGAGAAACTGTCAGTCCAAATTCTACATCCACAGAAAACAGCTTCCAAAATGACAGAAACAAAAACTTTCAGACAAATAGAGGAAATCTTCATTACCAGAAGATGTGAGGTACAAGAAACATTAAAACAAGTGCTTTAGATAAAAAGGGTATGATAACAGAAACTTGACTCTAAACAAAGAAATGAGGATTTCCAGAATTGGAAAAAAATAAAAAATACCCTAAAAGACCAGATACTATAAGACTCTTAGAGGAAAACATAGGCAGAACACTCTCTGATATAAATCTCAGCAACACCTTGTTTGATCAACCTCCTACAGTAATAAAAACTAAAAACAAAAATAGACAAATGGGACCTAATTAAACTTAAAATCTTTTGCACAGTAAGAGAAACACAAAGACAACCCACAGTATGGGAGAAGATATCTGCAAATGAAGCAACCAATAAGGGGTTAATCTCTAAAATACAGAGACAGCTTGTGCAGTTGAGTATCAAAAAAATAAACAGTCCAATCAAAAAAATGGGTAGAAAACCTAAAAAGACGTGTCTTCAGAGAAGACATACAGATAGCCAGAAAGCACAGGAAAAGATGTTCAACATCACTAATTTGAGAAACACAAATCAAAACCACAATGAGCCATCACCTCATACCAGTCAGAATGGCCATCATCAAAAAATCTAGAAAGAATAATTGTTGGAGAGGATGTAGAGGAAAGGGACCTTTCCTAACACTGTTGGTGGGAATGTAAATTGGCACAACCGTTACGGAGAACTGTATGGAGGTTTCTTTAAAAACTAGATACATAACTACCGTGTGATCCAGCAATTCCATTCTTGGGCACATATCCAAAGAAAACTGTAATTTGAAAAGATAACGTGCATCCCAGTGTTCACTGCAGCTCTATACACAACAGCCAAGACAGGCAAGCAACCTAAATGTTCATCAAGGGAGAAGTGAATAAAGATGTGGTACATATAACAATGCAATATTACTCAGCCGTAAAGAAGGACAAAATAATGCTTTGTACAGCAACACGGATGGATCTAGAGATGGTCATACTGAGGGAAGTGTGTCAGAGAAAGGCAAATATCGTACGGTTATCACTTACATGTGGAATCTAAATTAAAAAATGGTACACGTGAACTTATTTATAAAATGGAAACAGAGTCACAGATGTAGAAAACAAGCTTATGGTTACAAGGGGGAATGACGGACGATAAATCGGGAGGTTGGGATTGACATATACACACCACTATATATAAAATAGATAACTAATAAGGACCTACTGTATAGCACAGGGAACTCTGCTCAATACTCGGTGATGACCTGTAAGAGCAAAGAATCTACAAGAGAAGGGATATACGTATATGATTAACTGATTGACTTTGATATACCCCTGAAACTAACACAACATTGTAATTCAACTATACTCCAATAAAAGACAGAAAAAAGAAACAGAGAAGATATGTTTTAAAATATTGCTCTGCTATGCTAAGTCGCTTCAGTTGTGTCCAACTTGGTGTGACCCCGTAGACAGCAGCCCATCAGGCTTCCCTGTCCCTGGGATTCTTCAGGCAAGAATACTAGAGTGGGTTGCCATTTCCTCCTCCAATGCATGAAACTAAAAAGTGAAAGTGAAGTTGCTCGGTTGTGTCCGACTTGTAGCCACCCCATGGACTGCAGCCTACCAGGCTCCTCTGTCCATGGGATTTTCCAGGCAAGAGTACTATAACCACTAATTTTCTCAGGAAAAAAAATAGAAGCAACATCATGTGTGTCTATAGCAGATGTAAAAGTTAAATGTATTCCAAAAAATAGCATAAATGGTGGGGGGGGTGGAGTGGGGATATTGTGATAAAGTCTTTATGCTACTTGAAGTGTTACAATAGTGTTTGTAGCTAGATTTTTAACTAATAAAAGGAGTATATTTTAAACCATAGAACAACCAATAAAATTTTTAAGAGGTATCTATAATAAGGGGCTTTCTTGATGTCTCAGATGGTAAAGAATCCACCTGAAATATAGGAGACCTGGGCTCAATCCCAGTATTGGGACGATCCCCTGGAGAAGGGAATGGCAACCCACCCCAATATTCTTGCCTGGAGCATCCCATGGACAGTGGAGCCTGGTGGATACAGTACATGGGGTTGCAAAGAGTTGGACACAATGGAATGTCTAACACTCATCAACAATAATAACACTTTGATAATAAGGCAATAATAGAGATAAAGTTGAATCGTAAAAGTAATTTATCAAGACTAGTAACATAACTGATATATCATGAATTTAAAAAACTGGACCTTTGTAAGTGCTTTAAAACCTATACATTTAAATATATAAAAACAAGCAGGAAATCAAGGATCCAGCCAAGGTTCTAAGGATCTCCAGCAAAAGTCATCAGTAAAATGCAAACAATAACCATTTATCTTTAAAAAGTGAAGTTAAACTATGAAAACACACTAGTTACAAATACGACTGAAGATCTGAAAAAATAAGCTATGAGAGTAGGCACCCGTTTCTCGTGAACATGTTTTCTAATCAAGAAGGTCACATTAGCCATCGAGCAACGTAAGCTATTGATTCAAATTCACTTTCACACTGACTCACTTATTCCTGACCTGCACTTTTTAATCCTCTATTCTCTTTGACCTTTCATTACTGATATACAAAGGGAAAGCTTCTCTAGCAAAAGCTCAGTAAAAGCCATTTCATTTGATTTTGGTCTTTGAACCTGAGTCAAATACATCAGAGCAAAACTAAGCGGTCAGCCGGCTTCATCAGCATTACATGAACATTCCCCACGAGAGAAAAATCGGTCTTAAAGCTCCTTAGAAGGACCTGCAGTAGCTCAGTCCCCACTATGGAAACAAAGTTCAAGTCACTCCAACATAATTGGAGGTTTATAGAATAAGACTTGTTCATAATTCCACCTCTCGTAAAAAGAACACAATGTTACCATCTTTCTCCATCTCTCCATCTCTCCAGTAATCAGTGATTATGTAACATATTCATCTTTGGGCTCCAGAGATATTTATAGATCTATGTAATGCTGGTTCTAAAAATTAAATAAATAAAATCTAAATTAAATACAGTTCTAAATTAAACTATTTCCATTTCTAATCATGATAAATTGAAGCAACAAAGTTAACAGGTCACAATATACTCGGTGGAAGAACAAGAGAATCATTAAATTTCCAAAATAAGTTTCAATGTACTGATTTAGGACACAGCTACAAAAAAGGTCAACCTCAAAGGGTCATTTCCTACTTAATTTTATTTTTTTTTCCCCAAACAAGTCATTTCTGAAACTGAACAGGTCATGGAAACAGTATTTAATTTGGAGACTTCTGAGTTTTCTGTTAATCCATCAGCAGATACTTATGATGGTGTTCATGCAAATATCTGGGATGACAAGATGTTTAATACACCCCACATGACATTCCCCTCCTAATTCTATCCCCATCCATTTATATACATGGATATGAAGTGAAGTGAACTGAAGTGAAAGTCACTTAGTCGTGTCCAACTCTTTGCTACCCCATGAACTGGTCCATGGAATTCTCCAGGCCAGAGTACTGGAATGGGTAGCCTTTTCCCTTCTCCAGGGGATCTTCCCGACCCGGGGATTGAACCCAGGTCTCCCGCATTGCAGGCGGATTCTTTACCAGCTTAGTCACAAGGGAAGCCCAAGAATACTGGAGTAGGTAGCCTATCCCTTCTCCAGCGGATCTTCCCGACCCAGGAATCGAACTGGTGTCTCTTGCATTGCAGGCGGATTCCTTACCAACTGAGCTATGTGAAACTGCCAGTTGGACTTGCTTTGATTTGCAAAAGGGCAACTTCATAAGGCTCAGCTGACGGTCTTAGTGACCTGGACAAGCAGCAAGACATTCTACCTCTTATTTCTTCCATCTCTACATTGTTGATTTCCCAGATCATCTCTGAGATTTTTTTTTTTTTGGTCATAAAAATGCACATGTGTGATCTGAAAAAAAATAAGAGATGAAGACAACAACCCAAGGAGCTGACAGTCTATTTCCAGAAGGTAAAACACACACACACACACACACACACACACACACACAAATCCCCAATACTATAGATTTGTTCAGAGAGTAAAGTGCCCCACAGTGTTGGGGGTTTTTTTTGGGGTTTGGTTTTTGTTTTATTTCTTACAGAATTTGTGGTCAAAATTTTTGGTGAGATAAAGGACACAGGAAAAGTGTTGAAACATATCTCACTCTCATGAGGCAATTTCTGTTAAGATAAAAGAAGTCACCTCCTCCTTTCAGTTGCCGGCTTTGGGACGTACTCGGGATTATTTTTTCAAAGCTGGGCTATCTGCTTACCACATGCCTGCACAAATAGCAGAGACTGTCGGTAACACTTACATAACCAAGAGTTATAAGCCTTGGCTATAAATCTCCTGTCTTCCTCATATCACCAACACCACAGACTATACTTTCCCCAGAGTTGCCTAAGCCATCAGTTTTCCTAATAAATCCCAAACTCGAATATAGCTATCCAAGACTTGTTTATCTCTCTACCACCTTTTCGAAAAATTGATAATACATTATCTTTCCAGAACAACTGCCTCACTCCACCTTATTTCTGTTTTCATTTTCCTATCTTCCAACCCAAGATAGCTGGTTTCTGCTAATTGAAAATTCTTACAGCAAGCTCCTGAGGCCTGAGAGAAGCCAACCATTTTGATCCAGTGACTTCTCATCTGCTGAAAACAGACTCAACAGTTTCCTCAACTAAGATTTAAAAAAAAAAAAGTGAAATGTTAATTGCTCAGTCATTGTCCGACTCTTTTGTGACCCCATGGACTGTAGCCCACCAGACATCTTTATCTGTGGAATTCTCCAGACAAGAATACTGCAGCTGGTTGCCCTTCCCTTCTCCAGGGGATCTTCCCCACCCAGGGATAGTACCCACATCTCCTGCGTTGCAGGCAGATTCTTTACTGTCCCAGGCACAAGGGAAGCCCCTTAAAATGTTAATTGCTTAGTCATACCTGACTCTTTGCAATCCCATGGATTGAATGATCTTCAAGGGGGCAGAGGAGAGGAACATGACATCAGTAATATTTAGAAGAATGAGCAGTAGTAGTATGCTTGAGCGGAGAAGGCAATGGCACCACATTCCAGTACTCTTGCCTGGAAAAGCCCATGGACAGAGGAGGCTGGTGGGTTGCAGTCAATAGGATCGCTACGAGTCAGATACAACTGAGCAACTTCACCTTCTCTTTTCACTTTCATGCACTGGGAAAGGAAATGGCAACCCACTCCAGTGTTCTTGCCTGGGGAATCTCAGGGACTGGGGAGCCTGGTGGGCTGCTGTCTATGGGGTCACACAGAGTCGGACATGACTGAAGAGACTTAGCAGCAGCAGCAGCAGTATGCTTGAGAAGGTCACAGCTGAGAGCTGCTTCAATATTCACAGCTTTTTTCTCTCCCTTTATTATTCTTATTATTCATTTCAAAGTTAGAGAAAGCTGATCACAGATAAAGTCCTATTGGCACACACTTGCCTAGGACACCTTGCTCCAATAATAAGTTCGTGTATGCATACTAAGTTGCTTCAGTTGTGTCTCACTCTTTGCAACCCCATGGACTGTAGCCCACCAGGCTCCTCTGTCCATGGAATTCTCCAGGAGAGAATACTAGAGTAGGTTGTCATGCCCTCCTCCAGAGGATCTTCCCAACCCAGGGATCAAACCCACATCTCTTTAGTGTCCTGCGTTGCAGGCAGATTCTTTACCACTAGCGCCACCTTCGAAGCACTCCAATAATAAGTGAAAGTGAAGTCGCTCAGTCGTGTCCGACTCTTTGCGACCCCGTGGACTGTAGCCCACCAGGCTCCTCCATCCACGGGATTCTCCAGGCAAGAATACTAGAGTGGGTTGCCATTTCCTTGTCCAGGGGATCTTCCTGACCCAGGGATCAAACCCAGGCCTCCTGCATTGCAGGCAGATGCTTTAACCTCTGAGCCACCTGGGAAGTTCCCCAATAATAAGTAACCTCATCTAATTTACTTGAGTGCCTTTCACAACCACAGTGACTCTGTATGGCAGCCATGGCCTCAAAACCTGAACATACTGAAGTATTTATTCTGAGGGTGGTGCGTTGTATTGCCCATGAGGTAATCTACTTTTAAAACTGTTGAATACATCACAGTGCAGTGAATATGCATAAGTGCCTCAGTTAAACTCGTATACCAGAGGTGATTTACTCAGTGTAACCAGGAACTGACACCTCAGAGGTAATTTTCAGACACTTCTACTGTTGTTATTGAAATAGACACCAGAAGGCATGATAATTAAAGACACAAGTGCTGTTGGATATATGTGTTTATGAACAAGGAAGTATAAGATTCAGCAAACTGGGCTTCCCTGGGGGCTCAGACGGTAAAGAATCTGCCTGCAATACAGGAGACCTGGATTCCATCCTTGGATTGGGAAGATCCCCTGGAGAAGGGAATAGCAACTCACTCTGGTATTCTTGCCTGGGAAATCCCAAGGACAGAGGAGCCTGGCGGGCTGCAGTTCATGGGGTCGCAAAGAGTTAGACACGACGGAACACACTTGCATGCACGCAAGCTACATTATCAAAATCCCTGCTATCTACCATTTTCAGTCTCCTTCAGCATTTCTGGGTTGCCCAGAAGATTAATAACATGTTGATTTCCTCTGGAGAAATCTGAACCTTCTAACAGCCTACATGTGATTGGTTCTCGTGTTATGTAATCAGTCTGGGACACCAAAAACTGCAAACTGATCGAAGCCGACTTGGTTGATCAGAATGGTGAGGACCTTTCAGTAAACACAGGTAGGCTCTGAGACTAAGAGCTTTACTTTTATCGGTCCTAACTCCTGGCCACTGCTTGCAGGCGAGCCTCAGTCTTCCCTGCCCTCCGGGAGACAGGTATGCCAAGCGGAGCCCCTGAAATCATGATGAAAAGGAAGTTGAAAGAAGTTAGTAAATTCTCTTCCACAAGATCAAGCTTTGAACCTCTTGTTAGGTTTTCTCCTACCCTGGGGCAACACGCTTCCTAGTTCTTGGGTGTGTTTGAGGCTGGATGATAGAGAGAAACTAAAAAGGAAAATGACACGCAAGGGGAGATATTTGTAAAAAAGAAAAAAACGGTCCCCTTAGACTAGTAAGATGAGATGATGCACCCGGAATGGCTCAGATCGGTGGTTAAACCCGCAAGTGGTCTAGAACTCAGAGACGTAGAAGCCCAACCCTGGAAACTTTGTGGGAACCCCGATCACACAGGTAATGACTTAACAAAATTCGTAATTTTGTTTATAACTTGCAACAGTCAATACTAGTAACAGTACAAGTTGTTTGGTTACATGATTTCTGTTGATATACATGAATAGGTATTAGAGGGCTTATGCGATATGGGTGTAAAGCATTTTACGTGCTAAAGAGAGTTCCATGTCAACTGAGTTTAAGCCAAGTCAGGGTCAACATCAAACAAGGGGATTCTCATATGCTCATATTCCATGGAAATCTTCAGTGGCGACAGAAGAGCAAAATACAGAAAGGAAGCACTTTCCTAAAAATACTCCACCAGAGCAGCCATGTGGGCAGTTACAATTTGTTCTGTTTCGGTAAGGTGGAACACACTTTGGGCAGAGCTGATTTTAGGTATGAATAGTACATATTATTATTGGGGAAGGCAATGGCAACCTGCTCCAGTGTTCTTGCCTGGAGAATCCCAGGGACGGAGGAGCCTGGTGGGCTGCCGCCTATGGGGTCGCAGAGTCGGACCTTTGCGACTTAGCACATTATTATTACTCCTCCTGGTAGACAAACTCTTCAACATCAGGGAAACTGAGATATGAAGTATGTGAGGCCCTGTTATAAGGCAATGGAAGGAAAGAGTCGGTGAAAAGTTGTTCCGAAATATCTGCAGGCCACTGGCGTCAAAAACAATAGAGGCTTGCAAACAGTCAGCCTCGGGCAGCCAGGGAGACGAGCTCCCCTCTTCCCACCTTATCTTGACATCTATGCCAGGGAAGAAAGAGACACGCTCAGGGTGCGTGTCCTATCCTCATCACCACACCCTCCAGGCCCCCAGGACCCCATGTCCAGCCAGCTCTGGGGTTTCGCAGGAGGCAAGAGTTTTTATATCAGTCAGAAATTTAAGTTCAAGATGGACAGTGCCAAGGCTTAACAACCAAATAAGAGTCTTTCAGGAATAAAAACTCAATGTTTAGTCACTAAGTCATGTCCGACTCTCTGCAACCCAATGGACTGTAGCCCACCAGGTTCTTCTGTCCATGGGATTCTCCAGGCAAGGATACAGAAGTGGGTTGCCATTTCCTCCTCCAGGGGATCTTCCCCACCCAGGGACGGAACCCATGTCTCCTGCATTGGCAGGCGGATTCCTTACCACTGAGCCACCAGGGAGGCCCAACCTCAGATATGCAGATGATAGCAGAAAGTGAAGAGGAAATAAAAAGCCTCTTGATGAGGGTTAAAAAAGTAAGATGTCATAAAAGACATCCCCAAGAGATTTCACGTCGAATAGGAAAGAGGGGCAGAGATCCCCATGATGGCTGCTACTGGAGGAAATAAAAGTACTTTCCTGCTTCAGACTCATTTGAAAAGACCCTGATACTGGGAAAGATTGAAGGCGGGAGGAGAAGGGGACGACAGAGGATGAGATGGTTGGGTGGCATCACTGACTCCATGGACATGAGTTTGAGTCAACTCCGGGAGGCCTGGCATGCTGCAGTCCATGGAGTTGCAAAGAGTCGGACGTGACTGAACGACTGAACTGAACCAAACTGAGAATCCTCAGCCCTGCCCAGGATCCTTCCTAAATAAACCAGGTTAACCCCTCTGAAGTCCTCTCCAACTCAAAGTCTATGAATTTCTCATTCCTCCTCTCTAAACAAAATGCTTTAAAGTGCTTAGCTTGCTCTAAGCTGACCTTGCCAACAAAAGCAAACAGTGGTGTGGGTGGCCCAAAAATTTTCCACGATTTGACTTCTAATGTCAAGCTGTTCCCTTGCTGCAGAATCCTAGCATTCACGCTTAAGTTTTCCTTTCAAGGACAGTCTCCCTTACACTCCATCTCAGTTAGGGAAGGCAGAGAAGGACCTTTAGGCTTCTTCAGCAGGAGTCATCTGTGACGGAAACAAAGTCACATGTTGTGTCTCTCTTGGGAAGCAACAGAGCTAGGTAACACAGTGAACCAGTGGGGAGAAAGAGTTTGCCTATCTCCTGGTCCTCTGTAAGCTTCCTTCAATAACACATGGATGATAATTGGAAAGGTTCTTTTTCCCGACTCTTGTCCCTTTTTAAAATCTGGCAAAAGTAGGTGTTTGCTGGTTTTGCCGTTGCTGTGATACAACTGACTTAGCATCACAAATAAGGCGTCTCCCATCCTCTGACACTGTCTGCTGATACAAAGTATTAATACATATGGTAATGTACCTACAGATCAACAGGATTTCCCCAAGTTCAGGGCTGTCCTTCACTGCTTGCCTTTTTTTTTTAATGGAGATTGGTTTAGTGCAGAAAAATGTTACACTGACAGCTTTCATTTATTCAAAGTCCTAAGAGTGTCATCCTAAGATCTCCAGACCTCCATGCTACTTAGGTAATTTTTAATTGTCTACGTTCACCCTCATCTACTTTTACCAATTTATCCTGTCTTCAGTGTGCATGTGAGACTGCTCTTTATCCTGCCGATTAAGCTTGTAACTTCTGGATGTGACAATTCACCTTTATCTGTCTCTCTGTCTATCTCTCCTATGCCTTCATTTTCAAAAGAGGCTTATATCCCAAGTGGTTTACAACAGGGTCCCTCAAACCTGTCAGTCTGGGCTTCTGAAGCTAGATAATTCTTTTTCTTCTTTTACTTTTAATTTTATATTGGAGTATAGCCAAGATGGCTGGATGGCATCACTGACTCGATGGACGTGAGTCTGAGTGAACTCCGGGAGTTGGTGATGGGCACGGAGGCCTGGCGTGCTGCGATTCATGGGGTCGCAAAGAGTCGGACACAACTGAGCAACTGAACTGAACTGAATTGATAGCCAATTAACAACATTGTGACAGTTTCAGGGGAACAGCCTGTACGGACCCAGCCATACATGCATCCTTCTCCCCCAAACTCCCATCCCACCCAGGCTGCCACATGACACTGAGCAGAGTTCCCTGTGCTGTCCAGCAGGTCCTTGCTGGTTCTCCATGATAAATACAGCAGTGTGTCCATGTCCATCCCAGACTCCCTAACTGTCCCTCGCCCCCATCCTTCCCCCTGGGAACCATAAGGTTATTAGAGAGTATTGAGCAGAGTTCCCTGTGCTGGACAGCAGGTCCTTGTTGGTTCTCCATGTTACATACAGCAGTGTGTCCATGTCCATTCCAGACTCCCTAACTATCCCTTCCCCATCCTTCCCCCTGGTGACCATAAGGTTATTACAGAGTATTGAGCAGAGTTCCCTGTGCTGGACAGCAGGTCCTTGTTGGTTCTCCATGTTACATACAGCAGTGTGTCCAGGCAACCATAAGTTCATTCTCTAAGTCTGTGAGTCTCCCTGTTTTGTAAATCCATTTGTATCATTTCCTTTTAGAGTCCACATATAAGGGGTGTTATGAGATATTTCTCCTTCTCTGACTTACTTCACCTGGTGGGACACCCTCTAGCTCCATCCGTGTGGCTGCAAATGGCATTATTTTATTCTTTTTTAATTGCAGCTAGATAATCCTTTGCTGTCAGGGTCTGTGGGGAACCATCCCTGGCCTATACCTCCTAGATGTAGTATTCCCTGCCACCTCCCAGCTGTATCTCCAGATATTGTCAAACGCTCCTTGGAGAAAAGGGACAGAACACACACACACACACACACACACACACACACACTGAAATCGCCTACCACATAACAATGGGGAAAGGGTTCCTCGGGTCCCTCCAGTGTCCTTTGTGGGGAACACAGTCATCCAGGCTGCCAGATGAAGCGCCTCCTCCAACACCGGCCCAGGGTCGCCATTAGGATGCGAGCAGAGTATAAATAACGCCCGGAGAACACTGACCTTCCTCCTTCAGAGTCACAGTCAGCCAGGAGTCCCTTTGAGCAGAAAGATTGGGACATCTACAGACAACGATCCAGGAGAAGAAACCAGGCCTTGAAAGCAGGTGATGGCATTTAGGTGCCAGGCAGCTCGGGGGAGGAGATTCAGGAAGACTGGGATAACTCAGGTGCAGGATATCAAAGCATGAAACAGGACCCCCAAGCTGGGAGCTTCAGTTCCGTTCAGTTCCATTGCTCAGTCGTGTCTGACTCTTTGCAACCCCATGGACCGCAGCACGCCAGGCTTCCCTGTCCATCACCAACTCACGAAGTTTACCCAAACTCATGTCCATTGAGTTGGTGATACCACCCAACCATCTCATCCTCTGTCATCCGCTTCTCCTCCCGCCTTCAGTCTTTCTCAGCATCAGGAATTTTTCCAATGAGTCAGCAATTCACATCAGGTTGCCAAAGTATTGGCATTTCAGCTTCAGCATCAGTCCTTTCAATGAATATTCAGGACTGATTCCCTTTAGAATGTACTGGTTGGATCTCCTTGCAGTCCAAGGGACTCTCAAGAGTCTTCTCTAACATTACAGTTCAAAAGCATCAGTTCTTCGTCACTCAGCTTTCTTTATAGTCCAACTCTCACCTCCATACATGACTACTGATAAAACCATAGCCTCGACTAGATGGACCTTTGTTGGCAAAGCAACATCTCTGCTTTTTAATATACTGTCTAGCTTGGTCATAGCTTTTCTTCCAAAAAGCAAATGTCTTTTAATTTCATGGCTGCAGTCACCATCTGTGGTGATTTTGGAGCCCCCCCAAAATAAAGTCTACCACTATTTCCACTGAGGCAAACATGCCTCTCTACAAAAATCGTTCCTTCACCCAACCTGCCTGTGATTTATTATCCCTAACTGTTGCTATGCACAGCTTTTCTTTTCTTTCCTCCTAACCCCCATTTCTGCCCAACTTTCCTCCTTGCCTGAAAAATCCCCAGGCATGAAGTCCCATTTCTCTCACTGATGCCAGCCAGCTCCACGAGCCCATCAGAGGAGCCAGACCCCGTGGACTGCCTCTTCTAGCCTGCCTGGGCCTGCCTGGTATTGGCCAGGCACCACGGCTGTGATAAGTCAGGGAGCTACTGGAGTCTGAGCGGAATTCATGCAGGTCGAACAAAGATGTCCACATGCACAGGCATCCCGGCCTGTCAGCTTTGGAGAAATGGCAGAAACAACAGCCAAGGTCTGCAAGAGCTGTCGGTACTGTCACCAGTGACATTCCCACCACGCCTCCCCTGAGTCACAAAGTCATGCGTGGGCACAGTTAAGTAGGAGGAGAAACTTCCAGAAGGATCGCTGCTCCCACCTAATCTCCGCCTCCCTAATCTCCATCGCCTTGCCTGGTCATCAGAACTGACCCTTTCCCACCTGTTTCCCCTACCAGTATCCTTGAAAGGGACGATCATAACTCCAAGCTTCTCTAACTCTGTCATACACTTTTCAAGCTCTAAATCTGCACCGCCTAATTCTGGATCAATAAATGCTGAAGGAGGATATAAATCTCTGGGAAAGATCCTGCAGTGTAATGACAGCAACAGTGCAAGAATTAAAGATTCATAAATAAGAGCAAACTCATGTGCTGATCTCACAAAGAGTTCTTGATATACACGAGTGCATTCATTCAAGTCGCTCAGTTGTGTCCGACTCTTAGCGACCCCATGGACTGCAGCCTACCTTGCTCCTCCGTCCATAGGATTTTCCAGGCAAGAGTACTGGAGTGGGGTGCCATTGCCTTCTCTGATATTGGAAGGTAGACATATACAAATGCCCTTCACAACACCGATCCATCTTTATATCAAATTTCCTAACAGGGCGCTGAATCAAAGCTTGGAGACTGCTGTTTTCAGCTGCCCAGATCAGCTTCTTACCATCAGATTACCTGAAAGTGAAAGTTGCTCAGTCATGTCTGACTCTTTGTGACCCCATGGACTATACAGTCCATGGAATTCTCTAGGTCAGAATACTGGAGTGGGTAGCCTTTCCCTTCTCCAGGGGATCTTCCCAACCCAGGGACTGAACCCAGGCCTCCTGCCTTGCAGGCAGATTCTTTACCAGCTGAGCCATCAGGGAAGCCCAAGAAGACTGGAGTGAGTACCCTATCCCTTCTCCAGCGGATCTCCCCAACCCAGGAATTGAACCAGGGTCTCCTGCATTGCAGGCGGAGTCTTTACCAACTGACCTGTCAGGGAAAACCACCAATTCTACATCCTAAGAGTAGATCGTACCCAGGATTCTACTGCTTCTCAATTCTACATCCTAAGAATTTAATTAAATATTGGTGAATAAAATATTCTAAAAAAGTGGGGACAAAGCTGAACAGGCTTGGTATGTTCTCTAAATCCCTTGCTTTGTTACATTGCCATTCCTTATGACCCTGGAGAGGGTGTCTGCTGCAATCAATATGCAGATAGGCGGAGTTCCTGACTCACTGTCATATATTTTAAATCATGTGCCACCTAATATTTCCATTATTTTTGCATAACGTAAGCATTTGGGTTCCTCAGTATAAGGGACTACAGATGTGATCAGTTCAGTTCAGTTGCTCAGTCGTATCTGACTCTTTGTGACCCTGAGGACTGCAGCACGCCAGGCCTCCCTGTCCATCACCAACTCCCGCAGTCAACTCATGTCCATCGAGCCGGCGATGCCATCCAACCATCTTATCCTCTGTTATCCCCTTCTCCTCCTGCCTTCAATCTTTCCCAGCATCAGGGTCTTTTCCAATGAGTCAGTTCTTCCCAACAGCTAGCCAAAGGATTGGAGCTTCAGCATCAGTCCTTCCAATGAATATTCAGGACTGATTTCCTTTAGGATGGACTGGGTTGATCTCCTTGCAGTCCAAAGGACTCTCAAGAGTCTTCTCCAACACCACGATTCAAAAGCATCAATTCTTCAGAGATCAGTTTTCCATAAAAAAAGTTTTCACGGTGGTGATCAGTTTTCCATGAACACTCCCAAGGAAAAGCGTCCTGTGAATGTAAATTTCTTAGCATGCTACACTTCAGCAAATCAGAGCACACAGCTATTTAAAAGAAAAAAAGAAAAAACTGAATGCTTATTATTTTAAAATATAAAAATTAAGTATTTGTTCTCAACTCCTCCTAAATTACCAATTCACAATGGAAAGCATAAAAAAAAAAAAAATAGCCTCAAGAGAAGGCTCAGAAAAACAAACACTCTGCAGGAAAGCTTTGGGGAGCATGTTTGGTGCACCTAAAGATTCACTCTTGTTTGGTTCTCCTAAGGATGACAGATGAAAGCTGGGACTCAAATCCAAGTCTTCTGGCTTTAAGACCAGCAAATCTCTCTGACAATCAAAACCATCTGTATCACAACACACACGCTGGGCTGGAACCCATCACGTTTCTTGTCCATGATCAGCACTGTAAAGAATGCAGATGAGGGCATGCTGAGAGGCAAACAGTGGGCAGTTCACAAGGGCTTGTTCCTTGCTAGTCTTAAGAGCCCTCCTTAGCGAGTTTCAGGTCACTAAAACAGATTGGTGGGGTCCCACAGCAGAGAAAGGGTACAGTTCATTCATGAGACGGAAAGGTAGGGATATCAAGATACACAGAATTCTCCGCAGGCTCAGTAGATCCTCCACAGGACTGCTCACAAATAATAATTAATTAAGATTGATACCTGGTGGCTCAGATGGTAAAGAACAACCTGCCTGCACTGCGGGAGACCCAGGTTTGATCCCTGTGTGGGGAAGATCCCCTGGAGAAGGGAATGGCTACCCACTCCAGTGTTCTGGCGGGGGAAATCCCATAGACAGGGGAGCCTGGTGGGCTACAGTCCACGGGGTCGAGAAAACAGTCAAGTCTTCTCTCTCCATGTTAAACACATATTTAAGAAAATGCTTTTGGACCAAGAACTGGTTGAGGTGTTGCGGCTGCTGTGCTGGACAAGTGAGACCCACAATATGCCCTGGAAAGAGATTGTATTATGGTGAGAAACCTGCCCGCCTCCGAGAAAAGTAACCCAATAAATAAAAGGGTTACAAGTCCTGCTCTACAAAAGAAATGATGTTCAGAATCTCCGGTCTTCAGAAAAAAACAAGTTAATCTTTTCCTTGCACAGGCAACTGTACTTCACTTAACAAGCATCATCTCTTAGCCTTATCTGTGGGCTTTATGTTTTATGGAATGAAGCTCTGCATGCATGCATGCTAAATAACTTCTTTTCGACGCTTTGCAACCCCATGGACTGTAACCTGCCAGGCTCCACTGTCCATAGGATTTCCCAGGCAAGGATGCTGAGTGGGTTGCCATGACCTCCTCCAGGGAATCTTCCCAACCCAGGGATCAAACTCACATCTCTCACATCTCCTGCGTTGGCAGGTGGGTTCTTTACCACTAGTGCTGCCTGGGAAGCCCACTGCTCTGAAAGTGAAAGTGAAAGTCGCTCAGTCGTGTCTGACTCTTTGTGACCCCATGGACTATGCAGTCCATGGAATTCTCCAGGCTAGAATTCTGGAGTGGGCAGCCTTTCCCTTCTCCAGGGGGTCTTCCCAACCCAGAGATCGAACACAGGTCTCCCACACGGCAGGTGGATTCTTTACCAGCTGCGCCACCAGGGAAGCCCAAGAATACTGGAGTGCGTAGCCTATCCCTTCTCCAGGGGATCTTCCCAACCCAGGAATCCAACTGGGGTCTCCTGCGTTGCAGATGGATTCTTTACCAACTGAGCTATCAGGGAAGCTGCTCTACTTTATGTCCCTGCGTGGGAGGGAGCTTTCGGTATCTCTACGCAAGCTCCAGGAGTTGGTGATGGACAGGGCAGCCTGGCGTGCTGCAGTCCATGGGGTCTCAAAGCATCAGACAGGACTTGAGCAACTGAACTGAACTGAACGGATGCCCCTCCATACCCCCACTGGGAGTTTCTCGCTGAGATTCTCTTCTATGCCATGGCCTTCTGCTCATGAACATCTCTGCATGAGTCCTGACAACCCAGGGACTCATCCTCGTCTTCTTTTTCTTTTCTGTTCTTCCCTGTTAAAGCAGTACTCCCCCCTGGGTCGGGAAACTGCATTCTTACTTACAAACCAGAACCGATTTCCCTTCTCCTCTAGCAAGGGGACCAGCCGCACATACAGTAACCCGATTTCATAGCCATCACCATGAAGAAGTGGACAGAAGGCAGGGACACGTGGCAGGCGTCTTGCTGGTTGACATTTTCTCAGTGGAAGGCATGTCAATTGTCAGTACCCAGTCTTCAGAGAAAATTCTTTTACCGAGGCTACACCTCTGTTGTATTTTAGGCTCCCCATGTGTTAGCTTTACACAGATCTTTGAGTTTTTAAGAATGGAATTCTGGTGTTCAGAGGTAGGTGGTTGTATATGTGTGGGATCCCAGTCCTTTGGACCTCACAGGTGACCATCCTACAGGTCTTGGGATTCCTCTTGGAAGTGTTAGTCGTGTCCAGCTCTTTGCAACCCCATGGACTATATTGCCTGCCAGGCTCCTCTGTCCATGGGGTTCTCAGAATCCTGGAGTGGGTTGCCATTCACTTCTTCAGTGGATCTTCCTGACCCAGGGATCGAACCCACGTTTCCTGAATTGGCAGGTGGACTCTTTACCATCTGAGCCACCTGGGAAGTCCTCCCCTTGGAAGTGAGTGACAGTTAGTTGCTCAGTCATGCCTGACTCTTTGCAACCTCATGGACTGTAGCCTGCTGGGCTCCTCCGTCCATGGATTTCCCAGGCAAGAATAGTGGAGTGGGTTGCCATTTCCTTCTTCGGGGGATGATCTTCCCGACCCAGGGATTGAAGCCACGTGTCCGGCATTGCAGGCGGATGCTCCACCTGATGCTAATTTATTTTTTAATTGGAGGAAAATTGCTTTACAATGTTGTGTTGCTTTCTGCCATACAACAACATGAAGCAGCCATAATTTTATATATATATATAAAATATATATATATATATATACCTCTTGAGCTTCCCTCCCACCCCAACCCACCCCTCTAGGTCATCACAGAGCACCAAGCTGAGCCCCCTGTGGCATACAGCAGTTTCCCACTCGCCATCTATTTCACACAGGACAGTGTATACATCGGAGAAGGCAATGGCACCCCACTCCAGTACTCTTGCCTGGAAAATTCCATGGACGGAGGAGCCGGGAAGGCTGCAGTCCAGGGGGTCACGACGAGTCAGACACGACTGAGCGACTTCACTTTCACTTTTCACTTTCATGCATTGCGAAAGGCAACCCACTCCAGTGTTCTTGCCTGGAGAATCGCAGGGATGGGGGAGCCTGGTGGGCTGCCGTCTATGGGGTCACACAGAGTCAGACACGACTGAAGCGACTTAGCAGCAGCAGCAGCAGCAGTGTATACATATCAGTTCTACTCTCTCAACTCATCCCACCTTCTCCTTCCCCTGCCGTATTCACAAGTCTGTTACCTACATCCGCATCTCCATTCCTTCCCTGCAGGGAGGCTCATCGGTACCAGTTTTCCAGATTTCACATATATGCGCTAATATATATATTTTTCTCTTTCTGTCTTCCTTCACCCTCTATAACAGGCTCTAGGTTGAACCACCCGACTACCGTTTCTGTAAAATACAAAACCTCCCCTTCCAAGCGCACCCTGTCTCTGCTGCAAAGTGATTTTTCCTGGCTGGAAACTTCTTGGACACAGACTCACTGAGCTTCAGAATCGTATGGTAGCATTTATGTGTAGGTGACCTTTAGAGGTGGCCTTCCCAGGTGGTGCTAGTGGTCAAGAACTCGCCTGCCAATGCAGGAGGTGTAAGAGACATGGGTTTGATCCCAGGGTCAAGAAGATCCCCTGGAGGAGGGCATGGCAACCCACTCCAGTATTCTTGCCTGGAGAATTCCATGGACAGAGGAGCCTGGCGGGCTACAGTCCATGGGGTTGCGAGGAGTCAGAACTTTGTGACTTAGCAGACATGCATACATGACCTTCAGAGAGATTTCTTTTAAACCACTTTTCAGAAAAAAAGAAAAATGTTTACTCTCCTCATACTCACATTTCTGTATAAGTTTTTACAGATTTGCATTTATTTTCTTCATCTTTTGTTACGACCCAAATTGTAGTACACAGTTTCAGTACACAGTTTCTTACATAGGTGAGGAATTCTCACTTTTGTTATTCTTGGAGTTTTATGGCATTGCATTGTATTTTTCCCACATATTTAAACTGAACCTTATCCAGCTGATACTAACTTACATGTCCAATTGCCCGCTATGTTGTAACATTGGGCTAACTTTTAGGTATTCACCACTGATGTGCGTATTTTTAGATCCCCAAACGCCATGTGAGCTCAGCCGCTGTACCTACTTCATAATCCACCGTTTGGGTCTTGAAGTACGCCTGTTCCTGGCACCTTTAATCTCCTTTAATCTCATTTTCACCAGGTTTACTACCTTTCTTGACCTGAGAGACTTATTACAGTTTTTAAAGTCCTGAACGTATTACCAGAGACTTTTTTTTTTTTTTTCCTTTGTAGCAAAGGAAAATTGGTTCCACTTTTTGGAGGCTCTAACGCACACGAACTTCATTTCATTCAAGGTTCTTTATCACCCTTGGAGGAGATACAATTTATGTGAAAATGTTCTCAGCTATAGATAAAGACTGATCTAATAGGAAATGAACAGTGGCAGAATACCCTAAAAAATAACAGTGAGAAAAACATCAAGAGCTCTTTTCTAGGCTCCCGTATTTGAAGGCTGACTGAGGTCACGCTTTAAACTAGCTTTGAACATCTCCATCTGCTGTTTAAGGAACATAATTTGCAATTCCCTCCCATACATCCACATGCTCAACTGGTCCATGGTGTGACTGATGCTCTGTGAGCTCACGTACATTGTAACAGAGCTCATCTGACGTGGCCGTAATACAGAATAGGTTTTTAGAAAGCAGTTAATTAAAGTTAAGAACGCATAATTTGAAAGATGGTTACATTCATTTATTTTTCCTAGCTGATGGGTTCAAGGGCTCCTAGGCTTATTAAACCATTCCTGCGACACCGTCCATTTAAATTCAGATTATTATCTGGATTTCACCCTCTCTGTCATATCTGTTCTTGTTCATATCTAGTGTTTGCTAAGAAAATAGAAAATCAGAAGGACAAATTGTCTCTTTTTACACACACACATGCACACGTACACACACACACACACACTCAAGCACCACTTTTTCCTCTCGGAAAATCTTCTCAGGGTTGAGAACAAGCTTCTCCTGACTCATCAAACTCGAGTGTCACGTTCTCGGGTGACCCTAAACCAAGGGCGTCGTGGTGAGGAACAGCCTTCCACAAAGATCAGACTCTTCTGGGTCTGAGAGTCCACACTGTACTTAACTACGGTAGGAAATTGTGAGAGACTGTGTGCTATTCTCTTTTATATGTTTCTTCCCTTAATGCTTATCGGGGCTTCCCTGGTGGCTCAGACAGTAAAGCACCTGCCTGCAATGCGGGAGACCCAGGTTCTATCCCTGGATTGGGAAGATCCCCTGGAGAAGAAAATGGCAACCCACTCCAGTATTCTTGCCTGGAAACTTCCATGGACGGAGGAGCCTGGTAGGCTACAGTCCAAATGGGGTCACAAAGAGTCAGACACGACTGAGCGACGTCACTTCACTTCTTCCCTTCATGCTTCTGTCCATTCACATCTGAAAAGTAATGAAAAAGAATTCAGGGTTTTCCTGATAGTGATCATCTCCCCTTCATGAGGGCACAGCAACCAAAGTCACTGTTGGTAACATGGGCATTCTAGGAACTCTTTACAACTCCTGCTGAAATTCACAAGGCTAGCCTTATCACCTCTGTGACCTTCTTGTTGCCTCCTTCATCTTAACCTCAGCTCCTGCAAGTCTCCTGTAACAATCACAGCTCCCACCAAAGCCGTTCCCTGAGACGGTCCCCCCAGAGGGAACAGAAAGAGAATGTAGAAATTTGTTAAACCTCGAATTCTACTGATGTCTATTTTTAGGTTTTAGTATGCAGACACCACCTACTCAAGTCTAGCCAAATGATACTTGGGGAAATGATGTCTCCATGAAACCCAGATTCTGAGAACCAGAGTAGAAGGAACGTAACCATCCCCCTACCCCCATCCCAAGCAAACTCCCAGTAGGTCAGTAGAAAAGCCTTGTCCTGGTTAAACTCTGCAAGCTTTCATTTTTACGTGTTCAAGTACCTGTCCTACTTGTAAAGATATCGCCTAATAACACAGGCTCGGGAACTCACCAGAGCTGACAGACTTTGTTTTCCATACAGATTCTTCCTTTTTGGCTCTGATCCTTAAACTTCTACTCTGCCCTCATTGTTCCCTAGTATCTCTCCCTATTTAAAAAAAGTACACCCAACGAACACGAGATATTGTCTTCTGAGAAGCTTTGTGTTGCTTGATTTGAGCAACGATGCAACGTAACAGTGAAAAGCAGCTTAAAATCTCTGTTCTACAACGTACTGACTGTGTGATCCTGGGCTAGGTACATAGCATCTCTCTTCCTCAACTCCATCATATGGGCATGGGGATGTCATTTTTTAAAAAACAAATTATGTACTTATTTGGCTTCGCTGGGTCCTCAGTTCAGTTCAGTTGCTCAGTCATGCCCAACTCTCTGCGACCCCATGGACTGCAGCTCGCCAGGCTTCCCTGTCCATCACCAACTTCCAGAGCTTGGTCACACTCATGTCCATTGAGTCGGTGATGCCATCCAAGCATCTCATCCTCTGTCGTCCCCTTCTCCTCCCGCCTTCAATCTTTCCCAGCATCAGCGTCTTTCCGAATGAGTCGGCTCTTCACATCAGGTGGCCAAAGTATTGGAGCTTCAGCTTCAGCATCAGTCCTTCCAAAGAACATTCAGCACTGATTTCCTTTAGGAGGGACTGGTTGGATCTCCCTGCACTGGGTCTCAGGTGCAGCATATGGGATCTACTTCCCTGACCAGGGATCAAACCTGGACCCCTCTGCACTGGGAGGGTGGAGTCCTAACCACTGGACGACCAGGGAAGTCACAGGGATGTCACCTTTTCCACAAGGATTTAAAACACGTGTGAACCACCCTGACACGGCCTGACACTGGAAAGGTTACGACAGGAGGATGGGCTTGGTCTGTTTGGATGGTACAGGTCTCTCACCTGTACCACGTGTTGATCAGAGACTGCAAATCCCACCTTCTCACTCTCTTTCATGCTGTGCTCCAAGACCACACCTCCCAGACCCCCTCCTACCTTCATAAATAGCCCTTCTCAACCGTGGGAACGAGTTTTACTCCTATCCTCCCCTTTAAAGGATGTCAAGTAGAGCAAACCACACTAAAAGCTGGGTAGGCAGAGTTCCTTCCTGTGGCCTTCACTGTCTGTGTCCCGTACCTCCTCTCTAGGGCTGAGAAGGTTTAGGTGAATAATGGGGTGGGTCGGATGGCATCACCGACTCGATGGACGTGAGTCTGAGTAGGCTCCGGGAGCCGGTGATGGACAGGGAAGCCTGGCGTGCTGCCAGTGGGTACCAGTAATGCAGGCATTAGGGAAGCGAGCTGTGAAAACCTAGCTGGGGAGGGAAGACTCTCTGAGAAGCTTGTTCTTCCTGTCTGCTCTCTACAGAAAGGGGGACAGATTCCAGACGGCCTTTTGTTCATCCCTAGTAGTACGTGCTGGGCAGGGCACTAGAATTCATCGTGAAAACTGCACACAGGAGGGAGGAGCGGGAATGATGGATGATAAGGTAGTAATCAGAAGGGGCATTTCGGAATCTGCACCCTGTACCAGACCCAGGGCGGAGGGCCTCCCTGTCCACCACCCCCACGTGGCTCACAGAAGTCCCCTTGCTATACAGGGCTTGCGCGGTGACCCGGTTCTCCCAGGCTGGGCAGGCTTTTTAAAAAGTGGAGGGTGAGGCAAGCCCATTCCTAACTCTGATTCAGATCCTTTAGGAAACTCGTAGTCCTCAGATCCTGTTAGGACTGATGAAAAAAAAACCTACTATAAGTCAGTTTGCACGCAGTACAGATAAGCTGTAGAAACATGGTCTGAACGTTGGGAAGCATACACATGTAAAGATACACGGAAACACACACACACATTTGTAAAGGTAAGTCACTATGTGGACACAGACATCAGGCATTTAAAGCACTGGCATCGGCTGCGTTTAAAGCATTGAAATCTCTCAAATTCTGGAGATATTTTGTATCCTCTGACCCAAACGACAATGGCAACCCACTCCAGTACTCTTGCCTGGAGAATCCCATGGATGGAGGAGCCTGGTGGGCTGCAGTCCATGGGGTCGCCAAGAGTCAGACACGACTGAGCGACTTCACTTTCACTTTTCACTTTCACGCACTGGAGAAGGAAATGGCAACCCACTCCAGTGTTCTTGCCTGGAGAATCCCAGGGACAGGGGAGCCTGGTGGGCTGCCGTCTATGGGGTTGCACAGAGTTGGACACAACTGAAGCGACTTAGCACCAGCAGCAGCAGACCCAAATCGAAAAATACTCATCTGTTAATTACATAACTGAGTTCCAGAAAAGCATCTATTTCTGCTTTATTGACTATGCCAAAGCCTTTGACTATGTGGATCACAATAAACTGTGGAAAATTCTGAAAGAGATGGGAATACCAGACCACTTGATCTGCCTCTTGAGAAATGTGTATGCAGGTCAGGAAGCAAGAGTTAGAACTGGACGTGGAACAACAGACTGGTTCCAAATAGGAAAAGGAGTTTGTCAAGGCTGTATATTGTCACCCTGTTTATTTAACTTCTATGCAGAATACATCATGAGAAACGCTGGGCTGGGAGAAACACAAGCTGGAATCAAGATTGCCGGGAGAAATATCAATAACTTCAGATAGGCAGATGACACCACCCTTATGGCTGAAAGTGAAGAGGAACTCAAAAGCCTCTTGATGCAAGTGAAAGTGGAGAGTGAAAAAGTTGGCTTAAAGCTCAACATTCAGAAAACTAAGATCACGGCATCCAGTCCCACCACTTCATGGGAAATAGATGGGTAAACAGTGGAAACAGTGTCAGACTTTATTTTTCTGGGCTCCAAAATCACTGCAGATGGTGACTGCAGCCATGAAGTTAAAAGACGCTTACTCCTTGGAAAGAAAGTTATGACCAACTTAGATAGCATATTCAAACGCAGAGACATTACTTTGCCAACAAAGGTTCGTCTAGTCAAGGCTATGGTTTTTCCAGTGGTCATGTATGGATGTGAGAGTTGGACTGTGAAGAAGGCTGAGCGCCAAAGAATTGATGCTTTCGAACTGTGGTGTTGGAGAAGACTCTTGAGAGTCCCTTGGACTGCAAGGAGATCCAACCAGTCCATTCTGAAAGAGATCAGCCCTGGGATTTCTTTGGAATGAATGATGCTAAAGCTGAAACTCCAGTACTTTGTCCACCTCATGCGAAGAGTTGACTCATTGGAAAAGACTCTGATGCAGGGAGGGCTTAGGGGCAAGAGGAGAAGGGGACGACAGAGAATGAGATGGCTGGATGGCATCACTGACTCGATGGACGTGAGTCTGAGTGAACTCTGGGAGTTGGTGATGGACAGGGAGGCCTGGCGTGCTGCGATTCATGGGGTCGTAAAGAGTCGGACAGGACTGAGCGACTGATCTGAATCTGATCTGAATCTGAATTACATAACTGAGTAAAGCTCTAGAAAGGAGATAAAATGACCAATAGGTGGGTGGATAGATGAGAGAGATACATGACAGATACACAGATAGATAAACAGATAGGGAGATGATGAACAGATAGATGATAGATAATTAATACATATAGTATAGTTTTGACAAATGGCTCTATGATGGAGACTTGATTAATCACTTAGTTTAAGGAAAAGCCAGCCTGGAATTCACCAGCAATGAAGACCCAGTGTGGCCAAAAATAAAATAACAAGAATAAATAGGCAAATAAAAATAAGCTCTAAAAAGAAAAGAGCTTGGGGGGCAGAGCAGGAGCTTGGTGGTGGGAATATGCAAGTGTGTTAGGCATGAAGAAGCAATGAAGCATCCAGGAGGCAGAAGAGACAGCAACAGGATGGCTCGGCCAGGTTCACTGGTTTTGTGGGCTCTGTGGCCTGAATGCTGATGGTCCCCAGATAACAGGAGGTGGGGCCGTGATGCTATATACAAAGAGGACGAAGCTTGCACTGGCCCCTTAAAGGAAAGCCAGCACTCCCGAAGTCTGCCCACCCCAAAAGGGAAACGGAAAAAAAAAATACCCACTGGTGAGGAACCAGGCAGGTCCGCCATGCCCTCAGCCTGTGTCAAGAAGGAGACACAGTCATCTGAAGACATGGGAAACCTGAGCTTTTGCTGTGCTCAGTGTTCAGACTTCGGCTTTGTTCATTTCTTGGTATGGAACCTGAAACCAAGAAATTCACACAAGAACTCAAAGGGGGACTCACAGAAGCAAAGATAATATTGCTCTGAAGCACATGTTTCAGCACCCAGAGAGGGCACATCCTACTGCCATTAAACACTTTTCGAAACTGTATTGCAGATGAGCTAAAACAAAACGCAAAACATCAGGAAAGGAGCTAAGAGGGTAGACAAAGGCTTCCAGTGGGAGATAGCCAGCAGCCAGAGGATGCAAAATAACCATGCCATCCTAAAGAGACAGTAAGCTCATAAACAGAATGAAAGAAAAGAACAGACCAGCAGTGCAATAAGACACTGTTTTTTAAAGGAACAAACAGAGAAACTTAACATCCAAAAAAATACTAAATGTTGGTTTAAAACACAACATTCAAAAAGAACTAAGATCATGGCCTCCGGTCCTATCACTTCATGGCAAATGGATGAGGAACAGAAGGCAATGGCACCCCTGGAGAATCCCATGGATGGAGGAGCCTGGTAGGCTGCAGTCCATGGGGTCACGAAGAGTCGGACACAACTGAGTGACTTCACTTTCACTTTTCACTTTCATGCATTGAAGAAGAAAATGACAACCCACTCCAGTGTTCTTGCCTAGAGAATCCCAGGGATGGGGGAGCCTGGTGGGCTGCCATCTATGGGGTCGCACAGAGTCAGACACGACTGAAGTGACTTAGCATAAGCATAGTTCAGTTCAGTCACTCGGTCGTGTCCGACTCTTTGTGACCCCATGGACTGCAGCACGCCAGGCCTCCCTGTCCATCACCAACTCCCTGAGCTTGCTCAAACTCGTGTCCATCGAGTCAGTGATGCCATCCAACCATCTCATCCTCTGTCGTCCCGCTCTCCTCCCGCCTTCAGTCTTTCCCAGCATCAGGGTCTTTTCCAGTGAGTCAGTTCTTCGCATCAGTTGGCCAAAGTATTGGAGTTTCAGCTTCAGTATCAGTCCTTCCAATGAACACCCAGGACTGATTTCCTTTAGAATGATCTGGTTGGATCTCCTTGCAGTCCAAGGGACTCTCAAGAGTCTTCTCCAACACCACAGTTCGAAAGCATCAATTCTTTGGCACTCAGCTTTCTTTATACTCCAACTCACATCCATACATGACCACTGGAAAAACCATAGCCTTGACTAGACGAACCTTTGTTGGCAAAGTATTAGCTCTGCTTTTGAATATGCTATCTAGGTTGGTCATAACTTTCCTTCCAAGGAGTAAGCATCTTTTAATTTCATGGCTGAAATCACCATCTGCAGTGATTTTGGAGACCCCCAAAATAAAGTCAGCCACTGTTTCCACTGTTTCCCCATCTATTTGCCAGGAAGTGATGGGACCGGATGTCATGATCTTAGTTTTCTAAGTTTCTTAGTTTTCTAAAAAGCCAACTTTTTCACTCTCCACTTTCACTTTCATCAATAGGCTCTTTAGTTCTTCTTCACTTTCTGCCATAAGGGTGGTTTCATCTGCATATCTGAGGTTACTGATATTTCTCCCAGAAATCTTGATTCCAGCTTGTGCTTCATCCAGCCCAGCGTTTCTCACGATGTACTCTGCATATAAGTTAAATAAGCAGGGTGAAGATATACACTCTTGACGTACTCCTTTTCCTATTTGGAACCAGTCTGTTGTTCCATGTCCAGTTCTAATTGTTGCTTCCTGACCTGCATATAGGTTTCTCAAGATGCAGGTCAGGTGGTCTTGTATTCCTATCTATTTCAGAATTTTCCACAGTTGGTTGTAATCCACACAGTAAAAGGCTTTCGCATAGTCAATAAAGCAGAAATAGATGTTTTCCTGGAACTCTCTTGCTTGTTCTATGATCCAGCTGATGTTGGCAATTTGATCTCTGGTTCCTCTGCCTTTTCTAAAACCAGCTTGAACATCTGGAAGTTCAAGGTTCACGTATTGTTGAAGCCTGGCTTAGAGAATTTTGAGCATTACTTTGAACATTACAAAATAGATGGGGAAACAATGGAAAAAGAAAACAATTTCTCCAAAACCACTGCACATGGTGACTGTAGCCATGAAATTAGAAGACATTTGCTCCTTGGAAGAAAAGTTATGACAAACTTAGACAGCATGTTAAAAAGCAGAGACATTACTTTGTCCACAAAGCTCCATCTAGTCAAAGTTATGGTTTATCCAGTAGCCATGTACAGATGTGAGAGTTGGACCATAGCCTGAGTGCTGAAGAATTGATGCTTTGGAAATGTGGTGTTGGAGAAGACTCTTGAGAGTCCCTTGGACTGCAAGGACATCCAACCAGTCCATCCTGAAGGAGATCAGTCCTGGGTGTTCATTGGAAGCACTGATGCTGAAGCTAAAGCTCCAATCCTTTAGCCACCTGATGCGAAGAGCTGACTCACTGGAAAAGACCCTGAAGCTGGAAAAGATTGCAAGCAGGAAGAAAAGGGGGCAACAGAGGATGAGATGGTTGTATGGCATCACTACTCAATGGACATGAGTTTGAGTAAACTCTGGGAGTTGATGATGGACAGGGAGACTTGGTGTGCTACAGTCCATGAAGTCACAAAGAATCAGACATGACTGAACAACTGAACAAACAAAAAATAGAGAAACATGGTGCTTCCATGGTGCTTCCCAGGTGGCTCAGTGGTAATGTATCTGCCCGCCGATGCAGGACACACGAGTTCAATCCCTGGGTAGGGAAGATCCCCTGGAGGAGGGCATGGCCACTCACTCCAGCATTCTTGCCTGGAGAATCCCATGGACAGAGGAGCCTGGCGGGGCTACAGTCCATGGGGTCGCAAAGTGTCGATCACCACTTAGTGACTATACAACATAGAGAAACATTAGGCAGAATTTCAGAATGTACACACCAGAAGCCAGTGGGGGCCTCCTAGATTGATTTTGGGCGGGGAAGAGTATTGTGCTGGGTTTTCATTGCTACACATGGGCTTTCTCCAGCTGCAGCAACTGGGGGCTGCCCTCTAGTTGCAGGGCACAGCTTTAGTTGCTCCACAGTATGTGGAATCTTCCCAGACTGAGGATGGACCCTGTGTCCCCTGAATTGACAAGCAGATTCTCAACCACTGGACAACCAGAGAAGCCCCCCAGGCTGAGGTTTAGGTGAACATCTGGGACCGGGGAAGAAAGCAGATATCGGACACCAAAGCCATCTGTGCCTTCGCCTCTCTGGGAGACAGGATGTCACAGCAACCTTTAGTTCCCAGGCTGTGAAAAGCAGCACCAAGATGACAGAACTCTGGTGGGGCTTGGGGGACACCTTGCCCTGGAAGCTGGTCCTCCGAAGGGCTAGAGAGATGAGAACAGAGAGCAGAGAAGGTGGGCACGACCTACCTGTGCCCAGCCCAGGGGGCTTCGATCTGAGCAGACAGAAGAGAAAGAAAGTAAGCAAGTGGGCAGCGCATAGGTGGACGCTGTGGACAATTGCTCACCGTGACCAATTCAAGAAGGAGGAAGGTAAGGATAGCCACTATCGCCTTTTCTGTGCATTGTTCCGGAAACCTTAGCGTGAACTAAGGGTTTTTTAAAAAATGGTATATAGGGATTTCTCTGGTAGTCCAGTGGTTGAGACTTTGCCTTCCAGGGCAGAGGGTGATGGTTTGATCCCTGCCTTGCTCAGGAAGCTAACATCCCACCTGATTCCCAGTCAAAAAACCAAAACACTAAACAGAAGCAATATTGGAACATATTCAATAAAGACTTTAAAGGGAAAAAAATTATATAAAGATATATCTTTACTTTCCAAGATATATATGTGTGTATTTGTGTGTACACATATATAATGTATAAATATCTATTTTTAGATAGATATAATAGAGAGAAATATGCTTGCATAAATACAGAAACATATTTTAGCAGAAGACAACATTTTCATAAATTGAAGACATATGCCTGTCTAATCATGGAAATACTAAGGGAATCTACAATCCAACTCTTGGAACGAAGAAAACAGTCTGGCAAAGTTTTTGGACACTATCAAAATACAGACGTGGAAAGGTTCCCACATGCCAACAAAAATTAGCTGGAAAAAAATGTTAATAATCTCATTCACGCTAGCAGTAAAAATATGCTGTGCGTGTGTTTGTGTCTGACTCTTTGCAACCCTATGGACCAGAGCCCACCAGGCTCCTCTGTCCATGGAATTTTCTAGGCAAGAATATTGGAGTGAGTTGCTATGCTTTCCTGCAGGGGCTCTTCCCAACATAGGGATCGAACCTGCATGTCTTACATCTTCTGTATTGGCAGGTGGGTTCTTTACTGTGAGCACCATGTAAGAAGCTCCCCACCAAGATAAGTCCTAAATAAAGGAAGTATAAAATCGGTAAGGAGAAAACTATATGGACATATAAGAAGACATAGTAATTGCACCTCTAAGGATTTAGCACTCAGAAGATAAAAATGGATGTATATGCATGCGGTAGCTTTACGCATAATTACCAACACCTGGAAGTAGCAGGAATGTCCGACTGATGAGTAAAGAAGCAAAATAGGGCACATTGATACAATGGAATACTACTCAGCAGTAAAGTGAAATGAACTATGGAGACACAGAACTTGGATGAATCCCACAGGCATTATGAGTCAAAGAAGGTTGTCGTGAAAGATTACGTGCTGTACAACTTCATTTATAGGACATTCTCCAAGAGAAAACCATCGTGTTGGAAGGCAGACCAGGGGTTACTGTGGCGAGGAGTAGGGAGGTTGTCACTTCAGAGGGACAGTATGAAGGTGTTTCAGGCATGATGAAACTGTTTGATATGTTGCCTTGGGTGGTGGTTACAGAAATCAATGTATATGTTAGAATTACCAGCACTGTGTATATTAAAAAGTCAATTTTACTGTGTGCTAATTGAGAAAAAGGGCTTCCCCAATAGATGGTAAAGCATCTGCCTGCAATGCAGGAGACCTGGGTTCGATCCCTGGCTTGGGAAGATCCCTTGGAGAAGGAAATGGCAACCCACTCCAGTATCCATGCCTGGAGAATTCCATGGACAGAGGAGCCTGGTGGGCTATAGTCTATGGGGTCTCTAAGAGTCGGACACGACTGAGTGACTAACGCACACACAATTGAGAAAATAACATATACAGTTACAAGAATATTTTTTAAGATGGACACCTAAAAAAATCTGTACACGATGTCATGGGAAGATAATTTGATACAGTAAAGATGACATTCTCCCCCAAATTAATCTATACATCTGGTGGATTTCCCAAACAGCCAACAGAGTTTTAATGAAATTTGACTAACTTATACTAGAATGCCTTCGGAAGAATAAAGACCTGGGTGGAGCCATTTCGAGACCAATGGAAAGGAGGGAGCAAGGACATGCCTTATTGCATATCAAGAAGTGTTATAAATCTCTAAGAATTAAAACAATGAGGAGGTGGTTCAGGGATAAACAGATCCTGAAGGGGTGACCTAAGTATTTTCTTGTTGTTCAGTCGCTCGGTTGTGTCTGACTCTTTGACACCCCATGGACAGTAGCACGCAGGGCCTCCCTGTCCTTCACCACCTCCCGAAGTCCGCCCAAGTTCATGTCCATTGTATCGGTGATCCAGCCATCTCATCCTCTGTCACCCGCTTCTCCTCCTGCCCTCAGTCTTTCCCAGCATCAGGGTCTTTTCCAACGAGTCAGTTCTTTGCATCGGGTGGCCAAAGCTCTGAAAGTTCACATCAGACGACCAAACTCCGGAGCTTCAGCTTCACCATCAGTCCTTCCAATGAGTATGCAGAGTTTGATTTCCCTTAAGATTGACTGGTTTGATCTCCTTGCTGTCCAAGGGACTCTCCGGAGCCTTCTCCAGCACCACAGTTTGAAGGCATCAATTCTTTGGTGCTCTGCCTTCTTTATGGTCCAGCTCTCACAACCCTACTCGACTACTGCAAAGACCACAGCCTTGACTATACGGATCTTTGTTGGCAGAGGAATGTCTCTGCTTTTCAACAGGCTGTCTAGGTTGGTCATAGCTTTCCTGCCGAGAAGCAATCGCCTTCTGATTTCATGGCTGCAGTCACCATCCGAAATGAGTCCAGAGCCCAGGAAGAGGAAACCTTTTTCCCTCCTATTTGCCATGAAGTGATGGGGTCGGATGTCACGATCTTAGTTTTTTTTTAATAAGTATAGCAGGAGCTTTATAAATGACTATTCATTTCTATAAAGACATTAGATATGTAGTAAGTAAATAGATCTCTATTTAGTTCTCCCATTACCACAGGCACGAAAAACAATTTCAGTTGTATTACAATCCGAAATACAAAAAGAAAACTTAAAAAAGAGAATATAAAGAATTGGTGCAAATCAATATTTAAAAACAAATCCAAAAAAATGGCAAATGATATGAAAAGGTATCCTCCAGCCATGAGCTAAAAAAAAATTAAAGCAATAACATTCCATTACATGCCCATAGAAAATGCCAAAGTGTACGCTTGGCGTACAAAGCGCTGGCAAGGATGGGGGAAATGGAATTTCCTAATAGATTTTTTGAGAGCAGCTTTACGTGAACAGAGACATTTCAGAAAGCACAGAGAGGTCCCAACTATGCCTCCACAGTTAACATTTTGTGTTACTAAGGTACTTTTGTTGCAATTCACAAATCCATATTAATACGTTGTTGTGAAGCGAATTCTGTAATCTGCATTAGAGTTCACGCTTTGTGGCACACACTTTGCGTTTTGACAGACATACACTGTGATGTAGCCACGATTCCAGCATCAAATACAATAGTTTCACTGCCTTGAAAGTCCTCTGTGCTCTCCTCATTCATACCTCTCCCCATTCCCCTGGCTCTGTGTGAGTGTGTGTGTGCGCGCGCGCGTGCACGCCACCGCCGGCTGACCTTTTTACTATCTCTATGGTCTTGCCTTCTCCAGAATATCACTGAAGTTGGAATCATACAGGCTTTTCGAATAGGCTGTTTTTTTACCTAGAAGTACGCATGTCAGCTTTCTCGCTGTCTTTCCGGCTTCCCAGCTCATATGCTTACATTGCTGAACAATTACCGCACTGTGTGAATGAACCACGGTTTATTTATCCATCCGCCACCGGAAGAGCTAACTCGGTCCCCATGAATTTTTGGCAATTATGAGTAAATGGGCTTTTTATACAGCGCTGGCAGGAAGACAGCATCCTAGAACTGGTTTGGAGGAAAACTGGCCACGTCTAGTGACCGTGAAGGCGTGCACACCCTGAGCTCAGAACTTTCATTCCTGGGAACACATCGCAGAGAAACTCATGCAAAGAAACATACAGAATAAGTCTCATTAAAGACTCTGTGTAACAGAGAAAAAAAATCAACAAACTATAACTGTGCAAATGAGAGAACTGGAATGGCGACAATTCTCTATGTTGTTGATTTGCTATTTAGTGGCTAAATCCTATCTGACTCTTTTGTGGTCTGTAGCCCACTAGGCTTCTTTGTTCATGGGATTTTTCCTGGCAAGGCTGGGTTGCCATGCCCTCCTCCAGGGGATCTTTCTGACCCAGCTATTGAACTGACATCTCCTGTGTCTCCTACACTGCAGGCAGATTCTTCACCCCTTGAGCCATGCTGCTGCTGGTGCTGCTAATTCGCTTCAGTTGTGTCCGATTCTGTGCAATCCCATAGACAGCAGCCCACCAGGCTCCTCTGTCCCTGGGATTCTCCAGGCAAGAACACTGGAGTGGGTTGCCATTTCCTTCTCCAATACATGCAACTGAAAAGTGAAAGTGAAGTCGCTCAGTCCTGTCCGACTCTTAGCGACCCCATGGACTGCAGCCTACCAGGCTTCGCCGTCCATGGGATTTTCCAGGCAAGAGTACTGGAGTGGGGTGCCATTGCCTGCTCCGCTTGAGCCATGAGGGAAGCTCTTATACTTAACAGTTGTTGTCCAGTCGCTCAGTCTTGTCCAAATCTTTGTGACTCCATGGACTGCAGCACGCCAGGCTTCCCTGTCCTGCACCATCACCCTAACAGTACTCTGCTATATACCTGCAAGTTGCCAAGAGAGTAAATCTTAAAAAAGAAACCACCAAAAAGAAATGGTAAGTATGTGACGTGATGGAGGCAGTCAGCTAAACCCACAGCAACAATCACCCGGCAATATACACATGTGTCAAGTCCATGTAAGCTTGTACACCTTAAATTTACTCAATGTTCTATATTCATTGTTCAATATTATTCTATAGTCAATGTTCTATGTTCAACTATATCTCAGTACAGCTGGAAAAATAATAATAATGTATGCCTGTTAGAGGTGGGCCTTTTTTTTTTTATCAGAGTGAGTCCCTGCTCCTTGAGATGAGCTTGTGTGGACACATCCAGATTGATTGGACAACTGTCACAAGAGCCAATAGACCGGGGCCTCAGCTTCGCTCCTGTGACCCTAAAGCACAAATAAAGTAACACATCTGTAGGAAGAACACACCCTCTGGCCTGGATGCTCCCCCTTGTCGTTTTTAACGCCTCTTGAACACCACCACAATCAAACAGCGGTGACTAAGCCACACCTGTCATCCACTCTGACCTTCCGTGTCAGCGCCGGTTGTAACTTCACTTCCTGCCTTCAGCCACGCTCTGCGAAGCGATAAATAGAAACAAAAGCTCTGCGAAGCGATAAATAGAAACAAGTGTGTTTTTTTTTTTTTTTAGGGCGTTTTTATTGCAGCATATTTTTCCCGCCTCCTGCCATCTTATTACATGATCGCGCCAAATGCCGGAGAAACATGAAACAGATGTTCCAAAGAGGACACACCAGAAAGGGAATTTCCCTTCCAGCCACCACAGCAAGGAAGCTCTCAGAGCTCCACTCTGCCCATCACTCATAAGGCTTGGAGCCCTGAACCTACAGGACAGTGACAGGCTCGAGAATGAAATGGATGGCTCAGTTTGCCTCTGTGGAGTAATGCAGATTAAAAAAAAAAAATGCCTTGGCAGTTCAATAATAAAAACAGGAAGCCAGAGGTCAAAGTCTCTAATGACAAATGATTTGAGATAGTACCCAGATGTCTTTGCAAAAATGGGGGGGGGAAGATTTGCAAAAATAGGGGGAAACGATGTGCAAAAATGTTATTTGGAATTAAGGATACATTTTTTGCAAACACATTTTTTTTCCCTTGGATGGCATGGCTGTATTTCAATGGTGTGTTCAATTTAACAGATTTAACTATGCATTTTCTATATCAACATACACAAAAAGCCTCACCTTATAACTTGTGAGAAAAGAACGAAAAGAAAAATGAGGAGCAGGAGATAGGACTTTTAAAGTCCTAGTTGGTTGATTTAAATGTATTTAAAGATAAGCTATCAGATTATCTGTAGGCTCAGGGAACTCTGTGTCTGTTATTGGAAATATAAGCAGGACTAATTAACAATGTAGGTCTCAGGCTTCCGATTCAAGAAAGGACACTTGGCACATATTTTATATGATCTCTCTCTTACAAATATTTTACAAATAATTTTATTTATTCAAGAATAAATATAAACTGATATATATATATTTGGAATATATGGTGGGAGTATAAACTGATATAGACACTATGGAAGATGGTATGGAGATTCCTTAAAAAGCTAGGGATAAAACCACTGTATGACCCAGCAATCCCACTCCTAGGCATATATCCTGAAGAAAACAAAAGTGAAAAAGACAGGTGTACCCTAGTGTTCATTGCAGCACTATTTACAATAGCCAGAACATGGACGCAACCTAGATGTCCTTTGGCAGACAAATGGATAAAGAAGCTATGGTACATATATACAGTGGAATATTACTCAGTCATGAAAAAGGAATGCATTTGCATCCGTTCCAGTGAAGTGGACGAACCTAGAGTCTATTACACAGAGTGAAGTAAGTCAGCAAGAGAAATGCAAATATCATGTACTGATACATATATATGGAATCTAAAGAGATGCCACTGGTGAATTCGTTTTCAGGGCAGACTTAAGAGAACAGACCTATGGATGTGGGGAAGGAGAGGTGGGAGGGGGAGATGTATGGACAGAGTGACATGGAAACTTACATTACCATATGTCAAATGGACAGCCAATGGCAACTTGCTGTATGACTCAGGGAATTCAGATGCGGGCTCTGGGACAGGCTGAAGGGTGGGATGGGGCGAGGAGTTTGGAGGGAGGTTTGGAAGGGAGGGGACACAGGTATACCTATGGCTGATTCTTGTTGATGTATGACAGAAATCCACAAAATTCCATAAAGCAATTATCTTTCAATTAAAAATTTTTTAAAAAATATAAATAATAGTATTTATTAATTCATTTTTGGCTGGGCTGGGTCTTTGCTGCCGCACAGGCTCTCTTCTAGTTGCAGAGAGTGACAGCTGCTGTCTCGTTGCACTGTGCGGGCTTCTCACTCCGGCTGCTTCTCTTGCTCTGGAGCAAAGGCCCTAGGGCACTCGGGCTCGGGAGTTTTGCTTCCCAGGCTCCAGAGTACAGGCTCATAAAGCTGGGCTTAGTAGCCCAACCTGCATGTGGGAATCTTCCCAGACCAGGGATCAAACCCGTGTCTCCTGAATTGGCAGGCAGATTCCTTACCACTAAGCTACCAGGGGAGCCTGCAACTTTTTAGACAGACAGTACATGCATGATTAAAATAATACATCCATGACAACAACCATTTTGCAGTATGAAGTCACTAACGGATGCACGATTTCTGCAAGAGGCTAGATCGACGTTTTTGAGCCACGGCAGTGTTGACATCTGGGGCTGCATGTCTATGGGGTGCGGGCTGCCCTGTGCTATTGTGGGAGGTTTACGGGCATCCCTGACCTCCACCCACTAGATGCCAGGAGCGTCTTCCCCAATTAAAACAATCCAGGCATCTCTGCAGATGTTGTCAAGTGTCCGAAGGGCACTGCCCTGATTAAGAACCACTGGTCTAAAGACAGAGAGCGAATGGAGGAATATTGAGTCACACAGCTGAGCAGAGGAGACTGAGGCCCGCAAGATTTATAGAGGGGATGAGAATGCAGGAGACAGGGCAGCTCCAAAGAGAGTCCTGACAAGGATGCTACAGAGACGCTCCAAGGAGGGAAACTCAGCAAGCCCTGGCAGCGAGTGAAGGTTTGCAGGCACGGCAATAGACACACACACACACACAGGTGCAGAGGCACACACACGCTCCTTCACACACACCCTCACAAATTCATGCCCACATACACTTAGGCGTGTGCACACACACACACACACACACTCTAGGCAGGCAAGCGTAAAGCCAAGCAGGAGATGCTAGTGGTAAAAAAAAATTAAAAAAATAAACCTGCTTGAAAACGTAGGAGACTTAAAAAGATGCAGATTCGATCGCTCAGTCGGGAAGATGCCCCTGGACGAGAGCATGGCAACCCACTCCAGGATTCTTGTGTGGAGAATCCCATGGACAGAGGAGCCCGGTGGGCTACAGTCCAAGGGGTTGCAAAGAGCCAGGCAAGAGACTGAGAGACTGACACAAACCTCAAAAGGGGGGTCCTGAATGCTTGAGAAAACAGTCGCAGGACAGGACGTGGTCAGAGAAGGCAAGTGACAGATTGCCATGAGAGGGCGACAGGGGTAAAGACGGCAGAACAGTAAGAAGGGGACCCTGACCCACGGCTCCCTGGCAGGGGCTGAGCCTGGTCCACGCCAAGCTGGAGTGGGAACAAGGCCTTCACTTGGGTGAGACGGCACTTTTGCTACTAGATTACAACCCCTGAATTGACGTCTGCTCAGTGCCAGAGGGAGAAGGCAATGGCACCCCACCCCAGTACTCTTGCCTGGAGAATCCCATGGATGGAGGAGCCTGGTGGGCTGTAGTCCATGGGGTCGCTAAGAGTCGGACACAACTGAGCGACTTCACTTTCACTTTTCACTTTCATGCATTAGAGAAGGAAATGGCAACCCACTCCAGTGTTCTTGCCTGGAGAATCCCAGGGACGGGGGAGCCTGGTGGGCTGCCATCTCTAGGGTCGCAGAGTGGGACACGACTGAAGCGACTTAGCAGTAGCAGCAGCAGAAGTGCCAGAGATATGTGGTCACCGGGGGGCTGGAAAGTTCAAAGCAGGGACCACAGGGAAATAAGTTTGGAATCTAATGGCCTCCTTGTTGAGACCGACTCATGCACCAAGGTGACTACATTTATAAACCCTGAAATCTGTTCTCCTTATTCACCTTGGCACACCCTTCTGGGCCCTCCTCTTCACTACAAAGCCCTGCTATTCAAATCCCGGCATCTTCAGGGAACTTGTGATAAATGCAGATTTCCTGACCCCAGCCCAGAACGACCACATAAGAAAGTGAAAAAAGTGTTAAGTGTCAGCGGCTCAGTTGTGCCGGACTCTTTGTGACCCTGTGGACCGTAGCCCACCAGGCTCCTCTGTCCATAGAAATCTCTAGGCAAAAATACTGGAGCGGGTTGCCATTCCCTTCTCCAGGGGAATCTTCCAGACTCCAGGTATCGAACCCATGTGCCCTGTACCGGCAGGCCAATTGTTTACCACTGAGCCACCCGGGAAGACCCGGGACACTGACCTAGGTGCTTTGAATCAGGTCGGTCACTCAACAGCAGGCAAATGGAAGTCAGATTGCCGCCTCCGAGGATGAGAGGCAAGAAACTCTGAATTCAGTTCCAGGTAATTGAAATTCCAAAGTGAATTCTTCTCTTTGATATAATGATTACACAGGACAAAGTGAGGAGGAGCTGGCAACTCTTGAATATTGACATTTGAGTGTGCAAAATCATGGAATTTTATGTTTCAGAAACCTATAAACAGCAGAGATACAGCATCTCTCCCTCTCTCTCACAGACACACCCTGTCTCTTTAATTTATATTCCATGTGGTGGTCGGGGGCGGTGGTTTAGTGGCTTACTAAGTCGTGTCTGACTCTTTTGAGACTCCGTAGACTGTAGCCCGCCAGGCTCCTCTGTCCATGGGATTCTCCAGGCAAGGATACAGGAGTTGGTTGCCTTTCCCTTCTCCAGGGTTTATTCGGACACCATACGGCAATTGGAATAGGGCCTGCCAGAAGGAATCCTCCATAAATGAGAGCTCTCTAAGGTGCTGCATCTTTGGTGATACATTACGCAGTTTCAGTCGCTACAGAAGTAACACAATGAGCCAGTGAATCTGTTGGAAAGAGGGCTGAGGAGCAGTGATTATGACTGTAAGAATGTGATTGAGTCACAAGGCAAGTACCCAGTGGAGAGTGTCTGTATTCTCTACATCCAGAGTGAGGACTCCAAAGCTCCTGTTACAGACACAGAGTCATCACTAAGTTGGAAAAGTAGACTTAAGAGTGGATCTATGATTGACAGCAACTCGAACAGACCTGGAGTGTCATACTGAGCAAAGTAAGTCAGACGGAGAAGGAGTGGAATCTGAAAAGACATGATACAAACGAACTTATGTACGAAACAGAAATAGATGCAAAGATTTAGACATGAGCTTATGGTTGCTGGGTGGGGGGAAGGATGGGGGAAGGTATAGTCAGGGAGTCTGGGATGGACATGGACATACTGCTGTATTTAACATGGAGAACCAGCAAGGACCTGCTGTCCAGCACACGGAACTCTGCTTAATACTCTGGAATAACCTTATGGTCACCAGGGGGAAGGATGGGGGAAGGGATAGTTATGGAGTCTAGGATGGACATGCGCACACTGCTGTGTTTTACATGGAGAACCAGCAAGGACCTGCTGTCCAGCACAGGGAACTCTGCTCAATGTCATGTGGCAGCCTGGATGGGAGGGGAGTTTGGGGGAGAATGGATCCATGTATACGCATGACTGAGTCCCTTTGCTGTCTGCCTGAAACTACCACAACATTGTTCATCAGCTATAGCCTGATACAAAATAAAAAGATTTTTTAAAAGTGGGCCTATGAACAAGAAGGGTCAGGGCTATCGTATGGACTATGTGGACTTCCCTGATAGCTCATTTGGTAAGGAATCTGCCTGAAATGCAAGAGATCCTGGTTCGATTCCTAGGTTGGCAAGGTCTGCTGGAGAAGGGATAGGCTGCCCACTCCAGTATTCTTGGGCTTCCCTGGTGGCTCAGCTGGTAAAGAATCTGCCTGCAATGTGGGAGACGTGGGTTCGATTCCTGGGTTGAGAAGATCCCCTGGAGAAGGGAACGGCTACCCGCCCCAGTATTTTGGCCTGGAGAACTCCATGGACTGTATAGTCCATGGGATTGCAAAGAGTCAGACACAATTGAGCGACTTTCACTTTCACTCACCATGGACTATGTTGTTTCATTATGAACACTTCATTACTCTTTGAGATTTTGACCCTATCCTAAAAATTCTACTTGTTAATTTAGCATTTACAGATCAACTGAATTGTAGTATTGGGAGATATCATAAAGGTTTCAGTCCAACATCCCAATCAAAACAGGAATCTATGAAGTAAGTCAGAAAGGGAAAGGCACATATCATATAGTAATGCACACATGTGTGTGGAATCTAGAAAGATGGTCCTGTTGAACCTATCTGTAGGGAAGCAATGGAGATGCAGACACAGAGAACAGACCATGGGCACACGGTGAAAAGGAGAGTATGGCATGAATTTGAGAGTAGTATCGAAACATATACATTGAAAGTGAAAGTGAAGTCGCTCAGTCGGGTCTGACTCTTAGCAACCCACGGACTGTAGTCTACCAGGCTCCTCCGTCAGTAGGGTTTTCCAGGCAAGAGTACTGGAGTGGGTTGCCATTTCCTTCTCCAGGGGATCTTCCCGACCCAGGGATTGAACACAGGTCTCCCGCGTTGTAGGCAGACGCTTTACCATCTGAACCACCAGGAGAGCTCCAACGTATACATTACCAAGTGTAAAATTAGACAGCCAGTGGGAATTTGCTGTATGACTCAGGGACCTCAAACCAGGGCTCTGTAACTACGTAGAGAGCTGGGATGGGGAGGCAGGTGGGAGGGAGGTTCAAGATGGAGAAGACATAGGTACAGCTATGGCTGATTCATGATGATGTATGGCAGAAACCAACACAATATTATAAAGAAATTATCCTCCAATTGAAAATAAATTTAAATAAAAAACTGGCATCTATAGAGACTGTCATACAGAATGAATTCAGCCAGAGAGAGAAACAACCGTTTTGTGTAGTCACACTTCTATACGGAATCTAGAAAACCCGTACAGATTAATCTATTTTGCAAAGCAGAAGTAGAGACACAGCCGTAGTGAGAACAAGTGAATGGACCAAAAGAAAGGTCAGGGAGGGGGGATAACCCGGGGGGTTGGGACTGACATATATTCACTACTATGTATAAAATATTGAACTAACGAGAACCCACTGTATACCAAGGAGGAAAAAAGAGATACAGTCTCTTCGTAGGAGATATTGTTAACCTTAAAAATGCATTGCAGTATACAATCATTCATTCAGTTCAGTCGCTCAGTCGTGTCTGACTCTTTTTGACCCCATGAACCGCAGCACACCAGGCCTCCCTGTCCATCACCAACTCCCGGAGTTCACTCAGACTCACGTCCATCAAGTCAGTGATGCCATCCACCCATCTCATCCTCTGTTGTCCCCTTCTCCTGCCACCTTCAATCTTTCCCAGTATCAGGGTCTTTTCCAATGAGTCAGCTCTTCCCATCAGGTAGCCAAAGGATTGGGGTTTCAGCTTCAACATCAGTTGAAGCAGTATCCAGTAGGTGCAGACAAATACTGTTTGATTGCGCTTAGACGAGGTACCTAGATTAGTCAAATTCATAGTCTGAAAGTATACCGGTAGATGCCGGGGATGAAGGGGTGAGGGGGTAGGGAGGGGGAAAGGGTAGTTAGTGTCTAAAGGGGAGAGAGCTTCAGTTTAGGAAGGTGAAAACTCGGGAGATGAATCATGGTGAGAACTGCATAACAGTGTGAATGTACGGAACTGTTGTTAAATGCCACTGAGGGCACGAGTGAAAGTCTCTCAGTCGTGTCCGACTCCTTGTGACCCCGTGGACTGTAGCCCACTGGGCTCTTTTGTCCATGGGATTTCCCCAGGCAAGAATACTGGAGTGGGTTGCCATGCCCTCCTCCAGGGGATCTTCCCGACCCAGGGATCAAACCTGCACCTCTTGTGTCTCCTGCATTTGGCAGGTGAGTTCTTTACCACTAGCACCACCAGGCGGAAGGAACGCTTCACTTCTCACAGCCAAACGCCAGCCTCCTTGAGATGACAGACAGCGTCTTGAATCATGGTCCCGCTAGACCTTCTTCACACAAAACTCCCCAGTACATTCAGCTCTTCTCCAGAGGACGTGTTGCCCGGTATCCTTCCAGAAACATCCACCGCCACCACCCCCCTCATCCCAACATTTCTTAGACTGGCACTGTCTCACTTTAAAGTTGACTCCACAGCCCTGCAGGATTGACCTGACCTGAACAGAGAAGGTGGACCGCGACTTTTTGGATCTGTCCACGTGACCGCCTGCATCAGTCAGCTTTCAGGCACAGCTAAATCCTCACAGCCTTCTCCCACCAACTTCCCTCTCAAACGAACGCTCCCTAAACACGTTCTTAGTTTTTAAAGACGACAGCAGACTTGGCATGCCCCACTCACATTCTGTCCCGTTTCTGTGAATTACATGAGGATTTTGCAGAACTTCACAAGTAGTCACACAGAGCAACTTCTAAAGTGCCAGGCTGTGAGCCTTACACAAATATTCAATCCCTTGATCTTCCCCGCCATCCCAAGAGGGAGGTGCTGATACCATCATGTGTACAGATGCAGAGACTGACAAAGGAGCTGGGGAACACTCCGAGATCTCTTTCGTGGCCAGGACTGAATTTCCACCTCAGCAGGCCTGCTATGGGCCGTTCTATTCTCTCTCTCTCTTTTAAATCTTCTTAATGTTCATTTACACCATTGTATTAATTTCTGCTGTACGGCAAAGTGATTCAGTTACACACAGACATGTTTTCATATTCTTTTCCGTGATGGCTTATCACTGGATGCTGAATGTATTTCCCTGTGCTGAACGCTGGGATCTTGCTGTTCGCCCATCCCATAGTACTACTTTGAGCAGACCATATTGTCTTGATGGCGGCGCTCAGCTCCCCGAGTCCCGATTCTGCCATGTCGTGTAGGTGCCACCCTTTCTCAACTTTTCTCTGGCTGTTGTCCCAACCCCAAGTCATGTCTGACTCCCTGCGGCCCCATGGACCCCAGCACGCCAGGCCTCCCTGTCCAGCACCATCTGACAAGCAGGTTTGTCCACACCAACCTCCAAGGTGGAAAGAAGCGTTGAGAAGAATGAGACCAGGGAAGACCCCTTTACAAGAACAAATCTAAGGCAAAGCTGTGAAGACCCATCCGACACCCTGGCAGGGAGAATTGCCCCTCCTTCTGCAAGCCTTCAGGGACCCCGAAAGTGATGCTGGAGAGCATTACTGCACTGAGTTGTTTGGGGTGCAGATGTTCTACCAGCTTTTGGAGGGTTCCTCTCCCTGCCCCATGGGACATCTGGCCAGGACTGAAGACAGTGCTGGTTGTCACTCTGGGGTGAGGTGTGGGAGGTGTGATACCATCATCCTGAGGGTAGAGACCAGGGATGCTAGGAGACATTGCACAGCATGTGGGACAATGCCCTCCCCAGCAAAGGATGAGCCCAACCAAAATGTCAGCAAGGCCAAGGCTGAGAAGCTCTGCTCTAGACGGTCTGTTCACAGAGTCAAAGACAATAATACGTCCTAAGTGTTGATATATCGGATGATGTAAGGAAAAAGAAAAGGTCCATTGAATTGGTGAAAGATACCTTTCACTTAAATTTCTGCAAGTAGCAAAATGGAACAACCAATACATCAGAATCAGGTATCTCCTCTAGCAGATTTCTCCACACCTGGGTTTACACTCTCCAGGCAACAAGACCGTGTGCTTAGGCTGCTTGCTTTCAGTTCTAAAACATCATCGACTATAGAGAAGGGACTTGTGGTTACCCAAAGGGAACGCGGTGGGGAAGGAAAGGGCTGGGAGTTTGCGGTTAGCACATGCAAACTCTAACATATAGAATGGATAAGCAACAAGGTCCTACTATATAGCACAGGGAGCTATACAGTGTATATTCAATATACAGATGCATTCAATCAAAGCGAAGTGTTAGATGCTCTGTCATGTCCGACTCTTTGTGACCCTATGGACTGTAGACCCACCAGGCTCCTCTGTCCACGGGATTCTCTAGGCAGGAATACTTCAGAGTGGGTTGCCATTTCCTTATCCAGATATATTTAATATACTATGATAAACCACCATGGAAAAGAATGTATATATATATATAACTGAATCACTCTACTGTACAGCAGAAACTGATACATTACAAATCGACTATAGTTCAATAAAATTTAAAAGCAATAAACTCTCATCAGTTGCAGCTTTATTATTTTTTCAACTACATAGAATAAGCAGGGTATTCATCTTTTTGGGGGGCATCAAGGCACGTGGGAATCTGAATTCCATGAAGACAGATCAAACCTACGATCCCTGAGATAAAAGTACAGAGTCTAAACCACTGGACTGCCAGCAAGTCCCTAGCAGAGTATTTTTTAACATAAGCAGTTGCTCTAACATGCTGAGCATAAATTATTAGTTCAGAGCATTGCACAATTATCATTTCAAAGCCTTCTCCTATTTCCTCAGATTTCCTTATTTGCATTTTTATCGCGATGTTTTCATGTCAACCAACTTCTGATTTATTGTCCTTAACAGATAAACTTCGAATGTTTTTTCTGCTGTTTTCTTAGTGTGTCTCCACTTTCATAAACAGCACAAAGGTGATTTATTTATTTGCAAACTGAGCACCTAGCAGAATGTCAGCAAGTAATTATGACTTTTTAATTCTCTTTGACATTTATTTTTATAACACTCAAAATAACACTCCAATTAAAACTTGTTTCTTCCATAATTGAAAAGACACATGTACCCAAATGTTCACTGCAATGCTATTTACAACAGCTAGAATACGGAAGCAAACTAGAAGTCCATCAGCAGATGAAAGGATAAGGAAGTTATGGAACATGTAGCCAATGGAATTTTACTCAGCTATAACAAGGGACACATTTGAGTTAGTTCTAATGAGGTGGATGAATCTAGAGCCTATTATACCTAGGGAAGTAAGTCAGAAAGAGAAAGACAAATACTGCATATTGACCCATATATATGGAATCTAGAAGATGGTACTGACGATCCTACATGTGGGGCAGCAAAGGAGACACCAACATAAAGAAATGACTTTTGCACACAGTGGGAGAAGGCGAGGGTGGGATGATTTGAGAGAAAAGCATTGAAACATATATACCATTAGAAAAGACCCCGATGCTGGGAAAGACTGAAGGTGGGAGGAGAAGGGGACAACAGAGGACGAGATGGTTGGATGGCATCACCGATTCGATGGACAAGGCTTTGAGCAAGCTCCGGGAGTTGGTGATGGACAGAGGAGCCTAGCGAGCTGCAGTCCATGGGGTCGCAGGACATAACCAAGAGACTGAGCAAAAATATGCATTACCAAATGTGAAATAGATAGCCAGTGGGAGTTTGATGCGTGACGTACGGAACCCAAAGCTGGTGCTCTGTGACAATGTGGAGGGGTGGGGTGGGAATGGAGATTCGGGGGGGAGGAGACATGTGTCTGCCTATGACCAATTCATGCTGATGTATGGCAGAGGCCATCAAAATACTGTAATTATCTTCCAATTAATATGAACACATTTTTTTAAAAAGAAAAGAAAAATTTGTTTCTTAGATATCTAATTTCTACAATGACTTATTGGCCGAAATAAGGGAAATAATAAAAAAGCAAAATAATGTAAATAATAAATAATAAAGAGCCCATAAATCTTTTACTTTCCTACAACTACCTGAAATATAAATATAGATCAGTCAGAAACGCCCAAACTGTCTCTGCCACACAAGTCACGGTGACAAGCCAGTGGCCAACGACCTTTGTTTTTCAGATTCTCAGTGGTCAGAGGGCATTGCCTTAAAAATCACCCTGGCATGCAGTGATTGAAAAAGGACCTTTTTATTTTATTTTCCCCAAAGACCTTGATGCTGGGAATGATTGAAGGCAAAGAAGAAGGGGATGACAGAGGATGAGATGGTTGGATGACATCACTGATCCGATGGACATGAGTTTGAGCAAGCTCAGGGAGGCCTGGCGTGCTGCAGTCCATGGGGTCGCAAAGAGTTGGACACGACTGAGCCACTGAACTGAACTGAAAGTCCTCTAAGAGAGTACTGCAGAGCATTAGAGAATCATGATAATATAAACATCTTCCAGTCAAAGACCAGACAAAGAAATAACTGCAGATAACTGTGGGTGGCTTTACTGATTCACTGCAGCCAGGGAGACCACTCATCTTGGGAACTCTAGGGCATCTTCCTGAGGAGTTACTACACAATACGGGCTTGCATTTAGGTGATTTGAGGGAAGGACTCGAGAATGTGGGGCTTGGCTTTGAACTGGATGCTATAAGAAGGCAGAGGTAACTGTATCACTGAGCATTTTCATGAAGTCTTCTAGAAAGGCAGGAAGTGAGAGGGGAGCTGTAATCAGTAAAGAAAGAGCAGTCATTCATATTAACCAGGAAAAGGGGCATATTTGGACATTTGGTGGTTTGGAGAATGTGTGTGTTTTTGTTCACGTTCTGACTTGACAATGCAATGGTCTTGGTTTTTTTTTTTTTTTTTTTCCTTGACCATTGTGGGTTTAGACTGGCCTTGTCCAACACTGGTAATTCTGTGAAATTGTTTCTCAACAGCCAGAGAACACCAAACAGTATTAGGTGCTCAGTCGTGTCGGACTCTCTGCGACCCCATGGACTGTAGCCCACCAGGCTCCTCTGTCCATGGGATTCTCCAGGCAAGAATACTGGAGTGGGTTGCCATGCCCTCCACCAGGGGATCTTCCTGACCCAGGGATCGAACCCACATCTCTTACGTCTCCTGCACTGGCAAGCGTGTTCCTTTCCACTAGTCCTTAGAGATTACTAAATTGGCTAATAACAGTTAATCAAACAACGACTTCAATCAAACAACGACCTTTAGTCAAACAATTACTTCAGTCAAACACCAACCAACCCACCGCTAAGCTTCTTCTTTTTGTTTGAACGTGCAATTGACATTTTTTAAAAAATTAGTATGAGGCTATTAATTATTTAACTGTTTGATTTTTAAATTTAAAATCAGTACTGTCATTGGAGAAATCGAACCAACACATTTCCTTTTTCTTAGAAGTCTTTATTGAATTTGTTATAATACTGTTTCTGTTTTTGGGTTTTGGCATTTTGGCCCCACAGGATGTGGGATCTTAGTTCCCTGACCAGGAATTGATCTTGCCCCCCCACCTCTGCATTGGAAGCTGAAGTCTTAACCACTGGACCACCAGGGAAGTCCCTAAACAGAATACTTCTTAACTATGGATACATTTGAACAATTAGCTACAGATAAATGATTATTTATTAGGTTAAGAAATAATGTGTAACTTCATTTTTACCAATGAATTCATACCAGCAGAATTAAAGTTCACCCTATATATTGGCTTCCCTGGTGGTTCACACGGTAAAGAAACTTCCTGCAATGCGGGACACCTGGGTTTGATCTCTGGGTCGGGAAGATCCCCTGGAGAAGGGAAAGGCTACCCGCTCCAGTATTCTGGCCTAGAGAATCCCATGGACAGAGGAGCCTGGTGGGCTACAGTCCATGGGGTCTCAGAGAGTCAGACTCGCTGAGTAACCAACACTAGCACTATTTACACACCACACTGTGGAGGGTAAAGGATTTTTTAGTTATTTATGCTGTGGTAACCTTTTGTGGTATCCCAAAGAAAGGCAATACCAAAGAATGCTCAAACTACCGCACAATTGCACTCATCTCACACGCTAGTAAAGTAATGCTCAAAATTCTCCAAGCCAGGCTTCAGCAATATGTGAACCGTGAACTTCCTGATGTTCAAGCTGGTTTTAGAAAAGGCAAAGGAGCCAGAGATCAAATTGCCAACATCTGCTGGATCATAGGAAAAGCAAGAGAGTTCCAGGAAAACATCTATTTCTGCTTTATTGACTATGCCAAAGCCTTTGACTGTGTGGATCACAAGAAACTGTGGAAAATTCTTCAAGAGATGGGAATACCAGACCACCTGATCTGCCTGTTGAGAAATCTGTATGCAGGTCAGGAAGCAACAGTTAGAACTGGACGTGGAACAACAGACTGGTTCCAAATAGGAAAAGGAGTACGTCAAGGCTGTATATTGTCACCCTGTTTATTTAACTTATATGCAGAGTACATCATGAGAACCACTGGGCTGGAAGAAGCACAAGCTGGAATCAAGATTGCCGGGAAAAATATCAATAACTCAGATATTCAGATGACACCATCCTTATGGCAGAAAGTGAAGAGGAACTCAAAAGCCTCTTGATGAAAGTGAAAGTGGAGAGTGAAAAAGTTGGCTTAAAGCTCAACATTCAGAAAACGAAGATCATGGCATCCGGTCCTACCACTTCATGGGAAATTGATGGGGAAACAGTGGAAACAGTGTCAGACTTTATTTTTCTGGGCTCCAAAATCACTGCAGATGGTGATTGCAGCCATGAAATTAAAAGATGCTTACTCCTTGGAAGGAAAGTTATGACCAACCAAGATAGCATATTCAAAAGCAGAGGCATTACTTTGCCAACAAAGGTTCGTCTAGTCAAGGCTATGGTTTTTCCTGTGGTCATGTATGGATGTGAGAGTTGGACTGTGAAGAAGGCTGAGCGCCGAAGAATTGATGCTTTCGAACTGTCGTGTTGGAGAAGACTCTTGAGAGTCCCTTGGACTGCAAGGAGATCCAACCAGTCCATTCTGAAGGAGATCAGCCCTGGGATTTCTTTGGAAGGAATGATGCTAAAGCTGAAACTCCAGTACTTTGGCCCCCTCATGGGAAGAGTTGATTCACTGGAAAAGACCCTGATGCTGGGAGGGATTGGGGGCAGGAGGAGAAGGGGACGCCAGAGGATGAGATGGCTGGATGGCATCACTGACTCGATGGACGTGAGTCTCAGTGAACTCCGGGAGTTGGTAATGGACTGGGAGGCCTAGCGTGCTGCGATTCATGGGGTCGCAAAGAGTCGGACACGACTGAGTGACTGACTGATCTGATCTGAACCTTTTGAAACAGTAACAATTTTTGCTAAAGAATTCTTAACTTTTTATCCTGAAAGAGTTTGAAATTTATAGAAGAATCACAAGAAGCCTAGAAAGCATTCCATGTGCCCTCAGCAAATTTACCAGCTAAAACTTTTCATTCACTTTGTTTATCTTCTGTGTGAGTGTTTTCTGAACCATTCCTTTGCAAGTGAACTGTTGACACCCTATCATTTAACCCTAAATACTTGCGACCCCATGGACTATACAGTTCATGGAATTCTCCAGGCCAGAATACTGGAGTGGGTAGCCTTTCCCTTCTCCAGGGAATCTTCCCAACCCAGGGATCGAACCCAGGTCCCCCACATTGCAGGCAGATTCTTTACCATCTGAACCACTAGGGAAGCCCAAGAATACTGGAACGGGTAGCCTATCCCTTCTCCAGTGGATCTTCCCCACCCAGGAATCAAACCAGGGTCTCCTACATTGCAGGCGGATTCTTTACCAAATGAGCTATGAGGGAAGCCCCTTCCTAAGAACAACGTGATTATTAAACTGAAGACATTTAATACTGATACATTACTATTGTCCCATTCAGATTTCGCCAAATTTCCCAATCAGATTTTTATGGAAAGCTTCTCCTCTGATCCATATTGCATTTATTTTCCAGGTCTATTTTCTCTGTCTTAAATGACACTGGCATTTTCCAAAAGCACAGGCCAGTTGTTGGGAAGAGTGCTCTCAATTGGGACTGGCCTGAAGCTTTCTTCTGATTAGATTCAGGGAATGTACTTTTTCTTATTTCTTTTTTGGGCAGAAATGTCAAATTTGACAGCAATGCCAGAAGTAAAGCTGTGGGAAGAGGGTTCAGGATGGGGAACACATGTCCACTCATGGCTGATTCATGTCAATGTGTGGCAAAAAACCACTACAATATTGTAAAGTAATCAGCCTCCAATTAAAATAAATAATTTTTAAAAAAAAGCAGCTGTGTCTGCAGCATTTTGTCCCACTGTTGGTAGTGATAACAAGTAAGAATTTTCTTTTTTTATTTTATTTATTTATTGTATTTTTGGCTGCACTGGGTCTTCGCTGCCATGCACGGGCTTCCTCTAGTTGCAGCGAGTGGGAGCTCCTCTCTACTGTGGTGCACGAGCTTCTCATTGCAATGGCTTCCCTTCATTGCAGAGCATAGGCTCCAGGGGCTGGGGCTCAGTAGCTGCAGGTCCCAGGCTCCAGCGTGCAGGCTCAATGGAGGGCAGGCCACGGGCCTCGTTGGTGCACAGCATGTGCAATCTTCCCTGACCTGGGATCGAACCCATGTCCCTTGTGTTGGCAGGCGGATTCCTAACCACTAGGCCATCAGGGAAGCCCCAGAAATAAGAATTTTTTTTTTCTTTTCAGCAGTTCTTTAATGTTCCCTCCAGCCCACATTGTGAACACAGACCCTTGCTGGCTTCGTAAATAAGAGGCTTGCTCGCGATGCCGTGACTCCATCTTTAAGATCTATGCCTCTATCACATTTCTCTCTAGTCTCCTCAGACAAATCGGCCCTGCCCATTTATCTTAGTCTCCCTTGAATAACATGGCAACGAATAAACAGACTGAGGCAGGTGGTTATCGGTGTGGCGATGATTACCAGCGAGAGCAGTCTGCAGAAATAACCAGCTCGCTAAACTTTCCGTAGGAAAACCTGCACTCGTCTAAAAATGCCCAAAGCGGTTGGGCTTGCAGGATTATTTTTAGAAATTGATTATCTTAGATTATTTCTCAGAGCAGACAAGCTGCCACTGTGGAATACACTTTAAACAATGGGTTAGCGACCTCAACTTGGGAGCCAGCTGAACTAAAAATGGAAACCAAAATTCGGCCCATAAATAGTCATTTCACACAGATCAGCAACAGAGTCCTGGGACCTGGGGATTGTTCTATTCTGCTCTCCAACCCCCTGTGGAATGACTGAACTTCAAACTTCTCCCCAAGACTGTTTTCACACCCTTACCTAGAAAGTTTCCTGAAAGCAATTTTCACACTTTGGTTGGGAATCCCTTCTAAAGTCTCAGGATACATTTAGTTGCTATTTGTTGTTCAGTCACTAAGTTATATCTGACTCGTTAATACCCTATGAACTGCAGCAGGCCAGGCTTCCCTGTCCTTTGCTCTTTCCCAGAGTTTGCTCAAACTCACGTCCTTTGAGTCAATGATGCCATCCAACCATTTCATCCTCTATCTTTCCCTTCTCTTGCCTTCACTCTTTCCCAGCATCAGGGTCTTTTCCAGGATACCTCTAAGCCTGAGGATTTAATCTGGGGCTGAGGGGGCGGGGGGCAGTGTACCTGAAATCCCTCCTTTCCAATTTTTTTCTGGTCCCAACCTGTGAAGAAGTAAGAACATTTTGCTTCTCTTAAGAATCAATTGGAAGAATCCTTGGAAGAAAAGTTATGACCAACCTAGATAGCATATTAAAAACCAGAGACATTACTTTGCCGACAAAGACCCATCTAATCAAAGCTATGGTTTTTCCAGTAGTCATGTATGGATGTGAAAGTTGGACCATTAAGAAAGCTGAGTGCCAAAAAATTGATGCTTTTGAACTGTGATGTTGGAGAGTCCCTTGGACTGCAAAGAGATCAAACCAGTCAATCCTAATGGAAATCAGTTCTGAATATTCATTTGAAGGACTGATGCTGAAGCTGAAGCTCCAATACTTTGGCCACCTAATGCAAATAACTGACTCATTGGAAAAGACCCTGACACTGGGAAAGATCGAAGGCAGGAGGAGAAGGGGAGAACAGAGGGTATGGTTGGATGGCATCACTGGCTCCATGGACATGAGTTTGAGCAAGCTCCGGGAGTTGGTGATGGACAGGGAAGCTTGGCATGCCACACTCCATGGGGTCACAAAAAGTTGAACACGACTGATCGACTGAACTGAACTGACTGACTGAAGATGTGGGAGCACACAGAAAGGGATTGAGCAAGAGCGGGGAGACTGGAGGGGGGATTCTAATTCACTGAGTTTTTACCTAGACAATTCTTCTTTAGTCTTAAAAAACTCTCATTACAAACCTCTGGATCCTCCCATAATCTTCATGATGACTGTCTTCTGACTTGCTAACAGTCTTGGATACATCGTGATTTATCAATAAACATTGTTCAATGAATGCACAAATGAATAAATGTCTTCTTTTGTCTTCTTTTGAATTTGCAGTCACTCAAATTGTAGCTTTGTTATCATAGTGCATTAAAATACTCATTTTTCCCTTTTGTCAATACATGATTCATTCTACAATTAAATTTGGGCAATACATAGATGATATTAAACATGCTATCTGCAAGGGTGACTGGCTGAATTAGAGATCGGCATTCTGGTATTCTAGTGTATCGTTCACTCCTGCTGTATAACAAGCATCCCCACAATTTTAGCAGTAAACAAAAAAAATAAAATAAAAAACATTAACTCACTCACAGGGCTCTAGGTTGGCTTAGGGTTGGTTGACTTAGGTTGCATTCAGATAGGTGGCTCTGCTGATTTTGGCTGGACTTGTTCACAAGTTCTGGGAGTCAGCTGGCTCAAGCTGGTTCTTTCAAGTCTCACTCCATCATGTCCGCTTATATCCCACTGGCCAAAGCAAGTCACATGGCACCCTGAGCATGGACAAGAATGTTCCCCCAATGAAAGCAAAGAGTGAATATATCAAAGCAACCTAAACTAAAACACCCTCACAGCACACAAACTAGCTCCCAGCTCTCACTTGAGAACTGTAAAAATAAACATGGATTTTTCACAAAATATCTGACTATTTCTAGCCTCCGGGCCTTTACACATGCTGTTCCTCTGCCTAGAGTAATCTCCCATACCTTCCTTCCACATCCATCTCTATTACTTGCCAGGTTAACTCTTGCCCATTCTTTCAGAGTATTACATCACAGAAGCAGCTTCTTTAGAACCCAGAATCCAATATTCTTGCCAATCCCAGGTTCTCCCACTGTGCCCTATGCTTGAAAATTGCCCATTTCTCTCTCCTCTCACAGGATAATCTTTGTGACTACAGACTGCATCCTTCTTACTAACCTTTGGGCCCCCAGGCCCTAGATTGGTATCTGGTATACAGTAAATATTCAAAAAGTGTTTGCTGGATGACTAAGTAGGATATAAATGTTCATCGTCTGTGAGCCACACACACTGACCTGGCCATAAATAGCCTACCTACTGACATTTTCTTTCTCCAATTTTTTTTCTTATTATTGTTAAGAATACAACTAATTTAAAACTCTGCCTATGCAGAGCTGTAAACTCAAATCAGACACATGAGCTCAGACTCAAACTAAGCAATCCATCCCATTCCTCAGGAGATAATCTGATGTTCACTAGAATTTTCAAATCACACACACAAAAAAATGAATTATTTGGACAAAAAATAAACCAGAAGTTGTAGTGTGAACTCTTTGCTAGTCCGGGTATATTTCTGACATTTAAAACATATTTTCATGGCCAGGGGACACTGACTACTGCAAATTGGAACTGCCGGTTTTATTGAAGCTACTAACGTCCGTTTCTCCAGCTGATCCCTAACAAAACCTATAGGACAAAAGGCCCCTGAAGACTGAATGCTCATTCCTAGAAAATAATTGCTTGCAGAAGGTCCACGGCTGCCTGCTCATCTAAATGTAGTTGATGTTTGTCTTTCATGGGTCCTTTAAAAAATACGGGCTTCTCAGGAGGATTTGCGGGCCTCTCGATGACATCTGAAGGACTTGTCTATTAGCATCATCACCGAAAACATCATCACATAAGCACTTCATCATACATCCATTCATCAGAAGTAAACCACTGAACCCGCTCCTCTCCAACAGACTGATTCTCTTTTCCCAATGCACTGCAATGAGCTCCAAAAACGCTCAATTCACGGTGACAGACATTCTCAGAAAGAGCATTCAGCAGCATGTTCTCTAAAGCATTTCCTTAGGCTTACAACATGATGATCCAGAAGGCATTGAAAGCAGCTGGTAAGAGGATTTCAACAATCCACTGTGCCCTCTAATCAATAACTAATTCACCGCTACTAAATGGCTTCTTCAGAGCGCAGACACGTGAGAGAATCAACGAAATGGAATGTCCATCACAGCATCTCCACACACGCTCTTTAGGAAACTGCAAGAGGCTGGCAGAAGTCGTCAACGACTTTTAATAAGCGCAACTAAAAATAACACGTTGGGGTGTCTGTGACTATTTCTTACAGTCCTGGTATCATTGGATGGTGTCTGGAATATGTTTTCGGCGGTGGCATCCCAGAAGGGCAGTGATACTGGCATCGAGTAGGCAAACGCCGGTGCATGAGTGCTTAGTCGCTCAGTCTTGTCTGAGTCTCTGAGACCCCCATGGATCACTGTCCATGGGATTTTCCAGGCAAGAATACTGGAGTGGGTTTGCCATAAATATCCTATGTTACAGGAGATAGCCCTCCCTCCCGCTACACAATAACAGGATTGTCCAGCTCACAATGTCAACAGTGCCAAGAATGAGAAACCCTGCTCTTGAGAAAGTTCACAGATGTAATTCCTACAACTGCCCAATATGGCAGCCTTGGACTGCAAGGAGATCCAACCAGTCCATTCTGAAGGAGATCAGCCCTGGGATTTCTTTGGAAGGAATGATGCTAAAGCTGAAACTCCAGTACTTTGGCCACCTCATGCCAAGAGTTGACTCATTGGAAAAGACTCTGATGCTGGGAGGGATTGGGGGCAGGAGGAGAAGGGGACGACAGAGGATGAGATGGCTGGATGGCATCACTGACTCGATGGACGTGAGTCTGGATGAACTCCGGGAGTTGGTGATGGACACGGAGGCCTGGCGTGCTGCGATTCATGGGGTCGCAAAGAGTCAGACATGACTGAGCAACTGAACTGAACTTAACTGAAGCAGGAAGATCCCCTGGAGAAGGCAATGGCAACCCACTCCAGTACTCTTGCCTGGAAAATCCCATGGATGGAAGAGCCCGGTAGGCTACAGTCCATGGGATCACAAAGAGTCGGACATGACTGAGAGACTTCATTGGTCACTGGTAAGCACATGGAGCTAATGAGCTTCTCAAATGTGGCAAGTCCAAATTGAGAGGCCCTGTAAGTGAACAATACACTCTAGATTTCAAAGACTTAGCATGAATGTAAGATTCATGAAAGAAGAAATGTAATTCAATGAAAGAAGAATGTAAAATATCTTAATGCTTTTATGATTAGATATAGAAATGATAATGTTTTGGATATTGCACTGAGGAAAACATATTATTTAAATTAATTTCATCTCTGTAAACTTTTTAAAAATGTATCTACTAGAGAGTATAAAATGCTATGTTTCAGATTGTACATCTTTATGGACAGCACTCAGCTAATGTTCTTTTTGTTCCTTTGATGACAACCTGTCTCTACCCATGAAACCTGCATTTCAATAAGAGATTCTGTCAAAGTAAATTTAAGTTTATAAAGCCCCAGTCTGTGTCCAAATAAAGTGAATATAAGTGCCAAGCTATTTAATCAGATGAAAGATACTTGAGCTGCAAGATGACGCTTCCCGATTTATAGTCATTTACAAAACTGGGCTGAGGTTAAGAAAGCAGAGGCATGGAATTGTGTTTTTATTTATGCTCAAATGGTTAGGAATTAATTCATTAGCAAAAGGCCCCACAGGTAAACAGATTAAAAAGCTAGAAGACAAAGAAATGGGGGGTTTCAACACCAGGCAAATATTTCCAAGAGGCAAGCACAGAATCTAGCTCATTAGGAAGAATGACCCTGAGAACAGCAGAGAAATTAGACAAATCTGTGAAAGAGCCTGCTGATGAAAGTGAAAGAGGAGAGTGAAAAAGCTGGCTTAAAACTCAGCATTCTAAAAACGAAGATCATGGCATCCGGTCCCATCACTTCATGGAAAATAGATGGAGAAACAATGGAAACAGTGACAGGCTTTATTTTCTTGGGCTCCAAAATCACTGCAGACGGTGACTGCAGACATGAAATTAAAAGACACTTGCTCCTTGAAAGGAAAGCCATGACAAACCTAGCATATTAAAAAGCAGAGCCATCACTTTGTCAGCAAAGGCCTATATAGTTAAAGCTATGATTGTTCCAGTAGTCATGTACAGATGTGAGAGTTGGACCATAAAGAAGGAGGAGCACCAAAGAATTGATGCTCTCTAATTGTGCTGGGAAAGACTCTTGAGACAGTAAGGAGATAAATCAGTCCATCTTCAAGGAAATTAACTGTGAATATTCATTGGAAGGACTGACGCTGAAGCTGAAGCTGAAGCTCCAGTCCTTTGGCCACCTGATGCAAAGAGCTGACCCACTTGAAAAGACCCTGATGCTGGGAAAGATTGAAGGCAGGAGGAGAAGGGGATGACAGAGGATGAGATGGTTGGATGGCATCACCGAGTCGATGGACATGAGTTTGTGCAAACTCCAGAACATGGTGAAGGACAAGGAAGCCTGGTGTGCTGCAGTCCATGCGGATCACAAAAAGTTGTACATACATTATTGAGAAAAACTGAACAAAAACAATGAAGTGGTCATTCATGACTCAAAACCCCCACTGTTCATACTACAATGGAGCCAGTGATGGAGCGTAAAGGCCGTAGCTCCTTTTTCAAGAAGTGATGACAATGACTGGTGATGTTCCAAATGAGAGTTCAGCTTTAAAATCTCAATCGCCGAGGCATGGGATTCAGGCCTGGAAATAAAGATAGAATTTAGACCGACGAAGAGATGTACTGAGGACAGAAGTCTAGAAAGAGGAAGCCTAGTGAGTGAGCCGACGCTCAGAGATGACGTCAAATCTGAGGTTTGCGATGGAGACATTCAGTCGACTGAATGAGGCACTACATTAATTCCAGGATAAGTTGAGCAATAGAAGAGAGTTCTTCATCTTAAAGACCAAGCTGAGAATCTGGAACTTTATTCTATGGGCAGTGGGGAGCCAGAGAAAGCTAAGGAAATATAAAGGGGTGTGTCAGGAGGAGAGTGTTGTCGACACACAAGTGAGATGAAAGAGGGAAGAAATGACGGGAGACGAGTCATCAGCCAGAACGTGCAGTGAGGAAGCCAGGGTGACGGCAGACAGTCTGGGGGAGAAAGTGTCAGGAATGGAGAAGAAAGATGACTCTGATTTTCAGCCTGAGCATCTGGGAGAGGGAACCTGCATGGACATAACGAGGAATGTAAAGGGAGGCATTAATCGTCCGGTATTTATCATCAACAAAACTCCAAGCAAAGCTAAACTCGGCATTTTAAAGTTAACTGCATTGGCCGTGAGAACACCATGATGCCTGACAATTATTAAGCACCAAGATGGTAACCGAGAATGGGTTTTAAATATTATGTTTTAAAACATCCTATCATCTAATCTCCAAAGACATTGAGGCCAACAATGAAGCCGATTTAACTAGGAAGGAGTGTGCTGTGGTTCATGGGGTCACAAAGAGTTGGACAAGACTGAGCAACTGAACTGAACTGAACTGAGTGTTAATCACTCAGTCATGTCTGACTCTGCGACTCCATGGACTATCACCCACCAGGCTCCTCTGTCCATGGGATTCTCCAGGCAAGAATACTGGAGTGGGTTGCCATGCCCTCCTGCAAGGGATCTTCCTGACACAGAGATTGAACTCACATCTCCTGCCTTGCCAGGTGGATTCTTTACCATTGAGCCACCTGGAAAGCCTCATTTTCTAAGAAATAAAGGATAAATAAATTCATATGTCAAACCCTGGGTCAAGAGGAAAGGCCAGCTCTCCTGGTACATGGTACTCCTTCTTTTCCACAAAAAAATCCAGAAATAAAATATTTCTATGTGCAGAAATCAAGAGCTTTCCTTTTTTGAACTTCGGGTCAGCATCAAATAATTTTTTAGTATGTCTCAAATTCAATAGTTTTCTTTAAGTGGAAAAGTGAAAGTTGCTCCATCGTGTCTGACTCTTTGAGACCCCATGGACTGTAGCCTGCCAAACTCCTGTGTCCATGGGATTTCCCAGGCAAGAATAATGGAGTGGGCCACCTTTCCCTTCTTCAGGGGATCTTCCTGACCCAGGGATCGAACCCAGGTCTCCTGCATTGCAGGCAAATTCTTTACCCCCTGAGCTACACATATTAGAAGATAAATTTGAAGACAAGGTACCATTCAAAATAACAATAATAAAGATAAAATGCTTAGAAATAAACTTAAGAAGCATGTAAGACTTCAGGAAGATAATTTTTAAGTTCTTCTGATATGGGGGAGCAGAAAATTTAAATACATGAAAAGCATTTCAAATTACAAAGTATGAAGAATCAACATGACTCTCTCTAAACCTATTTAAAATAGAACCCAAAGGATTTGTTTTAGGATTATTTGGCTGCAGTCCATGGGGTCGCTAGAGTCAGACACGACTAAGCGACTTCACTTTCACTTTTCATTTTCATGCATTGGAGAAGGAAATGGCAACCCACTCCAGTGTTCTTGCCTGGAGAATCCCAGGGACCGGGGAGCCTGGTGGACTGCCGTCTATGGGGTCTCACAGAGTTGGACACGACTGAAGCGACTTAGCAGTAGCAGCAGCAGTATGCTCGTCCTAAATTTCATAGGAAACCATAGATACATAAGAATGCATGTGTGCTAAGCCACTTCAGTCATGTCCCACTTTTTGCGACTCCATAGACTATAGCCCGCCAGGCTCCTCTGTCCACAAGGATTCTCCAGGCAAGAACACTGGAGTGGGTTGCCATGCCCTCCTCCAGGGGATCTTCCCGACACAAGGATCAAACCCATATCTCTTATATCTCCTGCATTGGGCAGCCAGTTTCTTTACCATTAGAACCACCCAAGAAGCCCTAAGTAAGACGAGCCAACAGAAATCCAAAGGAGCTCAATTATGAAATGAAAACCACTCAATTAAAAACAGGTGAAGATTTTAACAGACAATTCATAAAGGCAAGATATTCAAAAACACGATAAGCATGGTAAAAATGTTCAACATCATCACTTAATTATCAGCCAAATGCAAAAGAAAACCATGATGGGAAACCACCATATACCCACCCAGTATGAGGAAAATATAAAACAACGACGTCAAATGATACTGAGGAACAAAGACAACTGGAACTCTTAATACATGCTCAATATCAGTTCACTCGTTCAGTTGTGTCCGACTCTTCGTGACCCCATGGACTGCAGCACGCCAGGCTTCCCTGTCCATCACCAACTCCCAGAGATTGCTCAAACTCATGTCCATTGAGTCGTGATGCCATCCAACCATCTCTTCCTCTGTCGTCCCCTTCTCCTCCTGCCTTCAATCTTTCCCAGCATCAGGGTCTTTTCAAATGAGTCAGCTCTTCACACCAGGTGGCCAAAGTATTGGAGTTTCAGCTTCAGCTATACATGCTGTAATACATGCTGCTACTGCTGCTAAGTCACTTCAGTCGTGTCCAACTATGTGTGACCCCATAGACGTCAGCCCACCAGGCTCTCCTGTCCCTGAGATTCTCCAGGCAAGAACACTGAAGTGGGTTGCCATTTCCTTCTCCAATGCACGAAAGTGAAAAGTGAAAGTGAAGTCGCTCAGTCGTGTCCGACTTAGCGACCCTATGGACTGCAGCCCACCAGGCTCCTCTGTCCAGGGATTTTCCAGGCAAGAGTGCTGGAGTGGGGTGCCATTGCCTTCTCCATAATACATGCTAGTGGGAGCACAAAATGGTTCAGTCACCTTGGAGAAAGACGGGAGGTTTCTTTAAAAGCTAAAAACCTACCCTAGGACACAGCCATTTCCCTCAATCTGTGTTTTCCCCTGCTGCCCTCTAAAAAGGAAAAGAAACACATGGGCCATAAAGTAGATGGTGCCAGAACCTTCGTGGAGGTTTTATTCAGAAGAGCCAAAAACTGCAGAGTCCAGCTGTTGTTTAATAGGAGGACAAATAAACTAAATATGGTACTTTCACATATAGAGTATCTCTCATCAGTAAAAAGAAAGAAGCTACAGATATATGTAAGTACATGGTAAAGTCTCACTTACACTTAGGAACAGAAACCTTCCTCAGAAGCATGCACACTGTGAGAAATCAGAACAGCAGTACCTCTGGGTCGGGGTATCAGGATTGACTGGCAAGAGGCATGAAGGAATTTTCCAGGGTGGTAGTTTTGCTCTGTAAATGGACTGTATAGTCCATGGAATTCTCCAGGCCAGAATACTGGAGTAGGTAGCCTTTCCCTTCTCCAGGGGATCTTCCCGACCCACGGATCGAACCCAGGTCTCCCACATTGCAGGCGGATTCTTTCCCAGCTGAGCCACCAGGGAAGCCCAAGAATACTGGAGTGGGTAGCCTTTCCCTTCTCCAGGGGATCTTCCCAACTTAAGGATTGAACCGAGGTCTCCCACATTGCAGGCGGATTCTTTCCCAGCTGAGCAACCAGGGAAGCCCAAGAATACTGGAGTGGGCAGCCTATCCCTTCTCCAGGGGATCTTCCCGAGCCAGGAATTGAATCAGCGTCTCCTGTACCGCAGGCAGATTCTTTACCAAGTGAGCTATTAGGGAAACCCATGCAAGCATATGCACTCAACAAAACCCACTGACTATGCATTTATCATTTGAGAAGGTGTGTACGTTTTAGCTCAAAACAAGAAAATATCCTAAACAGTTACTAAAGTCTAGGTAATAATGCATGCGAAGCTATTTAGGCGGAAGTGCACTGCTATCTCCAATTTACTTGGTGGTGGTTGTATTTCAGCCGCCAAGTCGTGTCCGACTCTATGCGACCCCGTGGACTGCAGCACATCAGGCCTCCTGGTCCCTCACCATCTCTCAGAGTTTGTCCAGGTTCATGTCCATTGAATCAGTGATGCTGACCCTGATGCCAGCAAAGACTAAGGCAGAAGGGGAAGAGGACGACAGAAGATGAGATGGTTGGATCACATCACCGATTCAATTTACTTGGATATGAGTTGAAAAAAAAAATGTACAATGGATCCAGTGTCTAGAGAATAGATGTGTGTAAAGCAATGTTAGTGAAATGTTAATGGTAAAATCTATGCGGTGGGCAAAATGAATGTTCACTGTAAAATTCTTTCAACATTTCCATATGCTTGAAATTTTTTGAAATAAAATGCTGGAAAAAAGTCTGAAGAAATTAAAAGAGTAATGAAGACTAGTCTTACAGCATGCTAAAACTTACTTATCTAACATATCAAACATAAATAGAAAAAAGATGAATGAAAAAGAGTATAAAATTCAGAAATAGAACTCCCCAAAATATGGAAATTGAGTGCTATCGATGAGTACAAAATTTCAGTTATTTGAGATAAGTTCTAGAGATTTGTTGTACAGTGAACAATACTGTGCTGCTAAGTCACTTCAGTCATGTCCGACTCCGTGCGACCCCATAGACGGCAGCCCACCAGGCTCCCCTGTCCCTGGGATTCTCCAGGCAAGAACACTGGAGTGGGTTGCCATTTCCTTCTCCAATGCATGAAAGTGAAAAGTGAAAAGTGAAAGTGAAGTTGCTCAGTCGCGTCCGACTCCTAGCAATCCCATGGACTGCAGCTGACCAGGCTCCTCCATCCATGGGATTTTCCAGGCAAGAGTACTGGAGTGGGGTGCCATTGTAGTATGCACTTAAAATGTTGAGGATGGATCTCATGTTAAGCATTCTTACCATAATTAAAAAAAAAATGGAAATATAGTATCTGTTACTGTTCTTAGGGTTCTCATGGAATTCGAAGTCAAGTGGGCCTTAGGAAGCATCACTACAAACAAAGCTAGTGGAGGTGATGGAATTCCAGTTGAGCTATTTCAAATCCTAGAAGACGATGCTGTGAAAGTGCTGCACTCAATATCCTAGCAAATTTGGGAAATTCAGCAGTGGCCACAGGACTGGAAAAGGTCAGTTTTCATTTCAATCCCAAAGAAGAGCAATGCCAAAGAACATTTTAACTACTGAATAATTGCACTCATCTCACACACGAGCAAAGTAATGCTCAAAATTCTCCAAGCCAGGCTTCAACAGCACATGAACTCTGAACTTCCAGATGTTCAAGCTGGATTTAGAAAAGGCAGAGGAACCAGAGATAAATTGCCAACATCCACTGGATCATCGAAAAAGCAAGACAATTCCAGAAAAACATCTATCTCTGCTTTATTGATTACGCCAAAGCCTTTGACTGTGTAGATCACAATAAACTGGAAAATTCTGAAAGAGATGGGAATACCAGACCAGCTGACCTGCCTCCTGAGAAATCTGTTTGCAGGTCAAGAAGCAACAGTTAGAACCAGACATGGAACAACAGACTGGTTCCAAATAGGAAAAGGAGTACGTCAAGGCTGTATACTGTCACCCTGCTTATTTAACTTAAATGCAGAGTACATCATGCAAAATGCCGGGTTGGCTGAAGCACAAGCTAAAATCAGGATTGTCAAGAGAAATATCAGTAACCTCAGATATGCAGATGATACCACCCTTATGGCAGAAAGTGAAGAGGAACTAAAGAACTTCTTGATGAAAGTGAAAGAAAAGAGATTGAAAAAGCTGGCTTAAAACTCAACATTCTAAAAACAAAGATCATGGCATCCGGTACCATCAGTTAATGGCAAATAGATGGGGAAACAATGGGACCAGGGACAGATTTTGTTTTTCTGGGCTCCAAAATCAGTGCAGATGGTGACTGCAGCCATGAAACTGAAAGACAATTGCTCCTTGGAAGAAAAGCTATGACCAACCGAGACAGCATATTAAAAAGCAAGAGACGTTACTTTGCCAACAAAGGTCTGTCTAGTCAAAGCTATGGTCTTTCGGTAGTCATAAGAGTTGGACTATAAAGAAAGCTGAGCCCCGAAGAATTGATGCTTTTGAACTGTGGTGTTGGAGAAGACTCTTGAGAGTCCCTTGGCCTGTAAGGAGATCCAACCAGTCCATTCTGAAGGAAATCAGCCCTGAATATTCATTGGAAGGACTGATGCTGAAGCTGAAACTCCAATCCTTCTGCTACCTGATGCAAAGAACTGACTCACTGGAAAAGACCCTGATGCTGGGAAAGATTGAAGGCAGGAGGAGAAGGGGACGACAGAGGATGAGATGGTTGGATGGCATCACCGACTCTATAGATATGAGTTTGAGCAAGCTCCTGGAGTTGGTGACGGACCAGGAAGCCTGGCATGCTGCAGTCTATAGGGTCGCAAAGAGTTGGACATGACTGAGCGACTGAACTGAAGTGAGTATTTGTTACAGGTTGAAACTACGACCAGAAGGGAAAAGATGGATCACTTAGTGAATAGTGTTGAGACAAATGGGCAGCCTTCTGGAGTCATGTAATTGGATCTATGCCTCACACTTTATGCCAGGATAACTCCCAGACAGATCAAATATTTAAACATCACATAGAGTGTAGAATGAACTAATAAGCCAAAGAAACCACAGGATAAATCTTCTTTCAACACTAGACGGGAGAAGTCTTTTCACACTATAACCAAGCACCACAAGCAACAAAAATACTGATGAATTCAGCCACGTAAAAGTCAGAACTCCTCAGGGCAAAACTGCAATAAGCAAACTCAAAGACAGATGACAAACAGCAGCAAAATCGTAATAGATCACAAAGTTAGTTTCTCTAAAACATAAGTAACTCATAGATGTAACGTCAGCAACTCAATAGGTATAAAGGGGGGAACTACATCAACAGAGAATTCACAGAAAAGACAAATGGTTTTAAGTCCTTTGAAAATATTCTCAGCCTCAAACATGTAATTGAAAAAATACACATATCTGTGAGGTTTTAATTTGCATTGGGATGGGGGAGCCTGGTGGGCTGCCGTCTATGGGGTCGCACAGAGTCAGACACGACTGAGGCGACTTAGCCACAGCAGCAGCAGACGTGAAAACAAGAGAGCTATAGTGCCAATAATTCACTTTAAAAAGGAGAGAAAGAAAGCACACATATACATAACACACATAAACATGTGTTTGTGCGTATTTTTTAAATCTCCAGAGAGGAACACAAGAAAAAATAACACACGTTGTTTGTTCAGCGATGGAGATTTCTTTCACAGTATAATCTTCTATGCTTTTTGAGTTTTTAATCCCATAAATATAGCAGCTAATTAAAAATTGGTCCTCTCTTGTGGATCAGCAGAAAAGAATCTGCCTGTAATGCAGGAGACCCAGGTTCAGTCCCTGGGTCGGGAAGATCCCCTGGAGATGGAAATGGCTACCCACTCCAGTATTCTTGCCTGGACAATCCCATGGACAGAGGAACCTGGAAGGCTATAATCCATGGGGTTGCAGAAATTCAGACACAACTGAGCACAACCACAGGAGAAAAAAACAAACTTAGATGTAAAAACGTGAAAAGAATTCTATTGCAAACAAAAGCAGCAGAGATTGGGAGGCAGCCCCAGTCCTAGCCCAACTCTGTTAACTAATTAACTATGTGAACTTGGGCCAGCCTCAGAATCACTGACTGCTCTGGCTACAAAGGATCTCAGGAATATTCTCGTCCCTCACTGTGGTTCCACAGAACAGAAAACAAAACAAAACACAGAAGAAATTAAATGGCTTAGCCCCCATCACAGGCAGTCAGGTTTCGGCAGAGCCAAGAAAAGCTGTCTAGTGTCAGTTACTTCTCATTTAAGATTGAGTAGTGTCATTAAGAGATGAAAAGACAAGCCACAGAGACCGGGAGAAAATATTTGTCAACCACAGAGATCACAGAGAACTCGGATCCAGAATGTAGAAAGAACTCTCACAACTCAACAGGAAGAAAGAAAACAAACTAACACCTGAAAAGATGCCCACCATCCTTAGCTGTCAGGGAAAGGCAAATGAAAACCACAGTAAGATACCAATAGGCATCTACAATACCAATAGCTGTCTTAGAATGGCTAAGACTTCTAAGCGACACTTATCAAATGGTGGGAAGACCATGAAGCAACTGGAATTGTCACACCCTGCTTGTATACAAAATGCTGCTGCTGCTGCTGCTGCTGCTGCTAAGTCGCTTCAGTCGTGTCCGACTCTGTGCGACCCCATAGATGGCAGCCCACCAGGCTCCCCCGTCCCTGGGATTCTCCAGGCAAGAACACTGGAGTGGCTTGCCATTTCCTTCTCCAACGCCTGAAAGTGAAAAGTGAAAGTGAAGTCATTCAGTCACGTCCGAGTCTTCTCGACCCCATGGACTGCAGCCTACCAGGCTCCTCCATCCATGGGATTTTCCATGCAAGAGTACTGGAGTGGGGTGCCAGTACAAAATGCAGAAGGGTGTGAAAAACACTTTAGAAAATTTGCTTAGAGTATGTCTCAAAAAGCTGCACACAAATGTTTAGAGCAGTTTTATTTGTATCACCCCAAAAAAAATCTACAGAAACAAGCAAAATGTCCTTCAACTCTTGCACATCCATACAACAGGACACTGCTGCTGGTGTTCAGTTGGTAAGTCGTGTCTGACTCTTTGCAGCATGCCAGGACTACACAACGACAAAAAGTAGCAAAGTTTTGATGCATGCAACCTGGATGGATCGAACGCATAATGTTGGTTGAAATCAGCCAATGTCAAAAGACTACAGGCTTCATGATTCTTTCAACTACACCTTGCCACTGGCCACGCGGTCTCGTCATCTACCTGTGTGTGAAAATCGCTCAGTCGTTTCCAACTCTTTGTGGAGTTGTGGGCTACCATCAACGGTAGCCCGCCAGGGTCCTCCGTCCATGGGATTCTCCGGGCAAGAATACTGGGGTGGGTTGCCATTTCCATCTCAGGGGGTCATCTGCCTCTACAAGGATTCCGTCCTGTGCTGCTGCACCTGCTGACCTTCAATGCACCCTGAAAGGAGTTCAAGGTAGAGAGCAGAATGAGGCATCTATGCCCTGGGGGAAAGCTGGCAGCACAGGTCTTCAGACAGTAAGATATTTTCAGGCGCGGATTTTACGAGCTCAATTCTTTGCACCTCTTCATGTCTAGATAAGCGCTAACTTCCTTCATGATGATGACTGTCCCTCGAGACTAGTGAAAGCTTCTGCAAAGATATGTGTTTGATGACAAGCAGTCCCCCTTCACCAAAATCACTTATGTAATGACCTCCCCTCCCCAACCCACTCCACATCTCTTTGGAGCATTTTCTCAGAGCTATCTGAGGTGCTGTCTCCTGGGCTACAGTTCTCATTCTGTCTCATGTGAAACCTAATTTGGAACTCTCACATTGTGGATTTTTTTTAAGTCAACAATCCCATTTATATGACCCCTGGCAACAGAAAACCTGAGGGCATGGTAGCATAGATCAGAATTGCCAGGAGCTCATATAGTGAACGGAGAAGGCAATGGCAACCCACTCTAGTACTCTTGCCTAGAAAATCCCATGGACGGAGGAGCCTGGTGGGCTGCAGTCCATGAGGTCACTAAGAGTTGGACACGACTGAGCAACTTCACTTTGACTTTTCACTTTCATGCATTGGAGAAGGAAATGGCAACCCATTCCAGTGTTCTTGCCTGGAGAATCCCAGGGACGGTGGAGCCTGGTGGGCTGCCGTCTGTGGGGTCGCGCAGAGTTGGATACAACTGAAGCGACTTAGCAGCAGCAGCATGTAGCGAAATAGACTGACCAAAAGGGGAGGCGTGAGGAAATACGGGGGACACGAGAGGGTGGCTCTATGTCATGATTGTGGTCCAGGAGGCACAGCTCTGTGTGTTTGTCAAAAACCATAGAATTGTGACTCACAAAGAGTAGCTTTGTCAACTGTGTGTGAACTGACAAAAATGATTTCTTAAATGGAATCTGGAATCAAATGATGTCTGCGATGCTTTCCATCTCGATAAAGCTTTCTCATTTTTTAAAAGGCTGACAATTTCACTGCAGCAGACTAACGGGGATTTGCATTACACGTGGGAAATTTTTTCACCTTTTGTGCTCAGCATGTCTAAAATAAGCTTTATTCTGTTTATCCTAGCCCCTGATGCCCTCGTGCTTTCTTGCCAGATGCCTTTTGAGCAGGTGTTTTCTGGGTTGGAGCTTTCCGACCCTTCTAAGCTTTGGGGGGCTTCCCAGGTGGCGTTAGTGGTAAAGAACCCATCTGCCAATGCAGGAGAGATGTGGGTTCGATCCCTGGGTCAGAAAGTTCCCCTGGAGAAGGGAATGGCAACCCACTCCAGTGTTCTTGCCTGGAGAATCCCATGGACAGAGGAACCTGGCAGGCTGCAATCCATGAGGTCGCCAAAAGCCAGACACGACTGAATGGCCAACACTTTCACACTGCCTTGTCTCAGGCTTTTCAGACGTACTTCTGGCAGGCACCATGGGGGAACTTGAGGTTGAAGTCAGGCAGCAACATGCATTAGAAAGGTGTAGCCTGTCTCCTCACTTTGAGTGCAAGGTTCATCCATCAAAGCCCTGTTCTGATCAATACCATCTATAATCGTGACCAGCTTCCCAGCATGAAGCCCAAAGGAGACACAGGCCATTCTGCCAAGCTCCAGGAAGCACTGGAACATCATCCTGGAGGCAACTGGCCAGAAGACTTTTCTTGTTTTCTTTTGAGAAGAAAAGGCCTGAAGAACTATGAAATTCACAACGAAATGACAATATGGAGAAATGGGAGGCCCAGAAAAGGGTGTGAAAATAGTGGCTCAGAATTTCATCTCGGTTGGAAGTGCTTAACAAACAGCAAGATGGAGCCAGTCTCAGGTTCGACTGTTTAAAGTTGGCTATCATGTTTTTAAGGGCTTCCCTGGTGGTTCGGATGGTAACAAATCTGCCTGCAATGCAGGAGACTTGAGTTTGATCCCTGAGTCAGGAAGATTCCCCTGGAGGAGGCCATGGCGACCCACTCCAGTATTCTTGCCTGGAGAATCCCATGGACAGAGGAGAGTGTTGGGCTACAGTCCATGAAGTCACAGAGTCAGACATGAATGAGTGACTAACACACGGACACACACACACATCATGTTTTCCAATTCCTTTTTATTTAAAGGTGGGATCATTGGTTGCATAAAGTGTGGATCTTCCCCTAAGTATTCTGTTACCCTCAAAGCATGCTTTTGCATCATTTGGACCGTCCAGAGGGACACCATCCTTCAAACCACTTCTTATTTAATTTTGGTTTCTTTGGCTCCATAAACTTAAGGGAAAATACACCTTACCTTGGGTTTCTTACCCCTTAAGGGTTGTGAATCCCATTGAGAATCTGATGTAAGCTATGACCGTATTTATGAGGATTAAAAACAAAAAAATCATGAGCAGAGACTCCTCTGGGGGTCCAGTGGTTGAGAATCTGCCTTCCAATTCGAGGAATGTGGGCTCAATCCTTGGTCAGGGAACTAAGATCACTCGTGCAGTTCTTATTATTCAGTTGCTCAGTTGTGTCCACCTCTTTGCAACCCCATGGACTACAGCACGCCAGGCCTCCCTGTCCATCACCATCTCCAGGAGCTTGCTCAAACTCATGTCCATCGAGTCAGTGGTGCCATCCAACCATCTCATCCTCTGTCGTCCCCTTCTCCTCCCGCCCTCAATCTTTCCCAGCAAGGGGAAGGACAAGGAAAACCGTGAGCCACAACTATTGAATACTGCGTGCTGCAACAAAGACCCAGCCCAGCCAAGACGATTAATAAGTAAATGAAGTCCATAAATGAACCCCACAGCCACAAGTCCAGTTACAAGCACAGAGTCCACAGGCTCCGAGTCCTGTGGGTGCTGGGGCTCCAGGGTTCCAGGTGTGAAGAGGACAGGCTCCCGAGACGAGCCCTGGGTTCAGATCCTGACGCTTGCTCCTTGCAGACATGCTTGGACTATACACTGTGACTTGAGACGCAAGTTTCTGACCTCAGACTCAGTCTCCTCATCTGTAAAATGGGGGGAAATAAATTGAAACTGCCTTACATGGCGTAGACACATTTATTCCCCCTCTGCCTCGGTCTGCTCATCTGTCAAGCCAAGTCAGCAGTGCCTCCAGGATTCCACTGCGCCTGGCCCCTGGAAAGCCTCCAAGGAGACGAGCTAGGAGGAGGCCAGGGAAGGTCTTGATAATCCTCTCAGCAAACAGGAGGCAGAGCAAAGACTACAGAGCTGATTGTACAACTGATGAGGGCAAGTTTCCCTGAGGCTAACAGGGTGCATGGCCGGGAAGGCAGTGGAAGCACCCAGAGCCAACCCTGGTTCCCCCACCTGTCAGAAATCTCTCCATCACTCAGTGCGCACTGGAAACCTCAACCCACTGTAAATATTGAAGGTATCATTTCCACCCCATTACACCATGTCCCCGGCAATAAGCCAAACCTTTTTATTGCAGAGATACTAAAAAAAAAAAATAGTAATGCTAGGGGAAACATAGAAAGGCATTTATTTATATTATTGCAAGCTTTTTAAAAATGACTTCCCCTAAATAGGCCACGTGCCTCTTTCCAGGCCAGCTTTTACCATTTTTATCTACCGGGTGTAAAACGTTATGTTTCCCATCTGTCTGAAGAAGACTGCAACCCTCTCCTGTCCATCCATTTACCAACCTCCCACCGCTCTTCAGGGAGGGGACTGCAGGAGGAGACAGGCATCCTGGGAACATGCAGGGAACTCGAATGCACCTCCCTCCACCACAGACCAGAGGTAGGAAGAGGGTTAGTCTGCAAAGACGGAGAATCACCTACTTCCTAAGCAGCAGCTGTCGTTAAAGCTATTTTCCAAGCAATTTAGTCAGCTAATTTCTGAAAGGTGATTTGATTCTTTCGGCCTGATGAGGCAATGAAATGAAAACGTTAGAGAGAGAGAAAGACACAGAGAGAGAATACACAGGAGTTCTTTCTCCCGATTACAGTTCAACCTCCTTGGAAGAAAAGCTATGACCAACCTAGACAGTATATTAAAAACCAGAGACATTACTTTGCCAACAAAGGTCCATCTAGTCAAAGCTATGGTTTTTCCAGTAGTCATGTATGGATGTGAGAGTTGGACTATAAAGAAAGCTAAATGCCAAAGAATTGAGGCTTCTGAACTGTGGTGCTGGAGAAGACTCTTGAGAGTCCCTTGGACTGTAAGGAGATCCAACCTAAAGGAAATCAGCCCTGAATATTCGTTGGAAGGACTGATGCTGAAGCCGAAACTCTAATACTTTGGCCACCTGATGCAAAGAACTGACTCATTGGAAAAGACCCTGATGCTGGGAAAGACTGAAGGCAGGAGGAGAAGGGGACGACAGAGGATGAGATGGTTGGATGGCATCACTGACTCAATGGTCATGAGTTTGGCTAGACTCCGGGAGTTGGTGATGGACAGGGAAGCCTGGGGTGCTGCAATCCATGGGATTGCAAAGAGTCAGACAGGACTGTGTGACTGAACTGAACTGAACTGAACACCTGATCTAATCACTGTCGCTCCTGACAGTGCTCTTGGGACTTTAGGAGTCATATTAGGCAGCTCTGAAGAGCCTCCTAATTGCCTGGAACCACTGCTGATTCCACCACCCTCTTGCTCTTCCGAGCTGGTCACGGCATTGCCAAGTCCAAGCTTGCTCTGCTCACCACACGACAGGCCAATGAATCCGAGAGATGAGGTGTCGAGGCAAGGAAGAGACTTTAAATCGGGGAGCTGGCAGACTAAGAAGATGGCAGGCTATCGCCTCAAAATAACCATCTTATTGGGGTGTGGATGCCAAGTTCATTTATAGGTCAGAGAGAAAGAAGCAACGAGGAACTAAAGTTAAAAGCTGGAATAGAGAAGGAGAGGCAGTGGGGAAGTAAAGTGAAAGGGTCTTCAGTCTTGCAAAACATCTCCAAGGGAATGCCCCGCCTTCGTAAGGGCTGTGTTCATCTCCTCTATTCACAGGTGGACGGGGACAGACTTCTCTCTCCTTCAGCTAAACAAAGGCACTTTAGTTTACAGTCAAGCAGACGGGCAGGGTTTTCCAGTTCAGTTCAGTTCAGTTGCTCAGTCGTGTCTGACTCTGCGACCCCATGGACTGCAGCACGCCAGGCCTCCCTGTCCATCACCAACTCCTGGACTTCACTCAAACTCATGTCCATTGAGTCAGTGATGCCATCCAACCATCTCACCCTCTGTCATCCCCTTCTCCTCCCACCTTCAGTCTTTCCCAGCATCAGAGTCAAAGGATTGGAGTTTCAGCTTCAGCATAAGTCCTTCCAATGAATACTCAGGATTGATCTCCTTTAGGATGGACTGGGTTGGATCTCCTTGCAGTCCAAGGGACTCTGAAGAGTCTTCTCCAACACCACAGTTCAAAAGCATCCATTCTTTGGCGCTCAGCTTTCTTTATAGTCCAACTCTCACACGCATACATGACTACTGGAAAAACCATGCCAGGGTCTTCCAGGCAAGCCATTGAGTATGATGATAATATTAAAAGCAAGTCAAAGGAACATTTCCAACATGGAGTCAGAATTGGCTTCCTCCCTGCAACAAGAGCAGTTTCTGTGGCGTGCCTTGGTCTTCAGAGCACTGGGGCTCAGAATTTTGGTAACTGGCCCAGGGTCGGGTCCACTCCGGAGTTGCTGAGCCAGATTCAGACTAGCAGCAGAACGCACGTTCTGTCTGCTACACTTCCCCACCATCAGAGACACCAAACAGAAGGCTCACCACAGATTCATCCCAGAGAAGGTTTAAAGCACCCAGAGCTCTGAGACAGGCAGCATGCCCCCTCTGTTCTTCCAGGATGCCCTACTCACCCAGACCCTGGAGAGGAACCAAATCAACAGCAGGCAGACAGGCACAGCAGCTGACCAGAGAAAGCATGCTCTGAGGCCCTCACCCAAGGGTGCGTGCTCAACTGCTCAATTGTGTCAAAAAAAGAAAAAAACAAAAAAACAACCACAATTGCAAAATGATTACCATGACTGCTTGCCTGCTGTTGCCTGCTTCTGTCGTGTCCGACTCTGTGCGACCCCATGGACTGTAGCACCCCAGGCTTCTCTGTCCCTGGGATTCTCCAGGCAGGGATCAGACCTGTGTCTCTCATGTCTCCTGCATTGGCAGGCAGGTTCTTTAGCACTGGCTCCACCTGGAAAGCCCGATTAGTGTGACTAGTGTGTATAAAATAGATAATCAGCAAGGACCCACCATATAGCACAGGGTACTCTACTCAACACTCTGTAATGACCTATATGGGAAAAGAATCTGGAAACAAATGGCTATACGTATAAGTGAATCACTTCCTGTACACCTGAAGCTAACAAAACACTGTAAATCAACTAAACTCCCTTATGAAAGTTAAATTACAAAAAATAAAAAACTTCCCATTTCCCAAACAAGTATAAAGCCAAAGTCTTGATTCTTATGAAAGAATTACAAGGGTAAACAAAAGTATGAATGTATTATTTGTACTTCAGTTGCCATGTAATCCTCAAAAATGAGTTTGTGCCATGCAATTTCTAAGTCAGTTAATGTATGTCAGCAGTTAAACAAAAATGATCATTGTATGTCAATTGGCTGAGACAACTCAGCAAGTAGGGGGGTAGAAATATGACAAAATTAATTAGTTGCTTGTGTTGATTAAAATTAAATCTGTTAATGCAGTAAAATCAACTACAAGGGAATGGCACCCCACTCCACTATACTTGCCTGGAAAATCCCATGGATGGAGGAGCCTGGTAGGCTGCAGTCCATGGGAGGATGGCAGAGCCTGGTGGGCTGCTGTCAATGGGGTCGCACAGGGTCGGGCATGACTGAAGTGACTTAGCAGCAGCAGCAGCAGCAGTATGTACTTGATAGTAAGAGCCAAGATTATGAGAACAAAAAAAAGTTGAAGAGAACCTATATAAAATAGGAAAAAGATTACTAGGGCTTCCCAGGTGGCACCAGTGGTAAAGAGCCCGCCTGCCAATGCAGGAGACACAAGAGACATGAGTTCAATACCTGGGTTGGGAAGATCCCCTTGAGGAGTACATGGCAATCCACTGCAGGATTCTTGCCTGGAGGATCCCATGGACAGAGGAGCCTGGGGGGCTATAGTCCCTGGGGTCGCAAAGAGTCGGACACAGCTGAAGCGACTTAGACAGGCACAAAGGATTAATTGGTGCAACCTTTTGGGAAACCACTATTTTCAGCAATAATTTGCTATTGTTTGTAATAAATATGCAACTACTGACAAAAAATTAAATCTGTTAATGTGTCAGCCTTAAATTCCCAATTTTTAAGAATTTAATTGAAAATTCTATAGATGCAAATTAATAGTACTGCTCGAACCACTTGAGAAACTCCATGTATTACTTGGCTGGCTTTTAGACTTGAATCAAATTATAAATAGCTTTCCAAAGTATTTGGAAGATTTTTCTTTTTTTTTTTTTTTTGTAAAGAAGACAAACTGGGTGATGAAAATCTGTGACTTTGGGTCACTGGGCAGCAATTAATCAAGACATGTTTGAATAAAAGTCATTAAATGCCTTATCACACAAGACATGCTTAAGACATAATGATTATCAGTATATATAAATGTGAACAAATGGCCTAAAAACATCAATGAGGTCTCATTAACTTCTGTAAATGGCCCTTAGGCACGTTTCCCATCTGTATCTACATTTATACCAGCAGTACACATGTGACTTCAGAAAAATCCCTCAACTATGTTGATCTTTAAATAGAAAATTACGCTTCTCTATGTGTTTTAACCCAACATAAATGAGATCCTTGGAAGCATTATTGCTGAATGTGTTTGAACTTGCCTTTTTATCTGTGTTTGTAAAATTTGGAAAATAATTAGTTGACGCTAGACTTGAAGTGTGTGTGTGTTTGTCACACGGGTCCTCATCCTTTGAGAAAGTTATCTCCTTCAGTACACAGCTGTCAAAGTGTATCAAGTGCTCCAAGCGCATACGTGCTTCAGTCATGTCCCACTCTTGGCCACCCCAGGGACTGTAGCCCCCCAGGCTCCTCTGTCCACGGGGTTCTCCAGGCAAGGATACTGGAGTAGGTTGCCAGGGCCTTCTGCAGGGGATTGAGCCCGGGTGTCCGGCATCGCAGGCAGATTCTTCACCATCTGAGCCAGCAGGGAAGCCCTGACTGCAGAACAGATGCAGCCAACCCCGCTCCTCCAAACGCAAGTTGTTGGGACCTGTCACCCAGGACTCGGTTTTCCTCATGTCCTGTTCTCTTAGTCAGTTGCTCCTGCAAAATACATGCACACACACCCCACACACGACACATACACAACCCACACGACACACCCCCCCAGATGACACACACAGCGCACACATGACACATACAGCCCACACACACACCACACACACAACACACAGAACCCACATATGATACACACGCCACACACATGACACACACAGCCCACACATGACACACACACCACACACATGGCACACACCCCACACATGACACACACACCACACACACGACACACACAGCCCACACATGACACACACACCACACATAGAACCCACATATGACACACACACGACACACACACCACACACATGACACACATGACACACAGAATCCACATATGATACATTCAGCCCACACACAACACACACACAGCACACACATGACACCACAGCCTACATATGACACACACAGCCCACACACAACACACACAACACACATGACACACAGAACCCACATATGATACACATACCCCACACATGACACACACACCCCACACATGACACACACACACTCCACACATGATACACAGCCCACACACATGACACACACATGACACACAGAACCCACATACGATACACACACCACACACATGGCACACACAGCCCACACACAACACACACACCACACACATGACACAGAGAACCCACATATGATACACACATCACACACATGACACACACAGCCCACACACAACACACACACCACACACACGACACACAGAACCCACATATGACACACACACAACACACACACCACATGCACGACACACACAGCCCACAGATGATACACACAGCCCACACATGACACACACCACACACACAACACACACACCCCACACATGACACACACACTCCACACACGACACACAGAACCCACATATGATACATTTAGCCCACACACAACACACACATGACACACACAGCCTACACATGACACACACAACACATACACCACACACATGGCACACAGAACCCACACATGACACACACACCCCACAGATGTCACACACAGCCCACACATGACACACACACCCCACACATGACACACACAGCCCCCGCACAACACACACACCACACACATGGCACACAGAACCCACATATGATACACACACCCCTTACATGACACACACACCCCACACATGACACACACACTCCACACACGACACACACATCCCACACATGACACACACACACCCAGATGACACACACAGCGCACACATGACACACAGCCCACACACACACCACACACACAACACACACAAAACACACGGAACCCACATATGATACACACACCACACACATGGCACACACACCACATGCAGGCACACTCAGAACACTACACACACAGGGGCACACGCATGTGCTTTATCTGAGTACTGACAGCTCTAAACGTATTCTTTCCTTTAAGTACTGACCTCTTCCAAGTTCACCTATGAAAACCATGTACGTAGTGTCAGGCAGCCCAGAAAGGCATAAAGAGCAGCGGGGAAATAAACCAGAGCGCCAGGCACACTACGACTGCTAAAGAGAAGAGTTTGAAGTTGAAGAAGAGGTTGGCTTAAGCGTGACCCGTGGATCCGAGTCCACACTGTGCAAAACCAAAACCCTTCACACAGTGGGCACTGGGCCAGACCCAGATTGCTCCAGAGCATCGCGAGAGGCCCAGAGACAGCCAAGGGTGGAAAGGAGCAGGACACGTGAAAGCTACCTAGAGAGAGACCGTGCTGCGTGATCAGGCTTGTGGGAGAAAGTCATTAGTGCGTTTAAGACAATGTGGGTGTACCTTGAAATATTCCTATTTTAAGGGATTTGAAAGGCAAAGGGTAATTAAATCTCAGCATGAGTCTCATACCTGAGCTCAATTAAGGGGAAAAAAAAACTCCCCCAATCTCAGGGGAGCATTTCCACGCCTCCAACAGGAAGGAAAATGTCCTGTGCCAGCAGCATGTGCCCCAGAGGCGGACGAGTCTCCATCTGACAGTTGGAAGACCTCATGCCCAGCCTTACCCTCTAGACTTCCCTGCCCTGGTGCTTCCGCCAGTAGGTGCAATGCAGAGAGGTAATGGGTGGAGAGAGCCATAGACTCAAGCAAAGCCAGCCACAGCTCCCTGCCCGTGGTGGAAGCTTTCTGTCCACTCCCTCCTGCCCACAGTGGTGCTGAAAGACTCCATCGGTCCTCAGGCAGCCCAGTTCAGTTCAGTTCAGTCACTCAGTCGCATCTGACTCTTTGCGACCCCATGGAGTGCAGCAGGCCAGGTCTCCCTGTCCATCACCAACTCCCGGAGCTTGCTCAAGCTCGTGTCCATTGAGTCAGTGATGCCATCCAACCATCTCATCCTCTGTCCTTCTCCTCCTGCCTTCAATCTTTCCCAGCAGCAGGGTCTTTTCCAATGAGTCAGCTCTTTGCATCAGGTGGCCAAAGGATTGGAGTTTCAGCTTCAGCATCAGTCAGCCCAAACCACGCCTTTGCTCAACCCGCCTTCACTCCCTGTCCTTCACTCAACAACTGTTACAGGCGAGCTGCTCTGTGACCCGGTGGGGCGGGACACTTCCTAGCCAGCTACTTCAAGCCTGCCACCGTGTGCATCTCTCCTAAAGCTATTTCATCTTTTTTTCTGGGGACAGTAGCCTCTTGCATGTGGCTGCGTCAAAAGGGCCACACTGGAACAAGAGAAGCGTCAGCATGGAAGAGGAGAAAACGGTGGGTAGTTAGATGATGCCCATCAACTCGGAGATGGCTGTGGTTCGCTCTACTAGTAATTCAACTCCAACGGGGACACTGCACACACATCCACACTCCTGCACCTTTCCCAAAGCTCTTCCCAACTCTTTCTCAACAGCTCTTGTGAGGGAAGAAACAGAAGAGCCTGGGACCCCATTTAGACACAGTAAAACCACCCACTTACCCAGATTTATACAATTTTAAAGGCAGAGCTGCAGGCAGAATCCAGCTCTCCTGACTACTGATTATCTTTTTTTCCTTACTCTTGCTAATTTTGTGACATTCAGTTTCCACTAAAAATTGGTCATGGTTGTTGCTTTATCACGGAGAAGGCAATGGCACCCCACTCCAGTACTCTTGCCTGGAAAATTCCATGGCCAGAGGAGCCTGGAAGGCTGCAGTCCATGGGGTCACTGAGGGTCGGACACGACTGAGCGATTTCACTTTCCCTTTTCACTTTCATGCATTGGAGAAGGAAATGGCAGCCCACTCCAGTGATCTTGCTTGGAGAATCCCAGGGACGGGAGAGCCTGGTGGGCTGCCGTCTATGGGGTCGCACAGAGTCGGACACGACTGGAGTGACTTAGCAGCAGCAGTTGCTTTATCAAGTTTGCTGTTGGTGTTCTTTAGTCACTAAGTCATGTCCAACTCTTTGCAACTCCATGGATTGTAGCCGGACAGGCTCCTCTGTCCGTGGGATTCTCCAGGCAAGAATACTGGAGTGGGTTGCCATGCCCTCTTCCAGGGGATCTTCCCCACCCAGGGATCGAACCCACGTCGGCTCTGTCTTCTGCATTGGCAGGTGGGTTCTTTACCACTAGCACCACTTGGGAAGCCAGAAAACACCTATCTGGACCTTTGCAGAGACACTGCTGACCACTCTGTTCCGTGATACGCAGAATAAGTGAAGTGAAGTGAGTTTGCTGAGTCGTGTCTGACTCTTTGCAACCCCGTGGACTGTAGCCCGCCAGGCTCCTCCATCCATGGGATTTTCCGGGCGAGAGTACTGGAGTGGGTCGCCATTGCTTTCTCCACGGCGTACACAGAATATTGCTGTTTTAATCCTGGGAGAGAACAAAGTCCACTTCTCTCAGGGAAGCTGAAGAAGCCAAGCGGGAGAATGGCTGAGCACTTCCTAGGACTTTCAGAGATAGTCTAACTTGTCCCTGCCTCTTCTTTACCCCTGGCTGTTGTTGTTATCGTTCCGTCGCTGAGTCGTGTCTGATTCTGTGACCCCATGGACTGCGGCACACCAGGCTTCCCTCTCCTCCACCATCTCCCAGAACTTGCTCAAACTCATGTCCATCGAGTCAGTGATGCCATCCAACCATCTCATCCTCTGTGGCCCTCTTCTCTTCTCCTTCCTCCCTGCCCTTCTCCAAACACCACTCTCAAGTACCTGCCCTCTCGGACCCAGAGGCATCATGACCACGTGACTCCTTCTAATGACGTCCTTACCCTCTGGGTCCTCGCCGTCTCTCTAGAAAGACCCCAGCTCCAGGCTATCCTGGCATTCGCATCCTCATACCGGAGAAGGAAGGGTACTAATGCCAGAGTTGACCTCGGCCACTTCTTAACTTGCCAGCGGAGCGCCTTCTCCCCCAGATGTTTGCCGCTGGGAATGGCCTTACACATGGGAATAAGACTTCTGAAAGCGAGAAGAGCAAAAAAGGTAGGTTTTTAATCAGCAAAGTCTAAACAGCCTCCATGGACACATTGCTGAGCACCAAGCCCAGCTCCCCACTCGCCTCACAGGACGGCCAAGAAGCTGTACACACAGTGAGGAGACGAGTCCAGTGGCTCCCACTTGGGTACCCCAGATCCTCCAGGACCCCAGGACACTGGGTCCACCACTAATCAGCCCCGTGATGGCAGCTGGTGGACACATAGGCTACTCCTTGGCTTTGGACAGTGCTAACAGGGTTCATCCTCTAACTCATGTGGACTGTTAGATTTTTTTAATCAAAGCCACGTTTCAGGGACTGTGATTTGCCCCAGAACACTCTTCTTAGTGAAGTGAAAGTCACTCAGTCATGTCTGACTCTTTGTGACCCCGTGGATATACAGTCCATGGGATTCTCCAGGCCAGAATACTGGAGTGGGATTCTCCAGGCCAGAATACTGGAGTGGGTAGCCGTTCCCTCCTCCAGGGGATCTTCACAACCCAGGGATTGAACCCAGGTCTCCTGCATTGCAAGTGGATCCTTTACCAGCTGAGCCACCAGGGAAGCCCAAGAATACTGGAGTGGGCAGCCTATCCCTTCTCCAGCAGATCTTTCTGACCCAGGAACCAAACTGGGGTCTTCTGCATTGCAGGTAGATTCTTTACCAACTGAGCTATCGGGGAAGTCCCAGCACTGTTCTTGAGCAAACATTAGAACTTCTAAAGTGATAGTCACCCAGTCATGCCCAACTCTTTGTGACCCCATGGACTGTATTACACCAGGCTCCTCCTCTGTCCATGGGATTCTCCAGGCAAGAATACTGGAGTGGGATGCCATTTCCTTCTCCAGGGGATCTGCCCGACCCAGGAGTTGAACCCAGCTCTCCTGCATTGCAGGCAGATTCGTTATAACTTCTACTGCTCCAAAAATGAAACCAATGTCCCACAGGGCTGCCTGTACCCCCAAAGGCCAACATACTGGGTGGTGTCTCGAGCTCTTACCTAAACTGGTTTTAATCTGTTAACTGTCTTCTATTACAGGACAAAATTCTTCAACCTACTAACATAACATGGTCATGGATGCCTGCAGTTTTTTGAAGTTTTTGATTGGGATTTTTTTTTAATGCAAAAAAAAAAAAATCTAAAAATCAAGGAAAAGAGGGATGAAAAGATGGAAGAAAGGAGAGAGAAAGGATAGAGAGAGAAACCAAGACAGAGAAATCAACAAGACGAGGAGAGACAGAGAGATCAAACCTATGCAGAAAGAATCACATGGGGCCCAAAGTCTTTAACCCGTCAGTTAATCCCCATCACACACAGGACTCCAAGACCTTCAAAGTGAGCCTGGCCCATGCTGTGTAAAAGGGATCAGCGTTAAGAAAACTGCAGGTAAACTTTCCCCAAGAAAAGAAAACAGGCTCAGAAGAACATAAGGTTGTTTTTTTTTTTTTTTTTTTTTTGCTTCATCCAAGGAATCAAACAATGACTCGAGAAGCACCCATCAAAATCAAAGATGACAGCAGCTTCAAAGCTTCCAAGAGGATCAAAGGCAGAGAGAAAAGAGAAGTAAGAGACGGCAGGGAGAGGGTCCTTGCAGCCAAACGTGAAGCCGTAATAACCATTAACTCCAGTAAGTTCACTGCTGCTTGTAAAATCAGCTTTGAGGCTTCTCCTAGGGAGCTCTAGGCAAAACCCTTTAGCACAAACAAAAAATGAGGCATTTTAGCAAAAATAGTGCAATCAAACTCTACTGGCAGACAGCTTTCAGGACATTATCTTGTCTTGCTCCCAGCCTAGAAAGACTGTCCTGCTGGACTTTATATATTCTAAATTGAGTTTCAGTAGACAGCCCCAGAGTCTGGGAAGTGGAAGGGGTTTATTTTTGTAATTTTATTAAACTTGCTTTACAATGTTGTGTTAGTTTCCATTGTACAGCAAAGTGAATCAGCTATACATATGCATTTATCCCCTCTGTTTTGGATTTCCTTCCCATTTAAGTCAGAGTAGAAGGGTTTTGAACTCAATATATTTACCTAGGTGGTAAATACCTAGGTGGCATTGCAAAATGTGATTTTCGACAACCTCGCCAAATGCTGGAAAGAAGAAAGAATGGCAGGCAAACGACTCTTACCTTCTTAGAATCTGATGACTGATTTCTGTATAGTTGGTCAGAAGCTGTCTCTGCCTCATCCTGCTGCCATTATAAAATATTTCTCCCTTCAACTCACGTCTTCCAGAATACTCGTACTATGCAATTACATAGAATTAATTCTATAGTATTTGAGTGGAGTGGATTCACATAGTTAGTTGGACATTGGCGAGTGATTATACTTGGTTATGGATGAAACTCACAGATCCTCCTACAAAGAAAAATTTTCAGGACGATGGTGTGTTGACCCAACAATTGTGCAAAACACTGCTTACAGTACAATCTCCATTTCTTTTTTCTTTTTTGCTCTGGAAGCATCGTCTCCAAATGAAGTCTGGAGCACCACTCCAGGGACTAGGACTCCATCTAAGTCCAAGACAGCATCTGTCCCAGCATCCTTTCCCTAATGGTCCTCAATCAGAGTGCTTGTAAGGGAACACAGAGAAGGAAGTCAAGGATATAGCATAGCCCTTGCCAGAATAAATAAAATGTGCAATAAAATGCTGCCTGAAAACTAGTTCCTCGGAACACTTACTGACAAGAGAAGACACACACTTTGAATCTCACCCACCCCCTCTCTCCATCCTTCCTGTGCATAAAATAGATGTTTCCTGCTGCCCCAGGCCCTGCACAACCATGTATTCCTAAAAAATAACCCTAGATACTTGAAGGGAGTGACAGAGGGTGAGATGCTCAGACAGCATCACTGACAAATGGAGGCGAATTGGAGCAAACTCTGGGAGACAGTGAAGGACAGAGGAGCCTGGTGTGCTGCAGTCCATGGGGTCACAAAGAGTCGGATACGACTTAGCGGCTGAACAGCAACAACTTGAATGGAAGTTTCTACCTGAATAGAAAACTTGATTATTAAAACCCAGATCCAAAGTATGAGATCCATAAGAATGAGTCTTCCCAAATACTTTTCCTATGGTTTCATTCCTGTAGCGTGTACAGTGCTGGGGCAATAGACCCACACAAACATACACGTACACCCGATGTAATAAACATAAAGATCCAGAACAGCCTTACAAAAGAGTGTGTGTGTGTGGGTGTGTTAGGCGCTCAGTGTCCAAGCCTTTGCGACCCTATAGACTGCAGCCCGCCAGGCTCCTCTGTCCATGGGATTTCCCCGGACAAGAATACTGGAGTGGGTTGCCATTTCCTTCTCCAACAAAGTGTCTATACTTGTCGTCAATGTATTGCATCACCCTGAATCATATCGAGGTGTATTTTCAGTTCAGTTCAGTCGCTCAGTCGTGTCCGACTCTCTGCGACCCCATGAACCGCAGCACGCCCAGCCTCCCTGTCCATCACCAACTTCCGGAGTTCACTCAAATTCATGTCCATCAAGTCAGTGATGCCATTCAGCCATCTCATCCTCTGTTGTCCCCTTTTCCTCCTGCCCCCAATCCCTCCCAGCATCAGAGTTTTCTGCAATGAGTCAAGTCTTTGCATGAGGTGGCCAAAGTACTAGAGTTTCAGCTTTAGCATCATTCCTTCCAAAGAACACCCAGGGCTGATCTCCTTTAGAATGAACTGGTTGGATCTCCTTGCAGTCCAAGGGACTCTCAAGAGTCTTCTCCAACACCACAGTTCAAAAGCATCAGTTCTTTACTTGTACTTTATCCACACCTAAATACCACCAAAGTATGTATTTTGCCCTTTTGGAATAGACTGTGGGGACAGTTTACAAATTTGTAAATAAGCAAGCAAATCTATATAGACCTCACTGAGTGTTTTTTTTTTTTTAACCATATTTATTATTTTGTGTTGCTACATTCAGGCTACTTCTATAAAGCACACTCAAGTTTGCCAACCTCTAAAGCAATGGGTTCCCTAGTAGTTCAGATGGTAAAGCAGCTGCCTGCAATGAAGGAGACCTGGGTTTGATCCCTGGTTTTGGATGATCCCTTGGAGAAGGAAATGGCAACCCACTCCAGTATTCTTGCCTGGAGAATTCCATGGACAGAGGAGCCTGGTGGGCTATTATCCATGGGGTTGCAAAGAGTCGGACACGACTGAGAGACTAACACACACACACAAAGCATTAACTTTTCAGAAAAGCTATGTTCTCTGCAAATATTCTACTCTGATGTTTGTTCCCCTGAAACAGGTTAAAGACTTAAAAAAAAAAAAAAAAACTGGCTGATTTTTAATGCGACCAATTTTACAGAAGCAGATGGTATATGACCCTTCTAATTCGGTGACATGGAAAAAATCTCATTCCAAAAGTAAAGCTATCCTTTGATTAAACGTCCTGCAAATCAGTTAACCAGCCATAAAGATGAGTCTGCCAAGGTTTTCTCCCCCGCCCCTGATAGCATCAATCATGTTGCTTCCCCTTCTCTGCCTCATTCCTTCTGCCCTTGGGTCATTTCTCCCTGTATTTACCGACCTTATGACCAAAAAAGCGGTGGCATGATAACTGAGTGCAATATCAGTAAATATCCACATTTAAAAATAAAAAAAAAATGGACAGAACAACCAGAGGGCAAAACCAGAAGTGCGTGCACCATATTGACGACAAACTCCGGTGACACCAAGTAGCCACACTCCCTAAACCACAAGATGTAGGAACCAGCAGCTGTGTGAGAGGGAGCTCGGGGAAGCCTGGGGTCCCCACAGACCCGGGAGGAGGAGAACCCCTCCGAAGAGCCAGCAGGTTTGCACTGGTGAGTGTAGTGAGCCAATATGAGGTCAGCAGCTGGAACTGAGATAGATCTTGTTCAACTCAGGAGCAAATGGGCACAAGACATCCATGCGGGTCTGAAGACACCCTTGCGTGTCTAAAAGGGCTTGGGCAGTCTGGCCCCCAAACTCTTGGAACCAGCCCACCGGCTTCCCTTCAGGGAGAGGGTCCCCACGGTAGAGTTCAACCCAAACTGAGCGGGACGCCAAAAACACAAAGAGAATGGCCCACAAATTCATCATTGCTTTTAGCATGAAAACCATGGAACAGGGAGACAGGGGAAGCTACAGAGCAAGCGCGCAACGGCTACTTCTAAACGTTTAGGGAAACGAACTTTCGTGTGGAACTGAACAATAGATCACAGATCACAGTTGAATCTGATTCAAATTTACTGTAAGAAAAGAAAGAATGTGAAGCAGAGTAACATCCCGACAGACAAAAAAAAAAAAAAAAGCATGCCAGAAAATGCATCCTTATAAATCACTTGCAAACGACAATTTGATATTTCAAAAAGAGCTAAAAGCCACTAATCAAAATAACACATAAAAGTACAATGTAAATCAGAAACAGAAAGTCTGAGTTCTGAGGACAGAACTCAAGACAACTCTAAATAAGGAGGAAAAAAAAAGAAAGAAAAAACTAGGGGAAGGGATATATATAATCATCACTGATTCGCGTTGTGGTATGGCAGAAACCAACACATAATTGAAAAGCAATTGTCCACGCATTAAAAAACAAATAAAATTTTAAAAATAAAAAAAACTAGGAAAAAATATGAGAATAAGAAAGAAATAATGGCTTATGAGAAATAAAAGGAAATTTTCAAATTTAAAAAAATTTGAAGATATACAAGGATTTGAGACAAAGTGACAAGTAGTTACATTAGCAGAGAAGACCCAACATGCTGACAACAGAAATCCCTGGAGAAGGAAACTGAAATAAGAACAAAACAAAACAAAATACTAAAAATGATAATTATAGAAAAAAAATTTCAAAATAAAGGTTTGAAGTGACAGAGGAAATAGCAACCCACTCTAGTATTCTTGCCTCGAGAATCCCAAGGATAAAGAAGCCTGGTGGGCCACAGTCCATGGGTCGCAAAGAGTTGGACAGGACTGAGCAACTAATACTCACATTTAAAGAGGAGCAAAATCTCTAAGTATATTGATTTAGAACAGCCCACATGGAATAAAAGCTACGATAAACTTAAACAGCGTATTTAAAAGTAAAGACATCACTTTGTCTACAAAGTTCCACTTAGTCAAAGCTATGGTTTTTCCAGCAGTCACATACAGATATAAGAGTTGGACCATAAAGAAGACTGAGCACTGAAGAATTGATACTTTCGAACTGTGGTGCTAGAGAAGACTCTTGAGAGTCCCTCAGACTGCAAGGAGTTGGAACCAGTCCATCCTAAAGAAATCAGTCCTGAATATTCATTGGAAGGAGTGATGCTGAAGCTGAGGATCCAGTATCCTGGCCACCTGGGGAGAAGAACCAACTCACTGGGAAAGACCGTGATTCAGAGAAAGATTGAGGGAAGGAGAAGAAGGTGACAGAGGATGAGATGATTGGATGTCATCACTGAATCAGTGGACCTGAGTTTGAACAAACCAGGAGACAGTGGAGGACAGAGGAGCCTGGTGCGCTGCAGTCCACGGGGTCACAAAGAGTCAGACATGACTCAGCAGCTGAATGGCAACAACATGAAGATACAGCCCAGTAAAACTTCTGAATCGTTCCAGAAAAAGAATCAGGAGCAATTACAGGCAAAACTAGAGAGGGACAGATAATGGAAATAAAATTAGATCATGATCTGACTTTGACATCAAGGCTTTAGTTCGATATAAATGGAGTAATGTATCTAAAATATTTAGGCAAGGTAAACAGGACCCAAGGTCTTTATATACAGCAAGTTGAAACGAACATAAAGCTACTGGTGCGCGTTAAACATTGCTGCATCGTGAAGGGTACTCAAAACCCAACCGACAGTTAAAAGGCAGAGAGTATAGCAAGTAATGGCCGTATCCTCAGACAATGTAAACACACTACAACTATTTTAAAAACAAAGGAAGAGTGAGGTCAGCAGGAACTTCTCTGGTGGGTCCAGTGGTTAAAAATCGATGCAGAGGACATAAGTGTAATCCCTGGCTGAGGACCTAAGATCCCACAATCTTTGCAGTCACGCAAAAAAATTTAACTTTTTTAGTAAGCATATCAGAAGTATTATTATTGATACTGTTGTGTGTGTGATGCAAGATAAAGCAAATGGGTAATTATATTTTTTTATTAAAATGTAGTTGATTTTAAATAAAGTGTGTTAGTTTCTGGTATACAACAAAGTGGCTCAGTCATCCATACAAACATATATTCTTTTCATATTCTTTTTCATTATAGATTATTCAGTTTAGTTCAGTTCAGTCGCTCAGTCGGGTCCGACTCTTTGCGACCCCATGAATCACAGCACTCCAGGCCTCCCTGTCCATCACCAACTCCCGGAGTTCACTCAAACCCACGTCCATCAAGTCCGTGATGCCACCCAGCCATCTCATTCTCTGTCGTCCCCTTCTCCTCCTGCCCCCAATCCCTCCCAGCATCAGAGTCTTTTCCAATGAGTCAACTCTTTGCATGAGGTGGCCAAAGTACTGGAGTTTCAGCTTTAGCGTCATTCCTTCCAAAGAACACCCAGGACTGATCTCCTTTAGAATGGACTGGTTGGATCTCCTTGCAGTCCATGGGACTCTGAAGAGTCTTCTCCAACACCATAGATTATTACAAGATAATAAATACAGTTCCTTATGCTATACAGTAGGATATTTTTGTTTATTTATTTTATATATAGTAGATTGTATCTGTGGTGTTGCAAAACACTCTTGAGAGTCCCTTGGATGGCAAGGAGATCAAACCAGTCCATACTAAAGGAAATCAGTCCTGCATATTCATTGGAAGGACTGATGCTGAAGCTGAAACTCCAATGCTTTGGCCATCTGATGGGAAGAGCTGACTCATTGGAAAAGACCCTGATGCTGCGAAAGATCGAGGGCAGGAGGAGAAGGGGATGACAGAGGATAAGATAGTTGGATGGCATCACTGACTCAATGAACATGAGTCTGGGTGAACTCCAGGAGTTGGTGATGGGCAGGGAAGCCTGGTGTACTGTGGTCCATGAGGTCACAAAGAGTCGGACACAACTGAGTGATTGAACTGAACTGAATGCCATGAGAACCAAGTGGAAGAGGAAGCGAACATGCAGGCTGAAGCCCAACAGAAGAAAGACAAGGCTGAGGCTCAAGTCAACCTGTGCACCCGTGGAAGTCAGGGAAGCAGAAACAAGGGACTGCACGCCTGCTCTCTAGAGCTTGTCTCGATGGGTCTGGAACCCCTCTGACGGCTCTGATTGCCTCCACCACCTGTGAGAGACCTGTCTTGCGCATCTCAGAGCAGTCCCTTTGGGTCCCCTGCCCCGAACCTGTGATCCTGTGGACTAGGTCTCTTCTTGGTTGGGGCTGAATGTATACTATGTACAACAAGTCATGCATTTTGCTGTGTTAAAGAGAAAAAAATCTCATAGTGTGTATGTGGAGGTATGTGAATGGAGTGTGCCTTGGAAGGGGCATAGCTGGTTGATGTTCTACCAACATCTCTACAAGGGTGCTTGCCGTGTAATCTTTATGCACTTTGTGGGGGAAGGGGGCCACTTTTCTGTAATTAGGTCTCAGTTTACAATGAAAGCTTGAGTTTCAAAGGTAAAATAATCATCATAATCATGTCACGTCAAATTCATAAGGAAAAGGAACAATCAGAGGTCAGAAGTACTAGAAGATCTGAAGATCTGGGGTGAAGCCGGGACTGGAGTCCCGTGGTGGTGAGCCGGGTGGACTGGCTGAGAAATTCAGGAATCCTGAATCCCCGGGGTGGGGAAGGTGGGGAGGTGTGTGGACTGGGAGGGAGCGCAAAGCATCAGCACCTCGTTAGGGAAAGCGTTAGGGAAACGTAGGCTCAGGTTCCCAGGGACTTAAGCGTCCATCACTAGCTGAAGGAGGGCAAGGCGGAGAAAGACAACCCCACAGGAAGCCTTAAGTATAGGGCTACATCTCATCCCCGGCACATCCAGTATTGACGAGCTAGAAACAGGCTGTAAATATAAAAGCACTGTGAAAGGAAAAGGCATTCTGGAAGATGAGCTGTTTTTAAGAGAACTGTGATCATTTTTTTGAAGAACAAGAAGAGGTGTGTGAGAACTTTCCTGGAGGGACCCAAAATGAATGTCTTGTAGGTCCCTGTGGCAGAACACCCTCCCTTTCCTCTTCCTGATTCAGGTGGCGTGGTTTGGTCATCACGCCCTCCTGGCCCGGTCTGTCCCTGGGACCGTCTGCCACATACCGACCTAGCCACGACTGCAGTGACCATCACGAGGGGCTCACGCTGACCCTCGAACCCCAGGGCACACGTTAACAATACCTTGGCTCCTGCCTCATCATGCACCTTTGACTTGTAAGATAACATATGCACCATTGTCGTTCAGTTGCCAAGCTGTGTCCAACTCTTTGCGACCCCGTGACTGTAGCACACCAGGCTTCCCTGTCTGTCACCATCTCCCAGAGTTTGCCCCAACTCGTGTCCATTGAGTCAGTGATGCCGTCCAACCATCTCATCGTCTGCTGCCTCTTTCTCCCTTTTGACTTCAATCTTTCCCAGCCTCAGGGTCTTTTCCAAGGAGTCAGCTCTTTCGCATCAGGTGGCCAAAATATCGGAGCTTCAACTTCAGCATCAGTCCTTCCAATGAATATTCAAGACTGATTTCCTTTAAGGTGGACTGGTTGGATCTCCTTGCAAGAAGATCAACCACATGCACTGCTCCAGGACGTATTTAGGCAAGCCACGGTGCCCTCGTCCTTGTCTCTGCTTCCCTGGGATTTTGCTCCTCAGTAAAACATTTCTACGTAAGCTCTGGGCTCAAGCTACACTGTCGAGAAAAATCAGACTCCCAAGACAGTTGGGACCAACGGGGCCTCAGAAAGTCCACCTCAGGAGAGGATTTTGAAAGTGGGTAAACCTGTCTGAGAGCATTAGGGCCCTGATCACTGATCATAAACAGGATGGTGACCATTCCTGGTGTGGAGTGGCATCAGAGCTACTAAGGCTTCACTGTGGTTAGTGGAGAGGAGACACAGGTGGAAGGGGAGGTTTGCAGAGGGGTCAATGTAGTTACCAGAATTGAGTGCAGGAGGAATTCTCTTGATGGCATTAGAAGCTTGGCAAGAAATGTACAGGCTCAGGGAAGCTAGTCATCAATTTAGGATGCTCAGTTCCAGCAACTACAGGGCCCACCATCCTGAAAATAAGGCCCAGGTTCTTATTTTCTGAGCAGCAGAGTTGCCAGAGGGATTGAATGTGCAGCCCGACTCCTAAGTCAAAGCCAGTCAAAAACGCCAAAGTCATCAAGAAATCCAAGTCAAAAGTCATTCAGAAAAAGAAGTCATTTTTTTTTTAAAGTTAAAAGTCATTAAAATCAAAGCTTTAATGAGAAAAGTGTGAGACTCTGAGACAGCAAGTGAGTGTTTGTCGATCAGTCGTGTCTGACTCTTTGTGACCCCGTGGACTGCAGCTCACCAGGTTCCTCTGTCCATGGGGTTCTCCAGGCAAGAATCCTGCATCGGGTTGCCATTTCCTTCTCTGGGACTGAGACAGACAGGCACACTAACCTGGACATCCTGAGCATTCCAACCCCCAAATTCTCTCCCAGAAGCAGAAATACTTCTTGCTGTCAGAAGAGATGAGCGGCCCTTGGTCAGAGGCCTCACAATGGCTACACCCGAAGTAGGTGTTTCCCTCGATGCTGCTGCTGCTCTTGAAGACAGCAGGTCTGCAAATCTCTACAGAGTCTTCGAAGGCTCCTTCTAGCAGCCTCCCTGCCCAGGGCTCTGCCCAGAGGGCGGTTCAGACACGGCTCCTCCTGAACGGTCCTTCCACCCACACTTCCTCTTTTGCACTTCTGGGGCCCCAACAAATATTTTCCAGTTTCTTGGGAAAGCCATCTCTCCTCAGCCCAGAAAACTTCTCAGATTTCCTAGCTAAGAAAGAACGCTGTGCTTTTCCTAGGATCTGAGGCTCCTGGAAACCAATGCTGAGCAGAAAAGGGTCCTGTCATTTTCTGCTTTGTGCAGTGAGGCAACCTCACTGCTGAAATGTGGGAAAGGAGAAATAAAGGGAACAATCAGGAAGGGGCGGGGGATGTACAATGTCAAAGACCAGGAAACACACATGGAAAAGCAGATGGAAAAGTGATGGAGGTGCTCACAAAGCCAAGAGAGGAGGAAAAGTCCATGCCAGACCTACATTCATACAAAGACATCAAACACTACACACCGGCTGCATCGCAATCACTACTTGCCATCTAACTTAAAACAGGATGTAAAAAAAATTCCCTGGTGGTCCAGCGGCTAAGACTCTGCACTTCCGATGCAGGGCGCACAGGTTCGGGAATTAAGATCCTACGTGCCGGACAGCGTGGCCAGAAAGTAAATAAATAAAATAGGAAGTAATAAAAGCAAAACAGAGAGACAGGCAAACTGACTTGAGCAACTTACCACAACCTTGATTCCTTCCCAGTAGCTTCTGAAAGACCCTTTCAAGTAATAACACTGACTCAAAAGGAAAAAGCTTCCAGTGTTAAGTACTAAGGACATATAGGGGACAAAGGTCTATACAGTCAAAGCTACGGTTTTTCCAGTAGTCATGCAATGGCACCCCACTCCATTCTCTTGCCTGGGAAATCCCATGGACGGAGGAGCCTGGTAGGCTACAGTCTATGGTGTCGAGAAGAGTCAGACATGACTGAGCGACTTCACTTTCACTTTTCACTTTCATGCATTGGAGAAGGAAATGGCAACCCACTCCAGTGTTCTTGCCTGGAGAATCCAAGGGACGGGGGAGCCTGGTGGGCTGCCGTCTACAGGGTCGCACAGAGTCGGACATGGCTAAGTGACTTAGCAGCAGCAGAATGTATGGATGTGGAGTTGGACCATAAAGAAGGCTGAGCACCAAAGAGTTGATGCTTTTGATCTATGGTGCTGGAGAAGACACTCAAGAGAGTGTCCCTTGGGCAGCAACAAGATCAAACCAGTCCATCCTAAAGGGCATCAGTCCTGAATATTCACTGGAAGGCATCAGTCCTGAATATTCATTGGAAGGACTGATGCTGAAGCTGAAGCTCTAATACTTAGACCACTTGATGGGAAGAACCGACTCACTAGAAAAGAACCTGATGCTGGGAAAGACTGAAGGCAAGAGGAGAAGGGGATGATAGAGGATGAGATGGTTGGATGACATCACCGAGTCGATGGACAGGCGTTTGAGCACGCTCCGGGAGTTGGTGATGGACAGGGATGCCTGGCGTGCTGCAGTCCGTGGGGTCACAAAGAGTCAGACACGACTGAGCGACTGAACAAAAACTAGGGATGTAATGTACAGCATGATAAATATAATTAACATATTTTAATTATAAAATATTATTTTTGATATAAAATATACTGTATATCATATATGAAACTTAAGAGAAGAAATCCTAAGAATTTGCATCACAAGGAAAATGTGTTTTCTGTTTCTTTAATTTTGTATCTGAGATGATAGCTGTTTACTAAACGTATACGATAATCATTTCATGTGGTATGCCAATCAATTTATTATGCTTTACCCCTAAATTTATATACTGCTATATGTCAGTAATATTACAATATAGTTGGAAGGAAAGAAAAACAGAATCAGGGCATCAGGGTAAGCAAAGGTGATTCTTTGGAAACCAAAGAGACCACAAACTGTTGATTGTTAATAAAAAAGAAAAGAAAAAGATACAAACTAAAAATACCACTGACTCAAATTTCTCTAATTATTACTTGGCCCCATGGAATGACACGAGCTTTTCATATCTTTTAGGTGAATTTTTTTTGATCGTCTTGTTTCAGAAGTATGTCAGAAGTCATTGCCGGGGCTCCCTTGGTGGTTCTGTGGTTCAGAATCCGCCTGCTAATGCAGGAGACACAGGTTCAATCCCTGGTCCGGGAAGATCCCACGTGCCACACTAAGCCAGTGAGCCACAACTACCAAGCCTGTGCTCTAGAGACCACCAGTCAAAATAAATAAATAAATAAATTGCTGAAAGACACTCATAATACCCCAGCAAGGCACACATCTCTGAATGGAAACAAAGACAACCATATTGGAAAATGATTTTCACAGGCCCCATACAAATGCACACCATTGTCCTCTACATCCAGATCCATGTGACATACTCATTGTGCACTTACACACTCATCCTGAAGCAATCCTCTCCCAGGAAGGTATACGCCATAGCCCAAGATTGGAAGGCCAGCTGGAGCACGTATCTAACATCAGGACTACTATACCAGAGTCCCCAAAATCCCAGAGGGAAATATAAACCAATCTTTGGTACACTGATTTGTTCATAGCCCCAAAAGCAACCCGTCCATCAGCCAGTAGTCAGGACAGAGTTTAGGGCAATCTAGGGATGGGGGAGCCTGGTAGGCTACAGTCCATGGGGTTGCTAAGAGTCGGATACAACTGAGCAACTTCACTTTCACTTTCCACTTTCATGCATTGGAGAAGGAAATGGCAACCCACTCCAGTGATCTTGCCTGGAGAATCCCAGGGACAGGGGAGCCTGGTGGGCTGCCGTCTATGGGGTCGCACAGAGTCGGACACGACTGACACGACTTAGCAGCAGCAGCAGCAGGAGATGCCTTCAACCTGTATATTACGGCTGCCACGAGTTGCCCTAGAAGAGTTTGTCTCGCGTCATTCATGAAATGATACAAGTTGATCCCTTAAAATAAAATAGAAGTTGGAGTCTTCCCCAAAGCTGTCCCGAATGCAGACTGCAAAGCTCACCATCTGGAGAATTTTCCTTCTCAGCTCTCCACCACTTTGATCATCACGCCCACTAAACAAAGAGGACTCTTATCAGAGCTCCAGGACAGACAGCGTCCTGTTAGGGGATCCGAAGGGCAGGATATCCCTGAGATGAGCTGGAAGGCCTGAATTCTCTGGGGGCCAAACAGTCACAGGTTTCACAGCCCTGAGAAACTGGAGGACAGACGCGCTTTCCACCTAAGGATCAGCGAGCATTCCAGCTGCTCCTTAAAGAGAGGGAATTAAACTGTGTGGATCAGTCACACTTGACAACCACCTGGAACTCGTCTGGGACGCAGCCAATCTCAGCAGAAGCTTCCTCGTACTCACCGAGTATAATGGAAACTTCAGCCAGGAACAATGCACACCGTATTTGGGGCTGACGAGAGCTGAAACACAGCCATGCTGCCTGCCAAGCTATCTTAGCTTTTTCATTACAGAGGCAGGCTTATCTGCTGCTTTCCCATGCCATTGTCCTGCAATAAACTAAAGAGGGGATATAAGTATATTATCTTAAATGTATATGAAGGGAAAATATATCTGCATGTCTTAAAAAGAGACACACGACTCAGGTGGATATACCAGTGAGAGAAGAGAAAGACAGAGACAGAGATGTTTATATGTAACTGTATGTGCTTCCCTGATAGCTAAGTTGGTAAAGAATCCACCTGCAATGCAGGAGAAACTGTTTCTATTCCTGGGTTGGGAAGATCCGCTGGAGAAGGGATAGGCTACCCACTCCAGTATTCTTGGGCTTCCCTGGTGGCTCAGCTGGTAAAGAATCCGCCTGCAATGCAGGAGACCTGGGTTTGATCCCTGGATTGGGAAGATCCACTGGAGAAGAAAGGAAAGGCAACCCACTCCAGTATTCTGGCCCAGAGAATTTCATGGACTGTATATATATATATATATGTATATATATATATACTTATATTTATGAATGTTTCAAATTTCATTTTCAAAATTTATAGTGTATAGCATAGGGAATATACCCAATATTTTATAACCATAAATGGAGTATAACCTTTAAAAATTATGAATCACAGACACATAAAAAATTGTGAGTCACTATACTGTACCCCTGAAACATGTAATACTATACATCAGCTGTACCTGACAAAAATTATAAGAAAAATATAATTAAAAAAATAGCTTGTCCGTGGATCACATCCTGGTCTTAGCAGAGTAAGAATCTAGGTTACGAGCACCAGAGAAACATTAAAGGGACTGAAGTTTTCATTGCGCACAGACACAAGACGGAAATCATTTTCAATAATTTACAGTGGAAGGGACAAAGAGCTTTTCGATTTCTGACCTGTGAGTGAAAATTCTCATCTCTTAGCTCTTTCCCACCTGAGACCCAGGGCAAAACTGCCTCCTGACGCACTTCTATACACACATGAGGTACCTTTAGTCATAAAGCCCAGGAACCACCTCCACCAAGATGTAGCCAGGTAAGGCAATTTTTTAAAAAAAGCAATGGAGTCGGGTAAATGCAAAGATAGAGCTTCATTTGGAAGCGGCACTGTCCGATGCTACATTGCATGGCTACATAAAATAAATAGATTTTGTAAAGATTTCTTGCCAATGTGCAACCGTTTCCAGTTTTGAACTCCAGACCTCCGTTTCTTCCCAGTTATCCTTCTGACAGCTTTGCTTTCTTTTTTATCCTGTGCTATACCGAGCATCCTGAATTCTCTGCCCTGCCTATTTCCTTCACACATGCCCAGGGATCTGGGTCCCCCGTGGCTTTCTCTCTGCCAGCATCCTGTTTGGATTATTGATGGGGGGAAGCTGGGTCTTTGGAAACCTCTCCTCTTTGAAAGAGTTGTCAGGCTGCAGTTTTGCAAACGGCAGCGTGCAAACACTTCAATATTTATGCTCCATGTACCGACACTGAGTAAATTAAGACCCTGGAATACCTGCCTGATCCAAACCATCTGCTTCACAGCATTTTTTTTTTTTTTAAATGAGTAGGTAGGGGAAATTTATGAGTACGTTCTCTTATCTCTTGTTGCTAGGGAACCTATTTTTTCGGGTAGGGATAATCCTCGCCATCTCGAAAAAAGCAGGAGACAGGCTTCCTTCGGCTCCTCTTGAAATGAAACCTATGGTCTCCCCCACAGACCTCTCTCCAAAGTTACACTGGCCAAGTGGTCCTCAGGGACATAATGTGTGTTCCCCAGCTAGTTGAAAACACACACGCAGCGCTGAATTTTCACTTTACATTTTCACCATCAGCCTCAGCTGGTTGGAGGAGTCTACCAAGTTCATCTCAAAAAAAAAGGAAAGGACCGTTTCCACCCGAAGCGTTGTTATAAGGGGTTATTTTGCCATCTGCACCCCTGCGACTCAGGAGGGAAACGCAAAGATCCATTTTGCCCCCATCAAACTGGAAGCCGTTTTACTGAAAGAAACCCTTGTATGATGAAGATGAAATGAAAAACTAATAAAAATAATTATGTTTGGTTCCATGAGGCTCTCTGCCTGAAAACATAAAAGGGACCCTGCAAGCAGAGGGGGAAACTACCCACAGACTTTTCATTTCCTTGGGGGGGGTCTCGAAAAACACATCGCTCCCCCAAGTACACAGCCCACGCCCTTCCAGAGGAGAGAAGGCAGAAGAACTTTTGAAATACGGCATTTGTGGATTTGTGAGCTTGCTTGTTTCTGCACAGCGTGAGTCCCCAGCAGCAAGTTATGTTTCAGGAGGGCGGCTGTGGGCACAAGGGAACACGGCTGTGGACGACGAAGTGCCTCGCCTTCCGCTTTGGGAGACAATGCCATCCTACCCCCAGTTCAAGTCAGATGTGCAGAATTCGGTGATGGGACTCTGGCTTTCGTTCCCTGAACCCCAACTACGGTTGGGGTCGTGGGTGGGAAGACCCAGCTTCAAATCTTCTCGCCCTTCATCCCCAGAGCAGCTGGTGCTGGTGGTAAAGAACCTGTCTGCCAATCCAAGAGACACAAGAGATGCGGGTTCGAACCCTGGGTTGGGAAGATCCCCTGGAAAAGGAAATGGCAACTCACTCCAGTATTTTTGCCTGGAGAATCCCATGGACAGAGGAGCCTGGTGGGGCTACATACAGTCCATAGGGGTCGCAGAGTCAGACACGACTGAGCAACACACACACACATATAATCCCCAGAGCAGAGACCGTGTGCATTGCAGTTAAGCAAGTGGGCCCAGCTGCTAAACAGGGACAAACCTCAAAAGGCTTTCTGCCTTACGCTTTAGTGTGATATCCAAGAAAGCAATCAAAGAAAGAAATGGTCAAGCATCCCAGCTGCTGATGGCAAAACTAAGTCACCATTGAATCTGAATCAATTTACAAATGGTTGCGAAAAAACTGTACTTGGATTACTGATCCCCCATTTATACTAAGTAGGAAAATCAGTACAAAAGGAGCCTGAAAGCTTAACTGCAATTTTTCATGTTAACTCAGCTGCACAGGCATGGCTTGATAAGTCCCACGATCAATGCCATCAATGGCCAGTATATATGAGACCAACACAAGACCCAAGCATGGGGCTTACTAACTCGTTTGCCTATATTAAGTTGCCAATAGCAGGCTTAGCTGAGTCTGTGAAAATTATTACCAAGACCTAGTTTTAGAGCAACTCAGTGTGTGGTCTTTAGCTCAGCGGCCACATCAGCTAGGAGTTTATTAGAAATTTATACTCTGAGATCAAACCAGTCCATCTTAAGGGAAATCAACCCTGAATATTGATTGGAAGGACTGATGCTGAAGCTGAAACTCCAATACTCTGGCCACCTGATGCGAAGAACTGACTCATTTGAAAAGACCCTGATGCTGGGAAAGATTGAAGGCGGGAGGAGAAGGAGACGACAGAGGATGAGATGGTTGGATGGCATCACCGACTCAATGGATGTATGTTTGAACAAGCTCTGGGGAGATGGTGATGGACAGGCAGGCCTGGCGTGCTGCAGTCCATGGGGTTGCAAATAGTCGGACACAACTGAGCAACTGAGCATCAACAACAGACTCTCAGGCCCCAGCCCAGACCTAGCAGGTCAGAATCAGGGTTGAGGTTCCCCCACTTGTGTTTAGGCAAGTCCTCCAGGTAACCCTGATACACTCTCCTTTGTGAGAACTGCTATACTCCAAAACCCCCTACGACCTCATTTCTGTCACTGATGAACTCTCTGCTTATTACAGAGATGAGCTATATATCACTGTTAGTATCATGCATGATGAATCCAGGTCATAGAAATACAGACCACATTAGCCAAGATCCTATTTAACAGGCATTAACTTCATAGACCATGGGCTTCCCTTGTGGCTCAGCTGGTAAAGAATCCGCCTGCAATGCAGGAGCCCTGGGTTTAGAAGATCCCCTGGAGAAGGGAAAGGCTGCCCACTCCAGTATCCTGGCCTGGAGAATTCCATAGACTGTATAGTCCGTGGGGTCGCAAAGAGTCGGACACAACTGAGCCAGTTTCACTTCACTTCACTTCATAGACCATAGTTTATTGAATCCTCGAAGAGATGGGAAAAAATAAGGAAATAGAAAGGGGGAAGGGAAAAGAAATTATTTAAGAAATTGTGCTGCCTGAGACTTCCCTGGTGGCCCAGCGGTTAAGAATCCTCCTCCCAAGGCAGGGGACATGGGATCTATCCCTGGTTCAGGAAGATCTCACGTGTTGCAAGGCAACTAAACACATATGCCATAACTGCTGAGCCTGCGACCCACAACCACCTACGCCTCTGCACCAGGAACCCATGTTCCACAGCAAGGGGAGCCACCACGATGAGAAGCCTGAGCATCAAGGTGAAGAGCAGTCCCCACCTGCGGCAACTAGACAAAGCATGAACACAGCAACCAAGACCCAGGGCAGCCAAACACAAAAAATAAAAAAAAATGTTTTAAAGGATCAACATCAAAAAAAAAAAAAAATACATATAAAGCAAAAATCTTTTAAAAAGAAGGAAATTACGTGGCCATTAAATATGATGTTTGAGAGCAATATGTAAAAATTTGGAGAAATACATTATAATATTCAACTTGAAGAATGAAAGTCATTCAGTCATGTCCGACTCTTTACGACCCCATACGACCCTATACAGTTCATGGGATTCTCCAGGCCAGAATACTGGAGTCAGGTAGCCGTTCCCTTCTCCAGGAGATCTTTCCAACCCAGGGATGGAACCCAGGTCTCCCCCATTGCAGGGGAGCTGAGCCACCAGCTGAGCCACCAGGAAACCCCAAGCATACTGGAGTGGGTAGCCATTCCCTTCTCCAGGGGAACTTCCAAAGTCAGAGATCGAACCCAGGTCTCCCACATTGCAGACGGATTCTTTACCAGCTCTGAGCCAGCAGGAAAGCCCATGAAGAATACAAAATTATATATTTCTTGTCGTCCCAATCTTAGAGTCTAGACTTCTTTTACGCGTGGAAGGAGATTCACTGGAACGTCAGCAGTTAATGTCTTTGGGTGGTAGAGATGACAAACGATTTTGCCCCTCACCTCTTTTTACTGTTGTCTGTTTTTCATGCTTTCTAATTGCTCTTTTAATGGAAAACACAGTTGAAAATACACATTAAGGCAGGACCAGGTTACAACCAGCTAACACATCAATAAAGCAAGCATTTGTCTTTTACACACACTTGCACTGTTTTTCACAGTCAGTTATCTACTCCAGTTCACATAGGCCAGATGTGAGGCAGAACTGAGTCTCTCCTGGGGCTGTACTGAGAGACAGATATAGTGATCCTACGTTACTAGACGACGCTGTGGAGCACCTCACACGCATGAGGAGATGATATATCAGCCTGGAAATAGCTGGGGGTAGTGGGGAGGATACATATATATGTATATTTATATAGCTGGGCTTCCCTAGTAGCTCAGACAGTGGAGCATATGCCTGCAATGCAGGAGACCCAGGTTTGATCCCTGGGTCGGGAAGATCCCCTGGAGAAGGAAATGGCAACCCACTCCAGTATTCTTGCCTGGAAAATTCCATGGACTGAGGAGCCTGGTGGGCTTCAGTCCATGGGGTTGCAAAGAGTCAGACATGACAGAGCAACGAACACATACACATGTATAGTTGCTCCTGCTAAATCTCTTCAGTCGTGTCTGAGTCTGTGTGACCCCAAAGATGGCAGCCCACCAGGCTCCACCGTCCCTGGGATTCTCCAGGCAAGAATACTGGAGTGGGTTGCTATTTCCTTCTCCAGTGCATGAAAGTGAAAAGTGAAAGTGAAGTCACTCAGTCGTGTTCCACTCTCCACAACCCCATGGACTGCAGCCCACCAGGCGCCTCCGTCCATGGGATTCTCCAGGCAAGAGTACTGGAGTGGGTTGCCACTGCCTTCTCTGCATATATAGCTATATAAATATATATCTTCCTCAGTAACTCAGCAGTAAAGAATCTGCCGTGCAGGAGCTGCAGGAAATGTGGGTTCGATCCCTGGGTTGGGAAGATCCCCTGGAGGAGGACATTGCAACCCACTCTAGTATTCTTGCCTGGAAAAGCCCATGGACAGATGAGCCTGTCAGGCTACAGTCTGTAGGGCTGCAAAGAGTTGGACATAACAAAAGCAACTTAACAGCGTATATATATATATATATATATATATATATATATATATATATACACACACACACACAGCTCAAGGGGTGACTTAGAAATCACACGGGTGTCCACACAGATTCCTTTCTAAAAAAGACAACCCATTCAGGTTAAGATGTGCATGATAAGTGGCTTCAGTTGAGTCCAACTCTTTGTGACCCCATGGACTGTAGTCCACCAGGCTCCTCTATCCGTGGGATTCTCCAAGGAAGAATACTGGAGTGGGTTGCCATGCCTTTCTCTAGGGGATTGTCCAAACCCAGGGATTGAACCTGCATCTCTGTCTCCTGCACTGGCTGGAGACCAGCTCTTGACCACTAGCACTGCCTGGGAAGCCCAAGACGTCCATGCCTAATTCACCTCTCCTGTCTCCTGCTCCAGGTCTCCTCAATGCCCTGAGAATGACAGACACTTGAGGGGAAAACCTAGGCTCCCCACTCTGAAATCAAGTCATTTCTTGACCAGTTCCCTAGCTACTGATGTACTTAAGCTTAAAACCATCCCAACGGTTTCCACCCTTCATATATTTCCTGATTCCAGGGAAGCGGACGTCACAGACATTCAGAAGCATAGGAAAAGTGATGTCCCCAAATCCTAGAGAAGATGGATTTAAAGTGTCCTTTCGAAAATAAATAAATAAAGTGTCCTCTCGGCTGATTTGAAGGAGACTCCCATAGAAGGCTTTTCTACAGGAAGTGACGTCTGCTTTTCCGTAACATCGGTGGCTCTGGTCACTAATGATGAACGAGAGGCGAGAAGCGGTTGCCCTGAACACGGTGTGGGCTTTAGACGCGCATGCAGCGGGGGCTGGAGTCTGGGATCTACTGACCCCCGGTCAATTCTGGATGATGCTCCGTGCATCAGCTATAGTTTACTCCTCTGCAAAATGAGCATAATGGTGCCTGTTTGACAAGGTCGCTGAGAGCATCAGAGGTGCAAAGAAGGCACCTCGCCCTTCCTGCTCATTGTAAAACGGTCACACAGAAGGCGGTGGATGTGCTGGGGTGCTGGACGGCTGCGAACCGTAGTAGTGAGTCCTGTCTGACTGAGGAGAGGAGTCTGCCCCTCCATTCTAAAGGACCAAAAGAGAAAAACACCTTGCTGTTGAGTGGAGAGACCGGTTACGTTCCAGGGAAATGATGCCCAGCCTCCATAGACTACTCCAACTCCTAAGACCCAAGAGAAGCTTAGCACACGTGCTCCAGGAGATCTGACTGACAGTCCACTCCCAGCAAGCACTGTTTGTAAGAGCAAAAGGCTCAACACAACCCAGATGCCCTAACACAGCTGAATGGATAAAGTCATCAGAGCATAGCTCCCAGGTGAGATACTTAATAGACCTCAAATTGAATGAACTACATCATTGAAATAAAGGTTGAGTAAAAAAAAAAAAAAGAAAAGAAACTAGTCCCTATAGGATATTCTTTATATAAAAATTTTAAAAAGCAAGCAGAAGAAAATCACATATGATTAATGTATATACATGCATGGGATAAAAAGAGCAAGAAAATCAAAACAAGTGAATGGAAAATCCAGACGTCAGGTTCCTAGTTACCGCTGGGGCCAGGAGGCAGGAAAAATAAAGAAGTGAGTGCGAATGGGGTAAGTGATTAGCAACTTTCTAATTCTTCTGTTCAGTGAATGTTCCATATATCATTTCGTGAAAGGAAGAGCAAAGCGAAAGCCATGGTGGACTCATGATAATAGCATCTTCAATTCCGTGCCGTCTTTTATTCCATGCCAGATTTTTTTTTTAATGCTGTTTAAGACGGACACAACATTTCCTCTCAAGGATGTTCCTAGGCTTAGAAAGAAGTGGAATCAGGAGAGGAGACTCAAATTGCTGAAGAGTAGTTAAGGGCGCAGAGAGTGGGGAGATAAAGGTTAACAAAGTTATGGAAGTAAAAGCAGGTAAAGCAAAAGAAGGAGTTGTGAGTACGCCTATACTTAAGATGGAGAAAAAACAAGGACCTGCTGTCCAGCACAGGGAACTCTGCTCAGTACTCTGTAATAACCTTATGGTTCCCAAGGGGGAAGGATGGGGGAAGGGATAGTCAGGGAGTCTGGGGTGGACATGGACACACTGCTGTATTTAACATGGAGAACCAACAAGGACCTGCTGGACAGCTCAGGGAACTTTCCTCAATGCTCTGTAATAACCTTATGGTCACCAGGGGGAAGGAAGGGGGAAGGGATAGTTAGGGAGTTTGGGATGGACATGGATACACCGCTGTATTTAACACGGAGAGCCAGCAAGGACCTGCTGGACAGCACAGGGAACTCTGCTCGATGTCATGTGGCAGCCTGGATGGGAGGGGAGTTTGGGGGAGAATTGACTTACATGTATATGCGTGGCTGAGTCCCTTCACTGTCCACCTGAAACCATCACAACACTGTTTGTTAATCGGCTATACCCCAGTACAAAATAAAAAGTTAAAAGAAAGGGAAAATGTTGTGAGTTCTGAGCAACCTCTAAACCGTGGGGAGAAAAGTCCACAGAGAGAAAGGGTGACAGGTGGGAGTCTGTGAAGTTCAGACACACTAAGCTCCAAGTTCAGCGCTGGAGAGTCACCAGGCTGAAGGCTGGAAAACTCCTGCAACAGTGGAAGGAGACTTCCACCTGTCTACTGAGCTCCATCTGAAGTAATTCTCTCCTTTGAAGATTTCTTGCTCCAGTTAACACCTACACATCACTTTACCTGTATTTTTAAAGATGCCTATTTCCACGTTTTCACGGTCCTTTGAAAGAGAGGGGAAAAGGGAAAGAATCTTCACATGTTAAACGATGCTGTCACTGCTTCAGAAAAAAAAAATTGAGATGAAGCAAAGTGGCAATGCTTTCTGCATTTATTGAGCAATTACTAAGTGCCTCGCAATCTTTAAGTGCTTTTATTTATGAGTTCATTTAAGTCTTGCTACACTGAGCTAGGACTCTCAGCATCTCTCTATGTATCAAATGAAGAAGGCTTGTTCTTCAGTCACTCAGTCGTGTCTGACCCTTTGCAACCCCATGGACTGCAGCATGCCACATGTCCTTGTCCTTAGCTGTCTCCTGGAGTTTGCTCAAACTCGTGTCCGTTGAGTCAAAGATGCCAGCCAACCATCTCATCCTCTGCCATCCCCTTCTCCTCCAGCCTTTAGTCTTCCCCAGCAGCAGGGTCTTTTCCAATGAGTCAGCTGTTCACATCAGGCCAAAGGACTGGAGTTTCAGCTTCAGCATCAGACCTTCCAATGAATATTCAGGACTGATTTCCTTTAGGATGGATTGGTTGGATCTCCGTGCAGTCCAGTGGACTCTCAAGAGTCTTCTCCAAAATATTGGAACTTCAGCATCAGTCCTTCCAGTGAATATTCAGGACTGATGTCCTTTAGGATGGACTGGTTGGATCTCCTTGCAGTCCAAGGGACTCTCAAGAGTCTTCTCCAACACCACAGTTCGAAAGCATCATTTCTTCAGCACTCAGACTGAGAAGCCTTCAGGCGGCTTACAGGATGAGAACTTAGGTCTCTGGGAAGACGGCCCAGCTGAGCTATTTGTTGCCTGAGCCCCTTTTCTTCTCTGATCCACATAATCTTGGAAAAGGAGAAGGTGAGCTGGAAGGTCACCACTCCACCCAACCCCCTGGTGATATTCTGGGTCCCACCAAAGCCTCCCCCTCCTCGTGCTCCACCCCCACTCCAGGACCACCCTAATTGCCTGGCTATTTAGGTCCCTTAATTCTCTCTAGGAAACTAAACCTGCAATTAAAAGGGAAGTAAACAGCGACTGCAATTCCCACCTCACTGCCAGGGGCTGGTGCTGGTAAAATCGATTATTTCTCTCTTCTTTGCATCACCAATGAGCATCCCAGGCCTTTAGCACAGACAGGACTCTGCATACAAAAGAAACAATGCCCATTGGGGACCAGGAGGGTCCAATGACCTCAGGCCCTGATGGCTTTGTTGTTCGAAGGAAGGGCATCACTTCTTTTAATTGAAGGGCTGAGAATCACAAAACTTAAACTCGGTGTGCTGAGACGCTGAGATGTCTTGGGTGATTACATTATTCTCCTCTAATTATGTGAGAAGGGAAGGGGGCTGATGGGGGAAGGGCTCTTTAAAAGGCCTGATGTCTACATCACGTCCCCAACTGTAACACTATCGTCTCTGCCCGGCTCCCCGGGAGGCCTCCGGGATGTCAGCACCCAGAAAGTTGGAGAGAATGAAACAAACATAGAGATAATAACTGGAAAGGAGCTGGCAGATATTCAGATGGTTTTCATTTACAGTGAAGTCAGGGGAACAAAATCAATTATCCCTATGTCTTCTCGCACTGAAACATTTTAATTTTTGGACAAAGTGTTATGCACAAATAGTATTTACTAAGGGGAAAAGGGAGAGGTTTCACCCAGTTAGGGTGCTTTAATCTCTCTTTGAAGTTTTGATTCTGGGCGGGTCCGCCAGGGCTTTCTGCCCTTTGATATTTGTACAAAGGCATCAAGGAGAATCCAAAAGGAGACTTCAGCTCAAAGGGGCGCCTGCCACCCGTCACCTCCTGGGAGTGTGGGGGAGGGTGGTTTTATCTGTGGGACTCACTTGCCTTGAACTTGATCTTACCTCAGATGAGCGAGCAAGTGAGTGAAAGTTGCTCAGTTGTGTCTGACTCTTTGCGACCCCATGCAAAGTCCATGGAATTCTATGGGTCAGAATACTGGAATGGGTTGCTGTAATCTTCTCCAGGGCATCTTCCCAACCCAGGGATCGAACCCAGGTCTCCTGCACTGCAGGCGGATTCTTCACCAGCTGAGCCACCCTGGAAGCCCAAGAATACTGGAGTGGGTAGTCTACCCCTTCTCCAGCGGAATCTTCCCGACCCAGGAATCGAACCGAGATCTCCTGCATTACAGGTGGATCCTTAACCAGCTGAGTTACCTGGGAAGCTCCTTAAATGAGTAGGTTATCTCTGTTAATTCTCCAAAGAGAGCAGAGCACCCCTCTAAAAATTTAGGTTCCCAGAAAAGACAAATAATCATGTCTCCCAAAATTTACATTATTAATTACACAGTAATTGCAATGGGAAAATCTGTTTATTTTTTATTCAAATTACATCAACTGTTTTCCAGAAGTAAATTAAACTTCAGTTTCCCCACTCAGCTTTTAAAAACAAAATCCTTCCAAAACAAGTGAGGGAGATATTTCAGATAAACATATCCTCATTATGTATCTCCTCCAGGCCCTGTACCTAATGGGGATATATTCTGATACACGTATACACTGTACATACTATTTCTGTGTAAGAAGTTGATTACAGATATATCAAAAATAACTTATCCAGTTATATGGATATAACTCAGTAACATGTACATGTAATTGCATATAAGATTACGTTCGGATATTCATATGGGGCTTCCCCGGTGGCTGAGACAGTGAAGAATCCGCCTGCAATGCTGAAGACCCGGGTTCAATCCCTGAGTCGTGAAGAACCCCTGGAGGTGGGAATGGCCACCCACTGCAGTATCCTTGCCTGGAGAATCCCATGGATAGAGGAGCCTGGAGGGCCACAGTCCCTGGGGTCGAAAGAGTCGGACACGACTTATGACTAGCACTTCCACTACTTTTTCAAATATACATATAGTAAGTTGTTTTTTTATATTTTGTATGTTTTAATTTTTACTTTTTCTTCCTGTTTTTAAAATTTTTATTGTATATTCGACTATAGTTAATTAACAATGTTGTGTTACTGTGTCAGGCGTCCAGTGAAGTGATTCAATTATAAATCTATATGCACCTATTCTTTTTAAAGTTCTTTTCCCATTGAGGTTATATTTTGTATTTTTTATATTTCATTTTATTTATTTGGATGCTTGTGCACATTGATATACATTTCATATATTCAAAATGATTCTAAGCAATGAATTTCAGCCTTATAAACTCAGAAAGTTGATTTGAGTCAGACAAAGTTAATTTGATCTACTTAATTGGATCTATTACTTTAAGATGATGATGGAGTGTTCTACTCAGTACAAAACAAATTAACGTGTATCTCAGAAAACTTAGTTTTGCAGAGTTTCAGAGTTATTTACTGAACCTGCTTATTGAAATCCATCTAAATCTCATTTGGTAGGTTCATGGACAGATGTGAGTGTTTGACTGTAAAGAAGGCTGAGAGCCAAAGAATTTTTGCTTTTGAACTGTGGTGTTGGAGAAGACTCTTGAGAGTCCCCTGGATTGCAAGGAGATCCAACCAGTCCGTCCTAAAGGACATCAACCCTGAATATTCACTGGAAGGACTGACACTGAAACTGAAACTCCAATACTTTGGCCACCTGATGGGAAGAACAGACTTACTGGAAAAGATTCTGATGCTGGGAAAGATTGAGGGCAAGAGGAGAAGGGGACGACAGAGGATGAGATGCTTGGATGGCATCTCAATGGACATGAGATGGATGTGAGTTTGAGCAAACTCCGAGAGACAGTGAAGAACAGGGAAGCCTGGCATGCTGTAGTCCATGAAGTCCCAAAGAGTCAGACACCACTTAGCAACTGATCAAGGAGAACAATAAGAGGAAAATGGGAGACAAAGAGTTCTTGACAATATTCAAATGTCTCAGCACGCAGGTCAATTTGTTTTCAGGGTGAGAGGGAGACTCCCCATTCCGTTCAAACGTTCAGACCATTCGTTAAGCATCGCCAGGAGAACTTTCCAGAAGAAGCCAGCTTGGATGCAATGAGAGAACACGGACGGCCCCACATACCCTGAATTCTTGTCAGAATGAGGAACATGACGGTTTAGTTCATTTTCTTCTCCATATTTGAACTGGCATCAGTAGATGTAAACGTTGAAATGGATCTTATTTTAGATGGACTCGTATTTCCCAGCCTCCTGCCAACCCTTTTATAACCGGTTACTGATCAGCCTTCGAAAGCCAGGCTCACAGTGGTATGTTTTGGTTCCACTGATTTTACAGACTGGCAGAATGCGCTGTTCTTACTTACGTTACAAGTTGCGAATGTTTTTGTTCCACTTACTTTTACCCCGTGACCTCAGGCAGGGCTTGGCAAGCTGCTTCTGCAGAGGGGCAGATGGTCACTGTGTGAGGCTCTGGAACTCCAACACACCATGCACAGTGTGTGAGGTGTGCACAATATGCAGACAGGTGGGTGTGGCTGGGCTCCATAAAACTGTATTCGGAGGTGGTGAAGTCTATCAAGTGTTCACATATCAGGCAATTCTATCTTTTGATTAAAAAAAAAACATTTAAAAATAACAAATCCATGATCGTTTGCCAACCTCTGCTGCTGCTGCTGCTGCTGCTAAGTCCTTTCAGTCATGTCTGACTCTGTGTGACCCCACAGATGGCAGCCCACCAGGCTCCCCCATCCCTGGGATTCTCCAGGCAAGAACACTGGAGTGGGTTGCCATTTCCTTCTCCAATGCATGAAAGTGAAAGTGAAGTTGCTCAGTCATATCTGACTCTTAGAGACCCCATGGACTGCAGCCTACCAGGTTCCTCCGTCCATGAGATTTTCCAGGCAAGAGTACTGGAGTGGGTTGCCATTGCCTTCTCCGTTGCCAACCTCTAGCCTAAGATAAAAGGAGTTCTTGCAGTGGGTTCTTAATCTTGGAAAGGCGCTTTCCGGATCCTTCACTCAGTCTCCATCCCCTATGTGCACATGGCCGCAAGAAATTTCTCTTCAAGTGCGGGGACAGAGCCCATGACACAAGACCCTGGGCTCAGACCACAGGACGTGGGCATCACGTGTCCACAGCTTTCTCCTCTTAGGTGCTGGAGAGTCAATAGCTTTTCACGATCACCACATAAAAACACTAGCAGAAGGGACTTCCCTGGCAGTTCAGAGGTTTGGACTCTGCACTTCCACTGCAGGGGATGGGGTGGGGGTTCAATCCCTGGTCAAGGAACTAAGATTCCCGAGTGCCCTGTAGCTCAGTTCAGTTCAGTTCAGTAGCTCACTCATGTCCGACTGTTAGCGACCCCATGGACCGCAGCACGCCAGGCCTCCCTGTCCATCACCAACTCCCGGAGTCTACTCAAACTCATGCCCATTGAGTCAGTGATGCCATCCATCCATCTCAGCCTCTGTCGTCCCCTTCTCCTCTTGCCTGCAATCTTCCCCAGCATCAGGGTCTTTTCCAATGAGAGCTCTTCGCATCAGGTGGCCAAAGTATTGGACTTTCAGCTTCAGCATCAGTCCTTCTAATGAATATTCCGGACTGATTTCCCTTAGGATGGACTGGTTGGATCTCCTTGCTGTCCAAGGGACTCTCAAGAGTCTTTGGCACCACAGTTTGAAAGCAACAATTCTTCGGCGCTCAGCCTTCTTCACAGTCCAACTCTCACATCCATACATGACCACTGGGAAAAAGCATAGCTTTCACTGGACGGACCTTTGTCGGCAAAGTAATGTCTCTGCTCTTTAATATCCCATGTACATTTGTCATAGCTTTTCTTGATGTGCATCCTTTGGTAATCCTACCTCTGGGATCTCTGCTCAACAGAGGTAACAAGAATAGTTACCTGATGACACTGGTTCTCATACATGGCTTCCCACGGCATTCATACTCAGCTAGGGTACAAGTAAAAGGCCCATCCTCTCTCAGGGATTCTGATGTAATGGTGAGGGGTGGGATCTAGACACTGGAACAGCCACAAGCCCCCCAGGGAATTCTGACTTGCAGACTGAAAGCAAAGCTGGAGAGACCGGCTGCCTTGTGGAGCTGCAGTGACGGAGCAGTGAGAGGCTGAGGACTTCCAGTGGTGGAGTGCCCAGGAAAAGGTGCTTTAGTTATCCTTGTTTGGGGGAGAATAAGACGCTCAAAGTGAGAGGACTCAATGGCCCAAGCTCACACTTTTTTTTTTTTTAAATATTGATTTCTTTTGGCTGCCTCTGGTCCCAGTGGCAACACGCTGGATCTTTGCTGTGTCATTCGGGATCTTTCCCTGCAGTGCACAGACTCCCAGTTGGTGCTAGTGGTAAAGGACCCACCTGCTAATGTGGGAGACGTAAGAGGCCTAGGTTCCATCCCTGGGTTGGAAAGATCCCCTGGAGGAAGGCATGGCAACCCACTGCAGTATTCTTGCCTGGAGAAGCCCATGGACAAAGGAGCCTGGTGGGCTGCAGTCCATGGGGTTGCAGAGTCAGACACGACTGAAGCGACTAAGCACAGCACACACACTCTCCAGCTGTGTTTCGCAGGCTCAACAGTTGCGACACGCGGTGGGACTTAGTTGCTCTGGACATGTGGGGTCTTAGTTCTCTGACCGGAGATGGAACCTGTGTTCCCTGCGTTGCCCTGTGGATTCTCAACCACTGGACCTGCAGAGAGGTCTAGTCGCATATTTAAGTAGGAGGTCTAGCATCAAAATACAGCTCAACCTTGTAGCATCTGATTTAAAAGAGCCACAGACTATCACTCTAGGTCACTGTTCTTTAATTTTGTCCAAACTTAAGACCTCAGAAAGAAACCCATGGAACAGGGATCATTAAACTGCAGCCTGTGGGCTAAATCCTACCATTGCCAACTTTTGTTTAAAAAAAAGGGTGGGGGAATGCCGTAATAAAGCTGTATCGGAAGTTTCCCATTCATTGATTGCTTCTGTGCTACCATAGCAGAGTTGAATAGCCAAGACAGAGCTGAAAATATTCAGTATCGCCCTTTATCAGAATGCTTTGGTCAGTGCTGCAATAAAGAAATGATAACCAAGATGATGTTTTATCGGGGTGGGTGACCTAACTGGTCTCCATGTAGTCTACGTGGAGTTTCCCAGAACGTTAAAGAGAAGATGCATTTGAATAACTGAAACCCTCAACTTCCCAAGAAAGTAGACTGAGACCACAGGAGGTATTGGACCAGCTCAGGTTGGAAGGTCCCCCAGGAACCAGGGCATAAATGGAATCCAGATTTTCTACTTCCACACACTGCTGCTTGCGGGCCAGTGCATTTATCTTAAATAAAACAGCTAATCAAGGGGGGAGGGGGCAGTAATTTCCTTCGGTTTTCTCTTCGCTCCTGCAGAATCACCAATAATTTCAATGGACTGGACAAAAACAGTGCAGATTTTAATCAAAAGCGATGCACTCCAGAGTTAGATGCTAATTATCTGGATAATGTAAACAATTTTCTTCTTCCGCTTTGAGAAGAGCTAATGAAATAGACCTCTAAGTGGAACCAACACCATGTTTAAAAGCTTTGAAGAACCGCTCCACTCTATTCAGCTCTGAATGGGTGAAATTTCAGTCTCCAGTGAGCCCTGTTTTAAATGGAAATCTTTCTCTTTTGTTATCAAGCCCGCTGTTTCAATTGCCGTAAGCCTTCTGTGTGCAGGATAAGCAAGTCCTCGTCAAGTCGAACATAAGGAGAAAATCACCTCTGGGAGTCGTTTGTCTTCCTTTGAAGTCTCTTGGCCACCGGTTATCACACTGCAGATATTTCCCAGGGAGAAAAATCACTGAATCTCAAAAACATTTTTAAATCATTGTTGTTGTCATTCAGTTGCTAAGTCGTGTCCGACTCTTGGCAACCCCATGGACTGCAGCATGCCAGGCTTCCGTGTCCTTCACCATCTCCCAGAGTTCACTCAAAGTCACATCCATTGAGTTGGTGATGCCATCCAACCATCTCATCTTCTGTCACCCCCCTTTTCTTTCTGCCCTCAATCTTTCCCAGCATCAGGGACTTTTCCAATGAGTCAGCTCTTCACATCAGGTGGCCAAAGGATTGGAGTTTCAACTTCAGCATCAATCCTTCCAATGAATATTCGGGACTGATTTCCTTTAGGATGGACTGGTTGGATCTCCTTGCAGTCCAAGGGACTCTCAAGAGTCTTCTCCAACACCACAGTTCAAAAGCATCAATTCTTCAGTGCTCAGCCTTCTTTACCGTCCAACTCTCACATCCATACATGACTACTAGAATAACCATAGGTTTGACTAGACGGACCTTTATTGGCAAAGTCATGTCTCTGCTTTGAAATATGCTGTCTAGGTTGGTCGTAGCTCTTCCTCTAGGCTGACTCAGCATCAGTGGGTCAGCAACTAAGTTCTAGCAGTGATGCTGCCTTCTAGTCACAGGGTCGACTCGCACCCAAGGGGAGGGGAATCACACAGGGGTGCCCGCCATGGAGCAGAACCCTGCAAAACATCTTAGAAGTCTGCCTCCCACACGTGGCGGCCCCAGACCAGGGGAATACAAGGGCAAACAGCAGGGACATGTGTGAGTCCATTTCTGCTCAGAGAACAGTTCAATGCCTATTCTCAGTTAAGAGGAAATTGTGAATAAGGAGGACAGAGGCTGGATAAAAGGAGTGGATAAACTTGAAGCCAGGCAGGATATTGGATGAATTCAGTGAGCCTCAGCTCTGTGCTCTTCAAAGTGGGGTCTATAGGCCGACCTACAGCACCACGTGGGAGCTAGCCTAGCCCTACTGAACTAGAATGTCTCCAGAAATTTGATCAGACACCAGAGATAGCTATTCTTTAGCCTTTTCAGCAGCTGAGGCTTCTCAGACACATCAACGGGGTATCTGATATACCATCATCAAGAAGCTCTCAAGTCAGGGCTTCCTTGGCAGTCCAGTGGTAAATGGCAAAGCAGGGCACGTGGGTCGACCTCTGGGTCAGGGACCCAAGGTCCCACATGCCACAGAGCAACTAACACCGTGCACCATATCTACTGACCTTGAGTGCTGCAAAAACTACTGAAGCGCAAGCCCGAGCATTCTGGACATCGCACCTGAACTAGAGTCGGTGTGCCTCACTGAAAGATCCCACATGATGCAGCAAAGATACCATGTGCCGTAACTCAGAGACAACACAGCCCAATTAATTAAATTAAAAAAATTTAAATCATTATTTAAAAAAAAGATGTTCTCACAGTAGCTGTATTTAAGCTCTGCTGTCTTGACATAAGCAAAGCCAATGGGTAGTGGAAACTTTGGGTCAATTTGATGACTTTAAAAATGGAAGTTCAGCAATGACCCTGATGACTTGTGTGGAAGGGTGGCCTGAAGACTTATAAGCTCTCTGTTCACCAGAGAAACTCCTGCTGCTAGGACTCCCGTGACTCACACCAGGCATGTGGATACACCGCAGGGTGAAGCTCAGGACAGAAACACGGCAGCTAGGGGTTAGGAGGTGAGGTGCAGGGTCTCACAAGCCTGCAGGGGAACTCTAGCACTCCCACCAGTCAACCTTCCATGTCCCAGATTGTCTCATCTACATGAAGGAGCCAGTGGTAGCGCCATCTTTCTCTCGTGAGGGCCAAATAATGCAGACACCACTCATCAGTAAGAAGAAGACTACCCAACTGGAACTGCACAAAGGAGTCAAACACGCCATTCCTCCAAAGAAGACATACAAATGCTCAACAAGTATGTGAAGAGATGCTCAACATCATTAGCCATCAGGAAGATAGAAACCAAAGCCACAATGAGATAGCACTTCATGTCTAGTGGGATGGCTAAACTAAAGTACAGGTGATAACAAGTGTCGGTAAGAACGTGCCAAAGCTGGAGTCCCCATACACAGGGAGTGGGAACACAGAGCGTACAAACAGTTTGGCCATTCTACTCAAGGTTAAACAGAATTACCACATGACCCCCATATAAATGCAAGAGAATGGAAAATATGTATCAACACAAAAATTTATATAGACACATTCATAGACGCATTATTCCTAACAGCCAAAACACGGAAACAACCCAAATATCTGTTAACTGATGAGCAGATAAACAAAATGAGGTCCCTTCATACAATGGAATATAATTCAGCTATAAAAAAAATATTAGAATACTAATCCTTACTACCGCATAGCTGAACCCTGAAAACAAACCAAGGAAAGTCAGTCACAGAAGACGACTAATTATATGATTCCCTTTCATCGAATGTCCAGAACAGGCTAACCGATAGAGACATAAAGCGTGCTTACTCGCTCAGTCGTGTTCGACTCTTTGGGACCCCATGGACTGTAGCCCGCCAGGCTCCTCTGTCCATGGAGTTTTCCAGGCAAGAACACTGGAGTGGGTTGCCATTCCCTTCCCCAAGAGACAGAAAGTAGATTAGTGATTACCAGAAGTTGGGAGAAGAGAGGAATGGAAAAGTCAATAAAATCTCATGGGAAATATTCTGGAACTAGATAGCACAATTTTTGCAAGACCTTGTGAATGTATTAAAAGTCACTGAACTATACACTTAAAAGAAGCAAAGCTTCTCATATGTACATTGTGACTGAATTTTAAAAACTAGAAAATTCACAGAAGACCTTATCAGAGTCCCCAGCACACAGACAATGAATAAAAGCTATCAACACAATAATGAGACTCGTGGCAGTGTGAAGTAATGATGCAGCCACTATGAAAAACAGTATGGTAGCTCCTCAAAAAATTTAAATATTGTATTGTCACCTGATCCAGCAATTTCACTTCCGGGCATATGTCAGGGAAATTAAATAAATAGTGCTGTTTAGGCTTCAGAGACAAAGCAGAGCAGGCTTCTGACCTTGCTTCTAACCTGCCTGGATACTGCCCTGACTGGGAGTGTCTGGGAGTGACTACCTGCTGTGAGGGTAAGACTTGCAGCACCAGAGATAAGAGGAAGGAGAAATCTTGAGATTGTTGAGCCTCTGGAGGAGGGCCTGGCCAACCAAGTCCCAGGCTTAGTCACATTCCAAGTTTTACAACATGAAACAAACATTATTAACATGAAATCAGAGCTGCAATTTGCTCACGGATTGCTGGTGATACCAGTTGGTGACCATCCAGGGATTAGAAGCAGAATCCGAACTGCGATCTTTGAAGTCTCACCCACAGAGTGGACGCAGTGCCTGGGACCCTTTTCCCAGCTGCCTGGGACTCCAGATATGTTTCTCTGATATGACACGGAACTTCTCAGAGCTGATTAAGTCTGGATGTTGGTCTAAACCCAATTTGGTGATGTATTCTCTGCTCTTTCTTTTCTCTTTTCAGTTCAGTTCAGTTCAGTTGCTCAGTCGTGTCCGACTCTTTGTGACCCCATGGACTGCAGCACGCCAAGCTTTCCTGTCCATCACCAACTCCCAGAGCTTACTCAAACTCCATCAAGTCCATCAAGTCAGTGATGCCATCCAACCATCTCATCCTCTGTTGTCCCCTTCTCCTCCTGCCTTCAGTCTTTCCCAACATCAAGGTCTTTTCCAATGAGTCAGCTCTTTGCATCAGTGGCCAAAGTATTGGAGCTTCAGCTTCAGCATCAGTCCTTCCAATGAATACTCAGGACTGATTTCCTTTAGGATAGACCTGTTCGATTTCCTTGCTGTCCAAGGGACTCTCAAGAGTCTCCGCCAACACAACAGTTCAAAAGCTTCAATTCTTCGGCGCTTAGCTTTCTTTATGGTCCAACTTTCACATCCACACATGACTACTAGAAAAACCATAGCTTTGACTAGATGGACCTTTGTCGGCAAAGTCATGTCTCTGCTTTTTAATAAGCTATCTAGGCTGGTCATAGCTTTTCTTCCAAGGAGCAAGCATCTTTTAATTTCATGGCTGCAGTCACCATCTGCAGTGATTCTGGAGTCCCAAAAAAGTAGAGTTTCTGCTTGAAAGCATGAAAAAATTCTGCACGTGGAAAGAGAGGACATTTTCACACCAATGTGACTGCACTTGATGTCACTGAATTAAAACACTTAAAAATTGGTAAAAATAAAAATTAAATTTTTTTAAAGTTAAAAAAGGCTAAAAATGTAAATTTTTTTTTCTTTTAGTTGAGTGAGAGATTCCTTAAATTCTATGCGTTACGAATACTGAGGAGCACGTTTCTTTTCAAATTAGTTTTTGTTTCTTTCCGATAAAAACCCAGGAGTAGAACTTCTAGGTCATATGGTAGTTCTATTTTCAACTTTTTGAGAAACTTGCATACTGGAAAACTATAAAAGTATGTGTATTTTATCACAGTTTTTAAAAAGCAAAGATGTAGGAAATAAACTTATGATTATCAGGGCCGTGGTTAGAAGAGGGGAAGGATAAATTGGGAGATTGGGATTGACATGTACACACTACAGTATATATAATGTACGTGCTGAGGCACTTCAGTTGTGTCCGACTCTCTTCAACCCCATGGACTGTAGCAAGGCAGGCACCTCTGTCCATGGAATTCTCCAGGCAAGAATACTGGAGTGGGTTGCTATGACCTCCTCCAGGGGAATCTCCCTGACCCAGGGATCAAACCCACATCTCTTCCGTCTCTTGCATAGGCAGGTGGGTTCTTTACCACAAGTGCCACCTGGGAAGCCCATACATATAATACATAACTAATAAGGACCTACTGGACAGCACAGGGTACTCTACTTAATTCTCTGTAATGGCCTATATGGGAAAAACATATTTTAAAAAGCGGATGTATGTATACGCATTACCTATTCTCTTTGCTTTACACCTGAAACAGACACAACACTGTAAATCAACTATATCCTAAAAAAATTTCAAAATGAAAAAAAATATTAAAAAAAATTAAAGTACAAAGTAGAGGTAAAGAGATGAAGTACATGATGGAGGCCATGTCTTTCAATAAATTACTCAATAAGTACTCAATAGTCAAGCTCTAGTAAAATGATCATTATGCTTGTCTTTTCTTTAAATAATGAGAAGTTATATATTCCCCTCACTGCAGTGGGTCAAGGACCGAAATGCAGTCCCAGGAGAACCACAGAGGGCCTCCAGGTTTGGGGAGAGGTGGGGGTGGGACGGGGCAGGGGTGCGGTGGGGGAGGGGCAGGGGTGAGGTGAGAGAGACCACTGAGGGAGCCTCCGCAGGACTCCTGAATGGTCTCTGCTTTCTGGAGAGCAGATGAGCTGACACCAGAGCTCTGAAATATTAGCACTCCCGCTTTCCCGTGGCCTCCGTTTTAGCCGTGCATTCCCGGAAGAGATGTCTCAGGTATCTCTGGAGCTAAACCCAGAGGCGATCCGCACAGAGGGGCTGCCTTTCAGAGGACAAGTGGCCAGCCTTATCCCACAGGCCACACTTGGAAAGGCTAGAAAGAGCGATCCAACTGGGGGTTCATGAAGTCTTTGGAAAGCTAACTACACGTTATCACGATGCTAGGTCTTTGTGTGGTCACTACTTGCCCGGAATGAATAGTGAATTTTCTTCACAGAAAGGCTTATCTGGTTGGCCCTGTTAATGGTTTTCAGTCGCTATCAAAGAGTTTCAGAAAATGCTATACATGCAGAACAAAATAATGATCATAATCTCTTAAAAGTATTCAGGAAACCCCTAAAATTCCCAAAAGACACTATAATTACATAAGAGTTCTGCTTGGTATGCTTAGCTTTATTTCATGAGACACATAATACCTCTTTGGTTTGATTTAATACCTCATCTTATACCCCCAAGAGAAATTTGTAGAGGAAAAAAATGTCTTACGATACACACCTGCTTTTATTGTACAATTTCTCATACAAGTTGTGGTGTTTGCTCTCTGAGCTTCACAAAACGAGTGAAAAGACCAATAAATATTCAATGTGTCTCTAAGGAGACAACACATACACAATGAAAAATGAGTTTGAAATTGTTTTTCCTATTTCACAACCAAAACGTGACATTTCAACCGTTTATCTGACTGATTAAACCAAATTTCTGCACCATATAAACTCAGTCCACTTTTTAAAATGACTTGACTTCCGGTTAAATCTTGCAAATGTAACCCATGCATTAATCTCTAATCCGTCCCAGAGCTTAGTAAAATGAGAACAAAGCAACAGAAAGAAGAATTTAAAAAACAGAGGAGGCACCTCCCTGGTGGTCCAGTGGTTAAGAATCTGTCTTGCAACTCAGGGGAATGTGGGTCGGATCCCTGGCTGGTTGACTAAGATCCCACAAGCCTCACAGCAACTAAACGACCACACCACAATTACTGAACCCACAATCTGGAGCCTGTATGCCACAATGAGAGTCTGTGTCCCACCAGGGAAGATCCTACGTGACGCAACACAGATCCCAAGTGCCAAAACTAAGACCTGACACAGCCAAATAAATAAATAAACAGTTTTTTTTTTACAAAAAAAAAAAAAATAGAGGACACGACAGCAGACAAGAGTTGCCAACAAAAGGTGTTGAACCTAGAAAGCAGATGTGAACAACTAGCAAGGCAGAGAATGTTCACTGAATGCCCAAGACCCAGAAGAGCAGAGGACAGAAGCAGTCAAGCCTGTTCCTATAGCATAACCCCAGAAAAACTTAGGTACAGGTGCCAGGGATCAAGTAGCAGCTATGGGGCTGAACACCCTGGATGAGTCGGAGGTCAGTCTAGAAGGACTGGCCCACATGTCATCTCAAAGTCAATATGTTGAAAACAACAACCCCGGACTTCCCTGGGGGTCCAGTGGTTAAGAATTCACCTGCCAAGGTAGGGGTTCCATCCCTGGTCTGGAAAGATCCCACATGCTATGGAGAAACCAAGCCCGTGTGCCCCAATTTCTGCAAGAGAAGCCACTGCAGTGAGGAACCTGCACACCACAAGTACAGAGTAGCCCCTGCTCAACACAACTGGAGAAAGCTGGCAAAGCAATGAAGAGCCAGTGCAGCCATTAAAAAATGATTTTTAAAAAAACCCACTTTCTCAAAACCAGCTGCCTCCCAGTGTGCTGCACCTCTATCCTTGTGATCACCAGGCTGCAAAAGCTACAGTTCTGCATGGTACACTCACTCCTCCTTGGAAGGACTGATGCTGAAGCTGAAGCTCCGATACTTTGGCCACCTGATGTGAAGAGCTGACTCATAGGAAAAGACCCTGATGCTGCGAAAGATTGAGGGCATAAGGAGACTAGGGATGAGATGGTTGGATGGCATCACTGATTCAACTGAAATGAACTTGGGCAGGCTCCAAGAGATGGTGAGGGACAGGTAAGCCTGGTGTGTTGCAGTCCGTGCAGTCGTGAAGAGTCGGACCCGACTGAACAACAGCAAATGCTCCTCTTCATTTGCCATATTGACAAAGAGTCAGAGTCCTGTGGACCTTTTTCCATGAACGGTTTCCAGGATTATGGAAGTCTCCAAGATGGCCCCCAATGGTCTTGCCTCCTGGTATTCAATTCATATTGGTTTCCGTCGTGGCTAAGACAGTAAAGCATGTGCCTGCAATGCAGGAGACCCTGGTTCCATCCCTGAGTCAGGAAGATCCCCTGGAGAAGGAAATGGCAACCCACTCCAGTACTCTTGCCTGGACACTCCCTTAGACAGAGGATCCTGGTAGGTTACAGTCCACAGGGTCACAAAGAGTTGGACACAACTGAGTGACTTCACTTTCTTTTCTTTATTCATACCACAGTATAACCATTTCCCACATTAAATTAGGGCTTACTTAGACCGCCCATGGAGGAGGAAATGGCATCCCCCTCCAGGATTCTTCCCTGGAGAATTCCATGGACAGACGAGCCTGGCAGGCTATAGTCCATGGACTCGTAAAGAGTCGGACACGACTGAGTGACTAACACTAGACCTCCCAGGAGGCCCACTGCTTAGAAATTCTCCTGCCAAGGCAGGGGACATGGGTTTGATCTCTGTCCCCGAAGGATACCACATGCCAGTAGACCCCTGCCCATGGGCCACAATTACTGAAGCCTGAGCGCTGTAAAGCCTGTGCTCCACAACTAGAGAAAGCCTGTGTGCAGCATCAAACACCCAGTGCAGCCAAAAATAAACAATTTTTATTTTTTATTTTTTTACAAAAAATCAGTTCGGTTCAGTCGTTCAATCGTGTCCAACTCTTTGCGACCCCATGGACTGCAGCAACCCAGGCCTCCCTGTCCATCGCCAACTCCCAGAGTTTATTCAAACTCATGTCCATCGAGTCGGTGATGCCATCCAACCATCTCATCCTCTGTTGTCCCCTTCTCCTTCTGCCTTCAATCTTTCCCAGCATCAGGGTCTTTTCCAATGAGTCAGCTCTTCACATCAGGTGGGCAAAGTATTGGAGTTTCAGCTTTAACATTAGTCCTTCCAATGTATATTCAGGACTGATTTCCTTTAAGATGGACTGGTTGGATCTCCTTGCAGTCCGAGGGACTCTTAAGAGTCTTCTCCAAAACGACAATTCAAAAGCATCAATTCTTCAGTGCTCAGCTTTCTTTATAGTCCAACTCTCACATCCGTACATGACCACTGGAAAAACCATAGCCTTGACTAGATGGACCTTTATTGATTTTCATTTCCATACTATAGAAGTGCTCCATGACCAGGTCAGCTTTCACTTTGACCTCTTAGATCCCTTTTTTCTGGGTGTAGCTTGTCACCATGTCATGAGGACACTCAAGCATCCATAAGACAGCCTACAGATAAAAGAACCAACTCGTCAGCTCCAAGTTGTGAGTCGGCCATCCTGGAAATGGATTTCTCAGCCCTGGTCAAGCCTTCAGATGACAGCAGACCCAAGAGACACCTACTCTGCTCTCTCTCTACTTCTGCTGTGACTCTCATTATCCTACTAGACCAGCATCAGTGACTAACTAGGTCAGGTCCTGTTCTCTTTTTCCTTTCAACCTTTAATTTTGACTCAATTATATAATCACAGGAAGTTGCAAAACAGTTCATAGAGTCTTGTGTACATTTCAGCTACCTGATGGAGACATCTCATATATAACTGTAGTAAAATATCAAAGGGCTTTCCTGGTGGCTTAGACAGTAAAGAATCTGCCTGCCAATGCAGAAGACCTGGGGTTCAATCCCTGGGTCAGGAAGACACCCTGGAGAACGGAATGGCAACCCACTCCAGTATTCTTGCCTGGAGAATTCCACAGACAGAGGAGCCTGGCGAGTTACAGACCATGGGGGTCACAAAGAGTCAGACACAACTGAGCAACTAGCACAATATCAAAAACAGGACACAGATAAAGCAAAAAGGAAATTATCTCTTTTCACCTGAACTTTACTTAGTAGCTATGCAACCCTTGGCAAGTTACTTCTTATCATAAGCTCAGTTTTCTCATCAACAAAATGGGATGATAGCTCCTGCTCCAAAGGTTTATGGGAGAACTGAGGTCATATTCCTAAAATATCTAGAATGATACTGAGTTTGGCATAAATGGGAGCTGTTGTGGTTATTCTGGGAGTTTCACAAGGAAGAACAAACGGTGAGTTCTCAACTCATACACACTGATTGTCACTCTCTCTCTCTCCTTCTCTCTCCCTGGGATCAGTAGCAATAACACTGGATTTTTCATTAAGAGTGCCTCAAAACTTGACATTATCAAGACTTCAAGGATAAAGAAAACATACTTCAGACACTCAGGAGGCAAAAGCAAACCACTGACAAAATAGGGGGAAAAATTATACTTCTCTGCAGCAACACTGAAAGCAGTCAGTAAGGGAGCAATGACTAGCATCTTGAAGAAAGAACTTGAGACCCACACGGAACCCAGTCAAGATGTCACTCAAGCAAAGAGGCAACATACAGATATTCTCTAGCATGAAAGAGCTCAGAGAACACAGACCCCATGAGCCCTCTTGATAAAGCTGCTCGAGCATGAAATCCAGACAAATGAGAAGTGAAGCATTAGTCGCTCAGTTGTGTCCAATTCTTTGTGACCCCATGGACTGCAGCCCACCAGGCTCCTCTGTTCATGGGGATTCTCCAGGCAAGAATACTGGAGTGGATTGCCATTCCTTTCTCCAGGGGATCTTCCCAACCCAGGGATCAAACCCGGGTCTCCTGCATTGCAAGATAATTCTTTACCATCTGAGGCCCCAGGGAAGACAAAACTGAAGCCTCATAAATGGGAACTTTTTGGCCATACAAAGGGCAATGGGCAGAGAATCCATTTAAACAGAACCAAGTGAAGTGAAAGTCACTCAGTTGTGTCCGACTCTTTGCGACCCCATGGACTATACAGTCCATGGAATTCTCCAGGCCAGAACACTGGAGTGGGTAGCCTTTCCCTTTTCCAGGGGATCTTCCCAACCCAAGGATCAAATCCAGGTCTCCTGCATTGCAGGCAAATTCTTTACCAGCTGAGCCACCAGGGAAGCCCAAGAATACTAGAGTGGGTAGCCTATCCCTTCTCCAGCAGATCTTCCTGACCCAGGAATTGAACCAGGGTCTCCTGCATTGCAGGCAGATTCTTTACCAACTGAGCTATGAGGGAAGCCCTTAAACAGAACTAATATTAACCAATTGTGAGAGGTATCATTACAAAGTGCAATGTGACCATTATACAAATTATCACAGCAAGAAAATAATATACAATAATGAAGAAAGTCAGAAGTGCAAATGGAAAGAAATACGAAATTGCTAATGCCCTGAAACTTCATAGCAGGAAGTCAGTCAGTATCATCTAAAATCGAAAGCTGTAATTCAAAGATACATACTGTCCTCAACTTCTTAATGTTATTCATAATCTACTTTCTTGACCTTGAATCAGTCCTTTAAGAGCTAGTATCTCTCGAAGGAAAAAAAGAAACATCATCTATTTGAAGTTTAACCTTTCTCTCAGTTCCAAATCAGTTTCATTTCTTCCTGTGAAATGCTATGAAGTCAATCATAATACTTATGCAAAATTGGATAAATACCACACACCAACATGCAGATGCATTTTGCTGTCATCGTATGTCCACCTTCCATCCTTCCTTCTGGAGATGGACTCTCCAAGATGTTCAGTGTGATGGCTGCTTCTAGTTGATATCTACTTGCCGGTGATGGGGAAGGTTGATGATGCATAGTTCTAGTTGGTGGGGATTCTGGGTAGGACTTTATTTTACCCTTTGTCAGTTTCTGTATTGTTTCGTCTTTATAACAATTCTTATATTCTCTTTTAAAAAAAAAAGCAATTGCATGTATTTATTTTATTTTTGGCTGTGCTGGGTCTTTGTGGCTGTATGGGCATTCTCTAGTTGTGGTGAGTGGGGGTCTACTCTGTTTCCATATGAGGACCCTGTGTCTTGGATTGGCAGGCTGATTCTTTACCACTCAGCCACAAGGGCAGCCCCTGTGTATTCTCTTACTGCAAGGAACAAAGTCCTCATGACCTGGTCTCTCATTCAGCCTTTTCTATTTTTATTCCAAGTACTGCTCAAGGGGTGTAAACTAGAAAAAAAAATTTTAAGTGGGTTTTGATATATATCCATGCTGTCATCCATGAAAACCCAAAAGTCCAGCCCCTTGCTTCCTATATACAACAAACGTGGTCCCAGAAAGCCGCAGCATCATACTGGAGCCGGGAAAGAAAAGTCCTTGATGCTTGGTTGGAGTCTGGGTTTTGTTCTCAGTATTTAAAAGCCTATTGCAGGATCTTTATTATCACACTCTCTTCTATAAGACCTGTGAGTGAAGTGAAAGTCTCTCAGTCGTGTCCGACTCTTTGCAACCCCATGGACTGTAGCCTACCAGGCTCCTCTGTCCATGGAATTCTCCAGGCAAGAACACTGGAGTGGGTACTCATTTCCTTCTCCAGGGGATCTTCCCAACCCAGGGATCGAACCCAGGTCTCCCACATTGCAGGCAGATTCTTTACCATCTAAGCCTCCAGGGAAGCCCTACAAGATGTATGAACTGTACCCCAAAAGAGTTAAATTCTGAAATCCTAGATGAATCCATTTTCCTGGGTGGGTTTTTGTGGGTTTTTTTTTTTTTTTTTGGCTTCTATACAAAGATTCTATTGTCTCTGAAACTCAGAGGGAATAAGTAAACCTTTTTCTTTTAAGTTCTTGGTTAATTTTCACTGAACAACAACGAAAAAGATACATTTTTGGAAATTTCTGCAAGGCGTTAGTGCTTCAGTTAATAAAATTCAATTCCGATTTATATCTATAATCAACAAAACTGAGATTTCCCTTCAGCGGGGCAGAAAGGAATATTTGCCACAAGCTGCTGAGTCATAGGCTCTGATTCTATCAGGTAAGCTATTCTGGAACAAGCTAGAAATGCTGACTTCCACGGAAACCAGCAAGAATGGATGTGTGTGCCTGACAGATTCAAACCAACGTGCATCGCTTGGGTGACAAGCCAGCATGAGTCTGAAAGGACACTGACCTACATAAAACCCCCAGAGTTACTAACGGAAGTCTATGAACTTCAGGAGAATGAGAATCTTCTTGGAAGCCTGCAGAGAAGAGAAAGAAACTCACAGAGCTTGAGAAGCCCATTTCCTCTCTGCTTTTAGTGACTTCAGTTCAGTCGCTCAGTCGTGTCCGACCCTTTGTGACCCAATGGACCTCAGCACGCCAGGCTTCCCTGTCTATCACCAACTCCCGGAGTTTACCCAAACCCATGTCCATGGAGTTGGTGATGCCCCCCAACCATCTCATCCTCTGTCGTCCCCTTCTCCTCTTGCCTTCCATCTTTCCCAGCATCAGGGTCTTTTCCAACGAGTCAGTTCTTCACATCAGGTGGCCAAAGTATTGGAGTGACTTAGCAGGAGCCTTTGCAGAAGGGCTGTGGAAGCCGTTATGCTTTCTAACTGCTCGTGGTCTCAGCCGTTTGCTCCCAATAATAAGAGTCACCTCCTCCCACTGCCCCCCCAGAAGTGTAGGGTACAGGATTGTGGGTCCCCCCCAGGCTTCGGCTGGACTGCACTGCACAAGTAACCTCTTCTCTGTAAAGTGCAAAGAGCTTCAGGAATGCACAGCACAGCACTCTCTGTCTGCGCTTCCTCTTGTAGCCTGGGGCACACTCATGGTGACATGCGTTACTCTGTGTGTGTGTCCCCAGGAATCTATATGACACGTGTTATGAATATACATTATATACATTTACCACCCCAGTGGCTCGGACAGGAACGAATCTGCCTATAATTCAGGAGACCCAGGTTCGATCCCTGGATCAGGAAGATCCCCTGGAGAAGGAAATGGCAACCCACTCCAGTGTTCTTGCCTGAAGAATCCCATGGACAGAGGAGCCTGAAGGGCTACAGTCCATGGGGTCTCAAAGAGTCAAACACAATTGAGCGACTAACACATATCACAAGTTGCACTAATGGTGTGCGTGTGTGTGTGTGTTCCCAGGAATCCTTTATATGATGCATATTATGTTGTGGTTCAGTCTCTCAGTCATGTCCGTGTCCAACTGAGCGATTGAAAAACAGCATAATATGTATCATTGCATGCATGCATGCAAAGTTGCTTCAGTCATGTCCGACTCTGTGCGACCCTATGAACAGCAGCCCACCAGGCTCCTCCGTCCAGAGGATTCTCTAGGCAAGAATGCTGGAGAGGGTTGCCATTTCCTTCCCCAAATGCGTATCATTAGTGCAATTCATATTATGAATATACACTATATGTATATGTACTACATCACAAGTTGCATTAATGGCGTGTGTGTGTGCATGGTACATATTTGTGTGTTGTATCTAAGGTCCCCTTTTTTGTAACATGTCCTAAAATATGATTTTTGAGCAAAAATTCAAATTATTTGCAAATACTTCAGGAATCCCACAAAAAGTGCTGACTCTGAAAGGTAAAAAAGAACCTCAGTATAGGGCAATTCACACACCTCACCACCTAAACCCTCCACAACCCCGTTATGTCATACTTGAGTATATTTGGCCTGGAGGAGGATGTGGCAACCCACTCCAGTATTCTTGCCTGGAGAATCCCACAGACTGGCCGGCTACAGTCCATGGGGTCGTGAAGAGTCGGACACGGCTGAGCACACACGCACTCAGTGTATCTGGGGGGAGGCGGAAGACCCTGTGTAATCTAGAATCACAAGGCATCTCTCCTGTGCCAATTTGTGAACACAATAGCTTTCTTTGCATGGAAATGTGTGTGTCGGATCTGCCCTTGGGCACATCGGAGAAGTAAGCAGAGCTTATCTTTCTGCCACCTTTTCCGGTCCTTCCGCTCTTTCCTGGGACCCACCTCCCAGGGCCCTCAGGATTCCGTATCCCTCAGGCTTCCTTCTTTCCCAACTGCTATATCATCTCTCCACAGGAAAGGATTTGAAAAATGCATTTGCGTGAAGCTCTAAACAGCCAGTTAAGTATGTGCAGGACGTGTCGCATATGCACCTTCTGTATTAAAGCAACAGGATTTGTTAAGTGCTCAGAAGAGGTTTTCGCAAATAGGAAGCTGCTCAGAGAACGCTCGTGAAATTAGAACAGAATTTCCTCTCCATGTGCGAGTCCTCACATTTCAGCAAAGACGAAAGGTTTGGACCCAGGCAAGGAAAATCTAATGGACAGGCACCCTCTTCCTACAGGCATGTCTGCATCAGCGAGGCCTTCTGCGGGTCCCCAAAATGCTGCAGAGGCAGCCACCTTCCTCCTGGGGCTGCTGGCCTGACAGGCTCCTTAACCCAAGTTTCAATCTGTTCATCCTTCAGTCCACAGCTGAGATTCCCAAAACGCATGCGTTCGGCAGGGTGTTAACACACAGGATAAAGGGATCCTGGGTCAAATAATTTGGTCAGACGCTAACAAAATGAAGTGGCTGTGTCTACGGTGGACTTTTCCGAGGGTTAACCAGGCCTGGGTGCGTCTCAGGAGCCTCAAGAGCGGGATGTATTCCTTCAGGCTTCTCAAAAGTAATGTCTCTTAGCTCTAAGCCCTGAAACACAGATCTTAAGCAGTGGTTCTAACATACAGATTTTCACTGAACAAAATAATCATCCTGGGGTTCTGCTGCAGCAATGCCTAAGGTCTGCTCTCCCTCCCTCCAGCAGACCTGCTGCAGGGAACACCGTTGACACGTTGCCATCCAAATATTACACCTATTCTACAAAATACCCTAGACCGCGAGCTTGCATGCTTGCTCAGTCGTTCCGTCCTGTCTAATTCTTTATGACCCCATGGACCATATCCCCTCCAGGCTCCTCTGTCCCTGGGATTCTCCAGGCAAGAACACTGGAGTAGGTTGCCATTTCCTTCTCTAGGGGATCATCCCAACCCCAGGATTGAACCCATGTCTCCTGTGTCTCCTGCATTACAGGTGGATTCTTTACCATGGTTCCACGGGAAACATTTCTCTCTATCACGGTTCTCAGGCTGAGAAGTCCGAGATCAAGGTAATTTGCAGAGCTGGTTTCTGATGAGGGCCTTCCTGGTTCTCTCTGTGTCCAGGTCAGGTGGAAAGAAGAAAGGAGCTCTCTGGGGCCTCTTTTAGGAGGGCGCTAATCTGATTGATGAGGGTTCCACCCTCATAAACTAATCACCTCCCCAAAGACCACACCTCCTCCTACCCTCACACTGTGGATTAGCGTGGACACAGGAATTTTGAGAGGCACCCCAACATTCTGGCTATGACTTTTGGAGACTTTGGATCTGCAGCATAGGATGAAGCCCTTCCCCCACAACCCTTCTTTCTCTCTTTACATAAGGGACAGGTCTGCATCACTCTCTGCAGGCTCTCTCTGCCTTCTGCTCCATCCTGTGTCTTTCTCCTTAGCCCTATACTTCTCCCTCACAGGCATCGTGGAAGCCAAAAGATATGTCTACCCAGAACCTGTGAGTATGACTATTTGGGAAAAAAAAAATAGTCTTTGCAGATGTTATTAAGTATCTCGACATCATCTTGGATTTGGGGGTCACCCCTGAATTCAATGACAGTGTATTAAAGAGCAGAGACATCACTTTGCTGACAAAGATCTGTAGAGTCAAAAGTATTACATCTTTTCAGTAGTCGGGTATGGATGTGAGAGTTGGACCGTAAAGAAGACTAATTACTGAAGGATTGATGCTTTTGAACTGTGGTGTCGGAGAAGAAAGAATCTTGAGAGTCCCTTGGACTGCAAGGAGATCCAACCAGTCCATCCTAAAGGAAATCAGTCCTGAGTATCCATTGGAAGGACTGATGCTGAAGTTGAAACTCCAATCCTTTGGCCACCTGATGCGAAGAGCCGACTTATTGGAAAAGACCCTGATTCTGGGAAAGATTGAAGGCAGGAGGAGAAGGGGACTGCAGAGGATGAGATGGTTGGATGGCATCACTGACTTGATGGACATGAGTTTGAGTAAACTCTGGGAGATGGTGATGGACAGGGAGGCCTGGCAGGCTGCAGTCCATGGGGTCGCAAAGAGTCGTCCATGACTTGGCAACTAAACCACAAGAAGAACAGAAGCCTCGGGAGGGCTCATCACAACACAGACTCCAGAGGGAGTTTCTCAGTCAGTAGGTCCGGGATGGGGCCTGAGAACTTGCCTTCTAACACGTCCCCAGGTGCTGTTTACGCTGCTGGGCACAGAACACACTCTTGAGGACTACCGAGCTAGAGGAAGACCCTCACGACACAGTCCCCTGAAGGATTCTCAGAACCCCTTCCCGCCTTCCAGAATATAAGAGTGCCACAGACAGCTGAGAAGGTCCCACTGTCATTTCTTCTCTCGTTGTACACATGAGCAAGCAGGGGCATGGACCTCCTGCTACAGTCTGCATCCCCTCAAAATTCACGGTGGCTCAGTCACGTCCAACTCTTTACAACCCCGTGGACTGTAGCCAGTCTCCTCTGTCTGTGGGATTCCCCAGGCAATACTGGAGTGAGTCGCCATTATATTCCAACACAGAATTTAAAGTTATAAAAAAATAATAATAATAGAAAAAAAAAGCACTCAGCACCTGGAGCAGGGGCAAGTATGCAGGAAAGTCAGTCACGTGAGTAGGCATAAGTCAAGCAGGCCCTGTTCCAGCAGGGGGCGTGCAGAGAACAAGAGAGCAGCCATCTTGTGGGGCCTGGGCCTGCACGGACAGGGAGGCCTGGCGTGCTGCAGTCCATGGGGTCGCAAAGAGTCGGACATGACATAGCAACTGAACTGAACTGATTTTCTATAGAAACCTTCTTGATATTAAATTATCTAGTTATAGCTTTGCTCAGAGGAAGTGGTTGCAAAATACGGCCAGTTATCAAGACTATTTTCACATCTAAACTACCTCCTTCTTTCTGCGGCACCAATGGAAAAACTCAAACAAGACAACACTTCTTCACGGGAAGCAAGGTCACCTCTCTCCAGGGTCCTTATCCTCTTTTGGCATGGGGTGATAAACACTGGTATCAGTTCGGTGGATCTCCAAGAATGTTAATTTCTAAATCAAAAACCGCAAAGGACACAAGTCTCCACTCCCACATGAACTCAGCAGTGAAAAAGAGTCTAAGGCATGACAAGCAATTTTAAAGCATAGTGGGGTAGGTTGCTAAGCCCAGGCGGCACTGAAGACAATGGAAACAGGAGGCTTGGTGAGGATGATGGGGCTGGTAGTATGTATTTTTGGTGTTGTTGTTCGGTCACTAAGCTGCGTCCCATTCTGCGACCCCATGCACTGCAGCACACCAGGCTTCCCTGTTCCCGTACTCTTTATGGGGTCCTACAGGCAAGAACTAGAGAAGGACATGGCAACCCACTCCAGTATCCTTGCCTGGAGAATCCCATGGACAGAGGAGCCTGGCGGGGCTGCAATCCACCGGGTCCCAGGAGTCGCACAGGACTGAGTGACTAAACCACCACCACCACAGGCATGAAGACTGGCGTGGGTGGCCATGTCCTCCTCCAGGGGACCACATTTTGTCAGAACTCTTCACTACGACCCATCTGTCTTGGGTGGTCCTGCATGGCAATGGCTCACGGCTTTACAGAATTACACAAGTTCCTTCTCTAGGACCAGGCTGCGGTTCATGAAGAAGGGTGGTGTGTATGCTGCCTCCCACCTCCACACCTTCTGATGGCTGGGTGAAAAGACAGAATGACAGAGGAGGAAAGAAATCCACTGAGGAAGGGCAGAGGTGAGGAGGTCAGGGGAGGTACATGTCCGGGGCTCCAGCAGGCAGCAATGAAAATTAAATCTGATGTGCAAAATGCGCTCAGGGCCACGGAGTCAAGGGCAGAGCAGAAAGGTGAGCTGTCTCTTCTTTGCCATCCCACCCTGCCTTCTTTGCTTCCCTGGAGGTGCACCCATACGTCTCAACCAATAAAACAGAAAATGACTCAGGATGACTAGAACAGCAGCCAGGCATGAACGTCAGTGCCAGGGGCAATACCCTGAGCTGTGCTGTGACTCCTTGGAGATGGGAGGTTACACTGGTGGTTAACTGTTGCTTTGAGGTTCTTCCACAGTTCCTCGGGAGGTTCCAAAGGATGGCTCGCGATACCTTGGGCCACTTGTTTCCAACGTGGATGCAAAAGCAGGTGAGTATGAGACACCAGCTGGAGAATTTTCAGAGCAAGAATTTCTCAAAAATAAAGCAGCTAAACCCAGAAACATTTATTGGAAGGACGGATGCTGAAGCTGAAGCTCCAATACTCTGGCCAGCTGGTAAGAAGACGTGACTGATTGGAAAAGACCCTGATCCTGGGAAATATTGAAGGCAGGAGGAGAAGGGGACAACAGAGGATGAGGTGGTTGGATGGCATCAAGGACTCGATGGACATGAGTTTGAGCAAACTCTGGAAGTTGGTAATGGACAGGGAAGCCTGGCCTGATGCAATCCATTGGGTCGCAAAGAGTCAGACACAACTGAGCAACTGAACTGAACTGAAACCCAGAAACATCCAGGGCAGAATTTCCTTCTGAAGCGTGTTGTTGTTTTTGTTCTGTCGCCAAGTCGTGTCCGACTCTTCTTGACTCCATGGACTGCAGTATGACAGGTTTCTTGTCCCTCAACATCTCCCAGACTTTGCTCAAGTTCATGTCCACTGAGTCGGTGATGCCATCCAATCTCATCCTCCGTCACCCCCTTCTCCTCCTGCCTTCAATCTTTCCCAGCATCAGGTGGCCAAAGTGTTGGAGTTTCAGCTTCAGCATCAGTCCCTGCAATGAATATTCAGGACTGATCTCCTTTAGGATGGACTGGTTGGATCTCTTTGCAGTCCAAGGGACTCTCGGTAGTCTTCCCCAACACCACAGTTCCAAAGCATAGTATCAGGCAAAACTAGGCAGAATCAGGAGGCCTTCAAGGGAACATCCTCCGTGACCCTAATGCTCAGCTTCTCTCAGGAGTATTTTCCTTATGCCCAAGAGTTTGGGGCAAATTAAACACTAAGGCCCCCTCTCCAGTTCTGAGATTCCAGGAATCCACAAATTCTCAACCATACAGACGACATCTCTGCCACAGGGGACCGGTGAGGTTAAGATGGGACCCAAGTTCAACTGCGTTCACCGCAGCCGTGTTTAGCACATCTCTCTCGGAATAGAGAGAGACGGATCTTCAGGTTTCTCCGTGGCTTCTCCACCCGAGAATTCTGACATTTCCCATCCGTCAGTGCGTCCAGTGTAACAGGGTGACTCAGTGACTGTGCCTTGGGTGTGTGGCCTTGTGCTTGGCCAAGCCTGCTGCACGACCTGTTTGGCCTTCTCTGCAGACAGTCTGGGATCAATGAGACGCAGCAGAGACTCTGGTACAAAGAGATCAGCAACAAATGATCTGTCTTCACCCCTTATTTTTCCGTGCCAGGGCTGAAGGCAGTGAGACACAAGCATGGCACTCAACCACCTCTGGCAGGGGTACCAGGGCCTCCAGGACATGCATTCCCAGGGTCAGCCAGGACTCACTTTCATTTCTCCCCACACAAGCAAGGTGGGTGGTGGGCAGGGGCGGGTTGCTTTGGGTTTGGCTGCATGAGAACTCCATTCTGAACTTTTTCATTCCTCTCTGCAGTAATATTTCTTAAAAGCAACGAACGCTCTTTGCATCTCATTTCGGGGCTGTGCTCACACTGATCAAAGATCATGACCTTCTTGGCAAAGTGAATGATACCATTTTCTCAGCTCTGTCTTTTCCCAGTACAGCGTACTGGAGCAGATTTTAGGCAAGGCAGGAAAGTGAGGGGGAGGACACTGACTCCCGTTGCTGTGGCAACCCCTACACACAGAAAAAAAATGCGCTCACTCCGTTTCTGAGTGAGTGAGCTTTCTACCTCTTAAATATCATGGGTTGCTGCGACTCAGAGATGCAATGAGCCAGGTCTGTAGAGGGGGGTGGCTTCTCGCTCACTCTGACTCAAGTAGGTGCTAGAAGGTCAGGCTGAGATGAAGCCTTTTCACGGATACAATCACTGGGAGTTTCAAAAGCAGGTGAACTTGGGATGCAGAGTCGCAGGGTGTACATGAAGGCATCCTCCTCCAGACCCCTTGCTGGGAGATAAACACTTTGGGAAGGGGGCGAGGTCATCATCATAATGTAGTGTGCTTAGCTGCTCAGTCGTATCTGACTCTGCAACCCTGTGGACTATAGCCCGTCAGGCTCCTCTGTCCATGGGATTCTCCACGAATACTGGAATGGGTGGCCATGCCCTCCTCCAGGAGATGTTCCCCGCCCAGGGATTGAACCCAGGTCTCCCGCAGGGCAGGTGGATTCTTTACTGCCTGAGCCACCAGGGAAGCCCATCATGTAATAGTTCTCAGCATAGAAGCCGAGAAGTTACGTGGAAAACCTGATCTGTAACACTTGTATCGGCTCATCCCTCTCCTGGGATGCTTTTAAGTCACTCGCAGGTGCGGGGAAGCTTTGTGGTTCTAGTCTAGGACAACTGTCACACTTAGAACAGGTACAGAGCATGCTTTCTCTGCAGGGCAATGGGTAATGAATGCCCTGTGGATGGCAGGGGGTAGGTGCCACCAGCAGACACAGGAATCGCAAGGCCGGCCTTCAGCAGCTTCATTGTAAACGGAGGAAAAGTGCAAATAAATTACATAAGAATACGCACCACAGAGACCTCCTTTCCATCCACTGCGTCCGTCGTAACACTTGCCAAGATCTTCTAATTGAATCTCATTTTTTAACGTGTTTTTCTCAATTGCAGATCACTTTTAAATTCTTTGTCGAGTTTACTACAACACTGGTTGGGTTTTACGTTTTGGCTCTTTGGCAGCAAGACATGGGAATCCTTAGCTCCCAGACCAGAGATCGAACCTGCGTCCCCTGCGCCGGAAGGCAAAGTCTTAACCCCTGGCCCACCAACGAAGTCCCAAAGAGATCTTCTGAAATGGAAGCCATACTTCTCAGGAGTAAGCAATGGACCCCCTACTGCCTACAGAATAAAATTGCATTTGTCCACGTGGAATTCTCAGCCTTCTTTCACCTGTCCCAGTTACATGTCCACCATACTTGTTCTGGAAGCCTCTCCCAACATACACAAACCCTCTGTCTCCAAGACCTCTGATCATCATTTGTTCTCCAACCCCCCGACCATCCCTTTCAGCTCAGCCGGCCACCATGTCACTTCTAGGCACTGCCTCTGTGTGAATGCATGCCTGCCGAGTCGCTTCAGTTGTTTCCGACTCTTTGCAACCCTACGGACCGTAGCCCTCCAGGCTCCTCTGTTCCTAGGATGCTCCAGGCAAGAACACTGGAGTGGGTTCTCATTTCCTCCTCTAAGGGATCTTCCCGACCCAGGGCTCGAACCGGTGTCTCTTACGTCTCCTGTGTGGTCAGGCGGGTTCTTTACTGCGAGCAACATTTGGACCTCTGGCCCCTCTCCAAGCTGGCAAAGTGCTCTCAGCTTTCTTAGATGACTTCAGACTCCACTTTTATTTTATTTTTTTTCAAGAAGTCAGCCCCAAGGCGCCCTGCCTTTGCATTCTCTTGCCTCTGTTTCAGCATCTGGGATCTCGTGTTTATTTGCCTGTTTCCCTCCTTGAGGGTGAAGCCTGGGCCTCATTCCACTCCAAATTTCCACACAGCTTACCAGACTGCATTGCACAAAATAAGCCCCTAAGAGTAACTGTGTGTTGCGTGAACACATTCATGCAAAACCTGCAGGTGTGGGCATGTGCTTGTGTGTAAGATGGGCACCCAGCCCCATAGACCCGATCAAGCCCTGGCATCTGTGGGGTGGATTGGAATAGGTTTGGGATCACCTAGTCCTGAAGCCCCACCTTTAGATAAGGTCAGGTGGGGCTTATCTAAAATTAGACGAAGGAGGAGTCTTGAGCACCATGTTTTCAGGAGACAAAGAATCTACGTTGCTTTAAAAAAAAATTACTGAAGTATAGATGGTGTACAGTATTATATAAGTTACGGGTATACAGTATGGTGAGCAAGAATCTGTTTTTGCAAAGAAATGAAAGTACATTCCAAACACACGGGACCCAGCGTGTGGAAAGGCTGAAAGGTCAGGAATGCAGCAGTCACAGGGAAGTTGGTTTCCTGGAATGTCCATTATTAGCTCGATTGTAAATGGGTTTGAGGGGAATGAAGGGTTATTTCAAAGCATCCTATGCTATTTACCCTTCCTTCTTCCATGAAGAGTGCAAGATACAGTTTACAGAACGAGGGCATGGAGCTGAGTGACCTATTTATAAAGCCCACTTCTATTGCTCAGCATCTGTGTAAGACAAACTACCTAACTTCTGCAAGCCTCAGTTTTCTTACCTATAAAATGGGAACAATGCCTTGTAGTATGGATTCGACAACATATTACAGACAGCCGCCTTCATTCTATACAAAGACAAAAAAACTCATCTACATTTTCCCCTACCGAGTCACATCTTACCGAATACATGTAAGGATTTAATTCCAGCTCAAAGTAACTCTCAACAATATCTGAACTACTAAGGAAAATGCTCTTTTGTTGACTTTTTAAAATTAGAGTATAAGACGATGGCACCCCACTCCAGTACTCTTGCCTGGAAAATCCCATGGACGGAGGGGCCTGGTGGGCTGCAGTCCATGGGGTCGCTATGAGTCAGACACTACTGAGCGACTTCACTTTCACTTTTCACTTTCGTGCATTGGAGAAGGAAATGGCAACCCACTCCAGTGTTCTTGCCTGGAGAATCCCAGGGACGGAGAGCCTGGTGGGCTGCCGTCTACGGGGTCGCACAGAGTCAGACACGACTGAAGCGAGTTAGCAGCAGCAGCAGCAGCAGGTTCATCTGCATCACTACAAATGACCCAGTTTAGTTCCTTTTGTGACTTGTACACTGTGTATGCGGACCACACGCTGGCGGTCCACATCGTATATGTGGCCCACGTACCGTAGGTCTATATTGTATATACGGATCATATATACATGTGACTGCTGTCCACTGTATATATGGACCACATCTTCTTTTCTCCTTCTTCTGCCAATGGACATTTAGGCTGCTTCTGTGTCCTGAATACTGCATACAGTGCTGCAATGAGCAGTGAGGTGCGTGTGCCCTTCTATCATTTTCTCAGGGTACGTGCCCAGCAGTGGGATTGCTGGGTCATATAGTAGTGTATTTTTAGTTTTTTTTTTTAAGGAAATGGGCTTCCCTGAGCGCTCAGTTGGTAAAGAATGCACCTGCAATGCAGGAGACTCCACTTCCATTCCTGGGTCGGGAAGATCCCCTGGAGAAGGGATAGGCTACCCACTCCAGTCTCCTTGGGCTTCCCTGGTGGCTCAGTTGGTAAAGAATCCGCCTGCAATGCAGGAGATCTAGGTTCAGTCCCTGGGTTGGGAAGATTCCCTGGAAAAGGGAACGGCTACCCACTCCAGTATTCTGGCCTGGAGAATTCCCTGGACTGTATATCCATGGGGGTCGCCAAGAGTTGGACACGACTAGGCGACTTTCATTTTCACTTTTTCTTATTGTTTTCCATAATGGTTGTTCAATTTACATTCCTAGCAGCGCTGTTAGGAGGGTTCCCTTTTCTCTACACCCTCTCCAGCATTCATTGTTTCTAGATTTTTGATGACTGCCCTTCCGACCGGTGCCAGGTGATACCTCACTGTAGTTTTTATTTAAATTTCTCTAATAATGAGCCAAGTTGAGCTTCTTTTCATGTGTTTGTTGGCCATCTGCATGTCTTCTTTGGAGAAACGTCTGTTTAGGTCTTCCGCCCACTTTCTAATTGGGTTTCTTTTTTTTTTTTTTATTGAGCTGCATAAGCTGCTTGTACATTTTTAAGATTTCTTTTAGTATTTTTAAGTGCTTCTTTTCTTCTATAAACTCTATTTCATCATTAAAGTGGTGGCTATGAGCTGCAAGCATACTGAACCAGAATTGTAATTTACAGGTGCTCACTCAGGGCTGTGTATGCAACCGAAAACAGCCTATAAAATTAATGGTCACCCTGGATGGAGTGGCTTGATTCCAAAGAACAGAGTATGGAAATCGAAAGCAGAGGATAATGACAGCAGAGACCACCTGGCCAGCCATCACTGCCCTAAACAAGCGACAGAGGTCAGCATCACCAGCCACCCACTAGCGGTCCACTCCTGAGCACCTCATGGGCCCTACCAGAATGCAGTGGGGAGGGCACTGCACCTCTCTGTTTTAAGTTGTTTCTTGTTGTTCAGTCAATAAATTGTGTCCCACTGTTTGAGACCCCATGGACTGCAGCACGCCAGGCCTCCCTGTCCATCACCAACTCCCAGAGCTTACTCAAACTCATGTCCATCAAGTCGGTGACGCCATCCAACCATCTCATCCTCTGTTGTCCCCTTCTCCTCCCACCTTCAATCTTTCCCAGCATCAGAGTCTGTTCCAATGAGTCAGTTCTCATCAGGTGGCCAAAGTATTGGAGCTTCAGCTTCAGCATCACTCCTTCCAGTGAATATTCAGAGTTGATTTCCTTTAGAATGGGCTGGTTGGCTCTCCTTTCCATCCAAGGGACTCTCAAGAGTCTTCTCCAACAACACAGTTCAAAACCATCAATTCCTCAGCCATCTTTATGGTCCAACTCTCACATCCATACATGACTACTGCTCCTTATTGCAAAATTCAGACTTAAATTGAAGAAAGTAGGGAAAACCAATAGGCCATTCAGATATAACCTGATTGGTCATATGATTATACAGAGGAAGTGATGAATAGATTCAAGGGATTAGATCTGGTAGACAGAACGTCTGAAGAACTGTGGATGGAGGTTCATGACATTGTACAGGAGGCGGTGTACTAAGTTAGGAGGGGAAATGCAGACAGAGCATTCGGCTTAGGTTAGCCAGCAATTGAATGAATCTGATCAGCGTGACAGTGGTGGAGCCAACATCTACTTTTTGACTGGAGACAGCACAGAGAAACAGAATAAAAAAGATTGTACGGGGGGCATTTACTGCAAATATCTGTAAAAGCCAAACGATCCTATTATTGCTGTTGGAGTAGGGAGGGGGCGGGTCTGTGCCTTGTAGGACTTGACAATCCTTGGACTTTGCCAAATTGATAAAGTGAAAGTCTCTCAGTCATGTCTGACTCTCTGCGACCCCATGGACTATACAGGCCAGATTCTCCCAGCCAGAATACTGGAGTAGGTAGCCTTTCCCTTCTCCAGGGGCTTTTTCCCAACCCAGGGATCGAACCCAGGTCTCCCACATTGCAGGTGGCTTCTTTACCAGCTGAGCCACCAGGGAAACTCAAGAACACTGGAGTGGGTAGCCTATCCCTTCTCCAGGGGATTTTCCCAACCCAGGAATCAAACCAGGGTCTCCCGAATTGCAGGCAGATTCTTTAGCAACTGAGCTATTCCAAACAGAGGTGAACAGCACCCTCAGGTGTGACAACCAAAACTGTCTCCAGACACTGACAAGGGTCCCCTGGGGTGGGAAAGAAGAGGGAGGGGGAAGCTGGGGACATATCTGATCCCTCACTCAGGCCTTCCACCTGTTTAAGAGCCACCAATACAAGAAAACTGGGCTGACCTTCCAAAAGGTCAATGTCATGGAAAGCAAACAACAAAATATAAAAGATGGAAGGTGGGGGACTATTCTTGATGAGACACAATAACCCACTGCGTTCCGGACACGTGACCAGCAAGCATTTCCTAAACGTAAAGACCGAGTTCACACGTAGATGTTGTACCACGCTGAGAGCTCATTGCAACTGTGATGCATTTTAACTGGCACACCAACCTCCCCAGCGCACTCCTATCATGCAGGCTCTGACTCTGCAGACTTGGGCAGGGCCAAAGGGTCTGCCCTGACAACGAGGCTGCCCTCAGACCACACCTGGGGGAGCCGGGTCACTGGAGGGAGGCGTGTCTGCGGTAGACCCACGAGAATCTGAAATGCACTTCTTGATAAGGAGGTGCCATAAACTAGAGCTGTTGTTTCCAAACATATACATGTTGTCAGTTGTTTTTCTGTTCAGTCCTGGCTGACTTTGTGACCCCGTGGACTGTCACCCTCCAGACTCCTCTGTCCATGGGATTTCCCAGACAAGAATCCTGGAACAGGTTTCTGTCTCTTCCCTGATAGCTCAGTTGTTAAAGAATCGGCCTGCAATATGCGAGACTCCGGTTCGATTCCTGGGTGGGGAAGATCCCCTGGAGAAGGGATAGGCTACCCACTCCAGTGTTCTTGGGCTTCCCTTGTGGCTCAGACAGTAAAGAATCTGCCCGCAATGCGGGAGACCTGGGTCTGATCCGTGGGTTGGAAAGATTCCCTGGAGAAGGGAAAGGCTACTCACTCCAGTACTGTAGCCTGGAGAATTCCATGGACAAGTCCATGGGGGTAGCAAACAGTTGGACACGACTGAGTGACTTTCACTTCACTTCACTTCTATTTCCTACCCCAGGGGCTCTTCCTGACCCAGGGATCGAACCCGCATCTCCTGCACTGACAGATGGATTCTTTACCACTGGAGCCTCCTGGGAAGCACCCACCCCTCCCCCCCCAAAAAATACCGCTGACAGGATTGGTGTAAAGATTTCCTGAAACATTCAGGATATCACTCCACCACGGAGAGGAGAAGCGAGGTGCATGCGGGTTAAGACAATTGGGTCAGGATGCTCTAGTCTGTACTCTGGCTCTGCTTGCTTAGCTGGTTCATTTGCTGCCCCTCCTGACTGCCAAAGGTGGTTGAGGGGGACTCTGTCTGCCCACCCAGCTTAAAGTAGGACCACTGCCTCGGTGCTCCAGCATCCATGATCTCCATCACTTAAGTGAGCACTTTCCTCAACAGGTACCACCTACCTTTCCCAATGGCATCCTTCTATTTTTCCTTTCCATTTCCTTCACACTCCCTGCCACCTTATACGTTTTGTGAATCCCTTCAGACGCTCACCTATCAGCACGATCTTGCAACTCAGTTCTGAAACACTATGGGGTTTCATTACCAAGCCTGGGAAGTTTTTTTTGTTTTTTTTTTTTTAAGCAGCAGCAGTGAAATGCAATGGCACCCCACTCCAGTACTCTTGCCTGGAGAATCCCATGGATGGAGGAGCCTGGAAGGCTGCAGTCCATGGGGTCACTGAGGGTCAGACACGACTGAGTGACTTCACTTTCACTTTTCACTTTCATACATTGGAGAAGGAAATGGCAACCCACTCCAGTGTTCTTGCCTGGAGAATCCCAGGGATGGGGGAGGCTCGTGAGCTGCCGTCTATGGGGTCGCACAGAGTTGGACACGACTGAAGCAACTTAGCAGCAGCAGCAGCAGTGAAATGAAAAACTAGTCCCAGCTCTGGCACGCAGACCTTCCCGCTGACCCTACACTAGGCCTTCAGAGAACAAAAAAAGGAAGAAATTACCTCTGCCTCTCATCACGTCTCCGAGACTGGAAGACACGTCCCCGAAGCAACCCGTGAGAGCCATGAACAACTGCTTCATTATGGGACACGGCTCCTAGAGTGCCGTCTGTCTCTCTCATTATTTGGACGAAGACCGCGTGGGACGTGCTGGGCAGACCTCAGAGAGGTGGCTGCCAAGTTTCCGTGTTTTGTTTAAAAAAAAGGCGGGGGGGGGTGCAGTTTGCATGGTCCTGGGAGAAACGATGCCGCATTCAGGAAATAACACATTTCGAATACTTCCTCCGCTTCAATTCCTGCTCCTTCTCTAACTTACCTGGAATGGCACCACCCGAGGTGGTTTTGTCTGGCCACAAAATCGACCTGGAAGGCAGAGGTTTGTAACATCATGCTATTGCTTCTCTTTGCCTAACAAATCAGTTTTCTTCATTTTTACAATTGGAAGTGGACTGCCTTCTATCCACGTGAAGAGGGCAATCCCATGGACATGGACACACTGCTATATTTAACATGGAGAACCAACAAGGACCTGCTGGACAGCTCAGGGAACTCTGCTCAATACTCTGTAATAATCTTATGGTCCCCAGGGGAGAAGGATGGGAGAAGGGATAGTTAGGGAGTTTGGGATGGACATGGACACACGGCTGAATTTAACATGGAGAACCCACAAGGACCTGCTGGACAGCACAGGGAGCTCTGCTCGATGTCATGTGGCAGCCTGGATGGGAGGGGAGTTTGGAAGAGAATGGATACATGTCTATGTGTGGCTAAGTCCCTTCACTGTCCACCTGAAATTATCACAACATTGTTAATTGACTATACCGCAATAGAAAATAGCAAGTTTAAATTAAATAAAGAAGGCAAGCCCAGGTTGCCTGGAGAAGCTGGCCGAAGATCCAGACTTGTTTAGGACAGTGTGTCTCAGTGGCCCAGGGAAGCAGGACCAGCAGTCACAAGATCACCCGGGGAGCTGGTTACGCTGGTGGGTTTCTGGGTGTTATCCCAGACCTGCTGAATCCAGGTGGTGTGTGTGTGTGTGTGTGTGTGTACTCAGTCATGTCCAACTCTTTGCAACCCCATCAACTGTAGCCTGCCAGGATCCTCTGCCCTTGGGATCTTCCAGGCAAGAATACTGGAGTGGGGTTGCCATTTCCTCCTCCGAGGCGATCTTCCCAATTTGGGGATACAACCTGCTTCTCCTGAGGCTCCTGCTTCTGACAGACAGATCCTTTACCACTGAGCCACCTGTAACAAATCCCCCCGGGGGGATTCTCGCACCAGAAAGGCAGGGAAGTAGAGGTTTTAGGATTCTGGAGCTGAGATCACCCCTATCCCCACCTCCTAGGGTTCCGTACCACGTGGACACTATCCGTGGGGCTTGAGAGAAAAGGCTGTCCTGGTGGGCTTATTACTCTTTGGAGCATCCGTACTAGCCTCTGCCATGAGTGCATCGTCTCTTTGAGTTACGCAGCAGGCCCTTTTAGCTTTGCTGACGGCTGTGTAGGAAGAGAATGAAGGGGAGCAAAGGGGTCTCGAAAGTGAGAAGGGGAAAGGTGCTCCCTGGAAGAGTAAGACAGGACCCTGTCCTTTTGCCATCTTCACAGCCCATCTTGCGGTGGGAGGAAAAGCTTGCTGAATGCCCCGTCTTCTCTGGCTTGTGACGGGCAATCCTGGCAGGCTGATCTAACTTGGTGGGTATTTCTCAGTGAGAGAAACGCCAGGGGAGCAGCGTGGAACCCGGTCTTAAACAGCAGTGCCAAGAGCCAGGCCGTGAACCTAGCCCATGGCTTCTGTGTTGGGAGGCAGGGAGCCATGATGCTGAAATCCGACTTGGAACACGCAGGGTCTCCCAGCTTCCTGCCAGGAAGTCGCCTCTGGAGGAAATTACCGCCCACTAGAAGGTGCATTTGGTCCTGATTATGTTGAATCTGTTTGACAGTGCTTTTCAGGTCAACTGTATTCTTCTGGGCTCCCCGGGTGGCATCCATGGTAAAGAACCTGCCCTGCCAGTGCAGTGAGATATAATAGACCCGGGTTTGATCCCTGGGTGGGGAAGATCCCCTAGAGGAGGGCATGGTGACACACTCCAGTATACTTGCCTGGAGAATCCCATGGACAGAGGAGCCTGGCAGGCTTCGGTCGATGGGGTCGGAAAGAGACGGGCATGATTAATAATTAATAATTTTAGATCATTCTTCATATAACTTTTATTTTAGGTGGTTACTCATAAAATTAATTGTATAATAAATATAACATTACATGTAAATACAAATATTATATATTATTAATAATTATAATTATATATATAATTACATATTAGTATATAATATAGCATATATTTTATATATAGTATGTATAATAGTGTGTATAATATGTATGTATTTTGTATAATATGTATATTATTATAATATATTATTATATGTATATGCATATATTACACATACATATTACACATACATATACATATATTACATGTATATGTATATTATTATAAATATATGTATAATATAGATGTGTATAATAATATGTATAATATGTATATGTATAATATGTATATGTATGTATAATATGTATATAATAATATAGTATGACTATATATTATAATTATACTATATTATTATATGAATTAATACATTAATATAAGATATGATATAATTTATTAATATATCATACATTATGTAACAATTATATTATATTTATATTCTATATAATAATATAATTAATCATAATTAATATATTACAATGCATGATATATTATTATATATAATATGTGTTACATTATATATATCATATATCACATATATTATGTGTATGTAAATAAAGATACAGTATATATCATATATATTTATTAATATGGAATATTTATGCTTTAATATAAGTGAGACTTCCCTGGTGGCTCAGACAGTAAAGCATCTGTCTACAATGCAGGTTTGATCCCTGGGTTGGGCAGATCCCCCGGAGGAGGACATGGCAAACCACTCCAATACTCTGGCCTGGAAAATCCCATGGACAGAGGAGCCAGGTAGGCTGCATTCCAGGGGGTCACAAAGAGTCAGACACGACTGAGCGACTTCCCTTTCACTTCACTTTCATAAGTGATACAGCATATAATTATTCAGTTCAGTTCAGTCGCTCAGTCGTGTCTGACTCTTTGTGACCCCATGAACTGCAGCATGCCAGGCCTCCCTGTCCATCACCAACTCCCAGAGTTCACCCAGACTCAAGTCCATCGAGTCAGTGATGCCATCCAGCCATCTCATCCTCTGTCGTCCCCTTCTCCTCTCGCCCCCAATCCCTCCCAGCATCAGAGTCTTTTCCAATGAGTCAACTCTTCGCATGAGGGGGCCAAAGTACTGGAGTTTCAGCTTTAGCATCATTCCTTCCAAAGAAATCCCAGGGCTGATCTCCTTTAGAATGGACTGGTTGGATCTCCTTGCAGTCCAAGTGACTCTCAGAGTCTTCTTCAACACCACAGTTCAAAAGCATCAATTCTTCAGCACTCAGCCTTCTTCACAGTCCAACTCTCACATCCATACATGACCACAGGAAAAACCATAGCCTTGACTAGATGGACCTTTGTTTGCAAAGTAATGTCTCTGCTTTTCAATATGCTATCTAGGTTGGTCATAACTTTCCTTCCAAGGAGTAAGTGTCTTTTAATTTCATGGCTGCAGTCACCATCTGCAGTGATTTTGGAACCAAAAAAAAAATAAAGTCTGACACTGTTTCCACTGTTTCCCCATCTATTTCCCATGAAGTGATGGGACCAGATGCCACGATCTTCGTTTCCTGAATGTTGAGCTTTAAGCCAACTTCTTCACTCTCCTCTTTCACTTTCATCAAGAGGCTTTTTAGTTCCTCTTCACTTTCTGCCATAAGGGTGGTGTCATCTCCATATCTGAGGTTATTGATATTTCTCCCAGCAATCTTGATTCCAGCTTGTGCTTCTTCCAGCCCAGTGTTTCTCATGATGTATATAAATTTATATCTAAAATTCGTGCTTATTTATATTCTAATATACAATAAGTCCCACACATACAAACGAGTTCCCTTCTGAGAGTGCATTTGCAAGTCCAAGTTGTTCCTAAGTCCTGTGGACAGTGCAGCATGTCGGGCTAAGGTCCATAGGATTACAAAGAGTTGGACGGGACCCAAGTGATTTGGCATGCACCCCGACAAAGTCAGCCTAGCTACTAGACTGACACAGACGGCTGCACCGTATGGCACTGTGACACGTTTATGATACCTCTCACACAAAGGCAGTGCATGAAAAGCAAACACAAGAAATAAAGAAAGCTTCTTAAATCTTACAGGAGAGGACCTTGAAAACTACAGGAGTACTATACAGCTGGCATCCAGGCGCTGGCATTGACCGAAAAGGGCAAGACAACTGCACTGCTGCCTACAGGAGGCACAGGAGGTGGGAGATGGTAGAGCTGAAGCGTCAGCAACAGGGGTCGGAAGGCAAGCTACAATGCCACTCATGCCTCATCTGGACGGAACCCACGTTTGCACCTTTAAAAGTCTGCAACTTGAAGGCTCTTAGGTCGGGGATTTAGTGCATAAATTATTTGAGGGAATTTATGTGCAATTCTATAAAAGTTTGTATGTTTAGAAAGAAAGAAAGAAAGTGAAGTCGCTCAGTCGTGTCTGACTCTTTGCCACCCCTTGGACTGTAACCCATCAGGCTCCTCCATCCATTGGGTTTTCCAGGCAAGAATACTGGAGTGGGTTGCCATTTCCTTCTCCAGGGAATCTTTCCAACCCAGGGATTGAACCCAGGTCTCCTGCATTGCAGGCAGACGCTTTTACTGTCTGAGCCACCAGGGAAGTCACATGTTTACCTTAATTTAAATGTAAAGATTTTCATGTTTTTACGACCCTTTGTGTAAAGATGCATCTAATCCATGCTGGATTAACATCGTGCCTTTTCTCTTGATTTCAAAAGAAAATAAACCATTTTCACAGGCCCAAGGCACTGGGCCTCCTATGCCAAGAATTCCGTGCTGACTGTTATGAAGGTACCTATAATACTGTCTTCCAGGAGGTGAAATAAGTGGGTATTCTGCCCTGGAGAAGATGAGACATTATAAACTCAGCAGGATTTTGTGCGCAGCCCACAGGGACTCAGTAAATGTTTCATGATGATCCTTGATGTTATTTATTTCCAGGCAGTTTTATGTGGCTCACTTTGAGGTGTATTATAACCCCCCGAATCCAGGGAATTTAATTGAATTTCTCTGAGAGTTCAGGTACACACATCACCAACGGACTAGTGGAGGGAAGCCCTCGGGAATTCTATCCTTCTCTGCAAAATGAAAGTTTTGCTCAGCTTGATTCTCCCCATTAGAAATAGCCCTGCTCAGTAACAGACGCTGATGCTGTGGGCACAGGACTTTGCTTACCTGCACCTTTGGTATCAGGAAAAAAAATTGTGGAAGATTTCATTCTTCTATCTATAGTGAAGTACAAAATCCAAAAAAAAAAAAAAAAAAGTGAAATGGTGTGGGGGGAAAAAAAAAGCCTCAAGGGATGATTACATTCATTGGAAAGGATTTATCGCTTGCTGAAACGTGACTGATATTCATCTGATGGGAACACAGTGCCCAAAGCATTTTCCTGCTGAGAAAAGTAAGGGAACACAGGAGCAAGGAGAGTCATTTTTCTAGATTTGACGTATATGCTGTACTACAATATTTGCTTGTCTCTTTCTGACTGACTTCACTACATATGACACACTCTAGGTCCATTCAGTTAGTTCAGTTCAGTAGCTCAGTTGTGTCTGACTCTTTGTGACCCCACAAACCGCACGCAGCAGGCCAGGTCTCCCTGTCCATCACCAACTCCCAGAGTTCACCCAAACCCATGTCTATTGAGTCGGTGATGCCATCCAACCATCTCATCCTCTGTTGTCTCCCTCTCCTCCTGCCCTCAATCTTTCCCAGCATCAAGGTCTTTTCCATTGAGTCAGCTCTTTGCATCAGGTGGCCAAAGGATTGGAGTTTCAGCTTCAGCATTAGTCCTTCCAATGAATACTCAGGACTGATCTCCTTTAGGATGGACTGGGTTGGATCTCCTTGCAGTCCAAGGGACTCTCAAGAGTCTTCTCCAACAACACAGTTCAAAAGCATCAATTCTCTGGCACTCAGCTTTCTTTACAGTCCAACTCTCACATCCATACATGACCACTGGGAGGGGACTGGAATGCAAAAGTAGGAAGTCAAGAAACACCTGGAGTAACAGGCAAATTTGGCCTTGATGTACAGAATGAAGCAGGGCAAAGGCTAATAGAGTTCTGCCAAGAGAACACACTGGTCATAGCAAACACCCTCTTCCAACAACACAAGAGAAGATGGTACACATGAAGATCACCAGATGGTCAACACTGAAATCAGACTGATTATATTCTTTGCAGCCAAAGATGGAGAAGCTCTATACAATCAGCAAAAACAAGACTGGGGGCTCACTGTGGCTCAGATCATGAATTCCTTATTGCCAAATTCAGACTGAAATTGAAGAAAGTGGAGACCATTCAGGTATGACCTGAATCAAATCCCTTATGACTAGATCCATTCATGTCTCTACAAATGACCCAACTTCACGCCTTCTTATGGCTGAGTAATATTCCATTGCTGAACCTACTTGCAGGGCAGGAATAGGTATAGATGTAGTTGTAGAGGATGGTCTTCTGGACTCGGGGTGGTGGGGAGGGTAGAAGTGAAGGGAGATTGGGGTTGACGTATATGCATATATACACTACTCTATGTAGATACATGTATAGACTATCATGTGTATAGGAAATGGCAACCCACTCCAGCATTCTTGCCTGGAGAATCCCATGGACAGAGGAGCCTGGTAGGCTACAGTCCACGGGGTCACAAAGAGTCAGACACGACTGAGCAACTTCACTTACTTACTCATACATGTACATTACCATGTGTGTAGACGTATATACACTCTCATATGTGTATATGTATTTACACGAGCATGTGTATAACAGAGAGCTAGTACGAAGCTCAGCACATTGAAAAAAGCAGAGACATTACTCTGCCAACAAAGGTCTGTCTAGTCAAGGCTATGGTTTTTCCAGTGGTCATGTATGGATGTGAGAGTTGAACTATAAAAAACGCTGAGCGCCAAAGAATTGATGCTTTTCAACTGTGGTGTTGGAGAAGACTCTTGAGAGTCCCTTGGACGTCAAGGAGATCCAACCAGTCCATCCTAAAGGAAATCAGTCCTGAGTGTTCATAGGAAAGACTGATGTTGAAGCTGAAACTCCAATCCTTTGGCCACCTGATGTAAAGAGCTGACTCATTGGAAAAGACCCTGATGCTGGGAAAGATTGAGGGCAGGAGGAGAAGGGGACCACAGAGGATGAGATGGTTGGGTGGCATCACTGACTCAACGGACATGAATTTGAATAGACTCCTGGAGTTGGTGATGGACACGGAGGCCTGGGGTGCTGTGGTCCATGGGGTTGCAAAGAGTCGGACACGACTGAGCGATTGAACTGAAGTGAACTGAGTAGGAAGCTGCTGTTTTGCACAAGGGGCTCAGCTCAGTGCTCTGTGATGACGCAGAGAGGTGGGACAAGGGAGGGGCTGAGAGGTAGACCCAAGAGGGAGGAGATATGTGTAAACATATAGCAGATTCATTCTGTTATACAGCAGAAACTACCACAAATTTGTCAGCAACTATATCTCAATTTTTTTAAAGATGAAAAAGAAAATCACCTATGGTCAATGATTTGACTTCTCTGGTGGCTCAGTAGTCAAGACCCTGCCTGCCAATGCAGGAAACACAGGAGATGTGGGTTCAATCCTCTGGGTTGGGAAGACACCACCCCCCACCCACCCGGAGAAGGAAAATGGCAACCCACTCCAGTATTCTTGCCTTAGAAATCCCATGGACAGAGGAGCCTGGTGGGCTGTGGTTCATAGGGCTGCAAGAGTCGAACATGAGGTAGTAACTAAACCACCACCATGGTAATGATCTAATCAATCGCACTTGTGTAATGAAGTCCCATTAAAACCAAGAAGATGGGGTTCAGAGCATGTCCGGTTTGGTGTGCACGTCATGACTGGGGATGGCGGCACTGGCTGGGGAGGACATGGACACTCTGCCTCCTTTGCCCACACCCTGGCCCATCTCTTTCCTTCGACTCCTTCCTGAATCACATCCTTTTACACCAAACTGGTAGCCTGGTAAGTGACGTGTTTCTCTGAGTTCTGTGAGCCACTCTAGCAAATGAATTGGACCCACCAAGGAGGTCGTGGGAACCTTCAATGTACAGCCAGTTGATCAGAAGTACCTGGACTTGCAGTTCAGTATCTGAAAGGGCAGGGGACGGACTGCAGTCAAGTAGGACGGATAACCTGTGCAATCTGATGCTATCTCCACATACAGTGTCCGAATTGAGTCAAATTGGATACCCAGCTGGTATCCCAGAATTGCTTGCTATCTGTGTGGGTCACCCCCCAACACACGCTGGAATTGGTACCAGATTCCATGTACCAAGTTTCAGTTGCGTGACTGAATTGTTTTCTTCCCAAATAGAAAATACTCACAAATATTTCAGGATTCCCAGAAAGGAAAATGAAGCTGGAAGAATCAGGCTACCTGATTTCAGACTGTACTACAAAGCTATAGTGATCAAAACAGTATCAGATCAGATTAGATCAGTCACTCAGTCATGTCCAAGCCTTTGTGACCCCATGAATCGCAGCACGCCAGGCCTCCCTGTCCATCACCAACTCCCCGAGTTCACTGAGACTCATGTCCATTGAGTCAGTGATGCCATCCAGCCATCTCATCCTCTGTCGTCCCCTTCTCCTCTTGCCCCCAGTCCCTCCCAGCATCAGAGTCTTTTCCAATGAGTCAACTCTTCGCATGAGGTGGCCAAAGTACTGGAGTACGGTACTGGCCAAAAATAGAAACATGGATCAGTGGAACAGGATAGAATGCCCCAAAATAAACCCACATAACTATGGTGAATTTATCTACAATAAAGGAGGCAATAATATACAATGGAGAGAAGACAGTCCCTTCAATGACTGCCACTGGGAAAACTGGACAGCTATATGTAAAAGAATGAAATGAGAGCATTCTCTAACACCATACGCACAAGTAAATTCAAAATGGATTAAATACCTAAAGTTAAGGCTGGGCACTATGAAACTCTTAGAAGAAAACATAGGCTGAACACTCTTTGACATAAATTACAGCAATATCTTTTTAGAACAGCCTCCGAGAGTAATGAAAATGAAAACAAAAATAAATAAGAACTGGTTAAACTTAAAAGCTTTTGCACAGCAAAGGAAGCAGTAAACAAAATGAAAAGATAACCCACAGAATGGGAGAAAATATTTGCAAACAGAGCAAGCACCAAGGGATTAATCTCCGAGATACTCAAACAGCTCGTGCGCAGCTAACTCACAAAAACAAACAACTCAATCAGAAAAGGGGCAGAAAATCTAAACAGACATTTCTCCAAAGAAGACATACAGATGGTCAAAATACACACGAAAACATGCTCAATATGACTAATTATTAGAGAAAGGCAAATCAAAACTACAATAAGGTATTACCTCACACCAGTCAGACTGGCCATCATCAAAAAGTACAAACAAGAAATGCTAGAGAGGGTGTGGAGAAAAGAGAGCCTCTTGCATTGCTGGTGGGAATGTAAACTGGTATAACCACTGTGGAAAAGAGTATGGAAGTTTCATAAAAAGACAAAAACTAAAAGTACCGTATGATTCTGCAATCCCACTCCTGGGCATATACACCTGGATAAAACCGTAATTCAAAAGGTGTATGCACCCCAGTGTTCATTGTAGCACTATTTAGAATAGCCAAGACACGCAGCAACCTAAATGTCCATTGATAGAGGAATGGATAAAAAGATGTGGTACATATATACAATGGAATATTACTGAGCCATGAAAAAGAATGAAATAATGCCATTTGCGGCAACCTGAAGATTATCATATTATGTGAAGTAACCCACACAGGGAAATACAAATATCATGTTCTCAGTTAAATGTAAAATGCAAAAAAAAAAAAAAAGATACAAATAAACTTATTTATAAAACAGATTCACAGACTTTGAAAGCAAATTTACGGTTACCAAAGGGGAAGGGTAGGGGAGAGGGATAATGTGGGAGGTTGAGATTAGCATATATAGACTACTATCTGTAGAACAGATAATCACCAAGGACCTACTACCGTACAGAACAGGGAACTCTACTCCGTATTCTGCAGTAAATTATATGAGAAAAGAATCTGGAAAAGAATGGGTGTATGTATATTTATAAGTGACTCACTTTGCTGTTACCCCTAAAACTAACACAGCACTGTCAACCGACTACACTCCAATGTAAAATAAAAATTAAATAAATTTAAAATATATTTTTTATACCTCATTGAGTTTCACTACCTCAATGAACATGGCAACACCACTGGCAAAACGACAAGAAACCTACAGATTTCCTATTATGACACGCTGTTCATTTCCAGTGAGATGAGAAGCACAGTAGCACTTTGTCATGTAAGTGAAGGATGCTACAGACATCAAGCCATCACGTCACAGCCTCCAGCCGGTGAGCCCTGAAAGAACTCGAGATGCAGACCAAGGGAACTGCCAAGTCCATCTAGCAGTCAGCCATTAAAACCACCCTGACGGTGCACCCAGAGAAAGCTCCGGATGTGAGAAAACAGAGGATACTGGCTCCAGGTAGCTGGAGTGCGTATCCAAGGAATGACTTCAGTGAGCCCAGACTCCTACTTTCTTCCAATACACAGGAAAAGCGCTAAATTCCTTAACTCAAGATATCTGGTTTCTTTTATTAACTGTCATCTTTTTATGTTTAGACTACCTGGTCTTTTGTTTAAAAAAAAACTTTATATCCTGGCTGTCTGACATGCCTCTTTGGAACACTTTTCTTAGCGTTATCTGAGATGCTGTCTCCCAGGCTTGAAGTCCTAAGACTATCTGCCAAATAAAACACAACACTCAAGTTCTAGGTTGAGATTTTTTTTTTTTTTTTCTAGTGGACACAGAAGGAGATGGAATTTTCCATTAAAGGTCAAGATGCTGCAGCAACATTCGTTGTAAACACCTTATGCAGCCCATTGGTGGAGGATTTTGGAACTGTGGTTATAACTTGACCTACAATTTCTTCGTTCACCTTTTCGACTTTGTTAGTGCCCGTGATGGCTGATCCTTGGACATTAAGAGTTTACTGTTTCTTTGCCCTGTTTCAGCAGCTGCAGATAGAGGCCATGGGGAAAAGTAACAATTGTCAAATACTCGGAAACAACACAGATTCCAGATAATACTGTATGAATATTCTCTTGCTTCTGTAACAAATTACCGCCAACGGAGTGACCTAAAGCAACACCAGTTCCTTCTCTTAGAGTTCTGGAAGTTCAGTTCCGTTCAGTCGCTCAGTTGTATCCGACTCTTTGTGACCCCATAGACTGCAGCATGCCAGGCTTCCCCGTCCATCACCAAGGACTGAGGTACACAATCATTTTTTTCTAATTTTATAAAAATCAATATCATCAGGATTCAAAACATTTCCCCTTCAAAAGACAGTAAAGGAATCCCAAAGGAAATCCACAATCTGGAAAATTTTTGCAAAACACATCTGACAGAGGACTCATATCCAGAATATACAGGTAACTCATAATCAATGGGCTTTCTTGGTGGCTTAGCGGTAAAGAATCGGCCTACCAAGGCAGGAGACCCAAGTCCAATCACTTGGTCAGGAAAATCCCCTGAAGAAGGAAATGGCTACCCACTCCAGTACTCTTGCCTGCGAAATCCCATGGACAGAGGAGCCTGGAGGGCTACAGTCCGTGGGGTTGCAAAGAGTCCCGGACGTGACTGAGTGCACAGGCACACCGACCATAGTCAATAATGATGACATAACTCGATTTTTTAATTGGCAAAAGTCTGGAATGGACAGCTCAAAAGAGAAGACATAGAGAGTCAGTAGGCATATGAAAAAGATGCTCAAAATCATTAGTCATCAGGGAAAGCCAAATTAAAAATTGCCACACACCTGCTGGTACGGCTAAAGTTAAAGAGACCTGGGATAGCAAGTACTGATAAAAATAGAGAGCTGGTGGGGCCCTCATACGTTACTGGTGGAACTGCACAATGGTTCCCACAAAGGTAACCACTCGCTTGCCGTAGGACCCAACCACTCCCCTCCTCAGCATCTCCTCAAGGGAAGTGAAAACATACGTTCCCACAAAGACCCGAACGGGAATCATTCCAGTCACTTTATTCACAATCGCAAACCACTGGAAACAGGCCGAACATCATTCAACAGGCAGATAGACAAAGGGTAACCCACTCATAAAACTGAAAGGTCTTCGGGGATTAAAAGGGAAGGATCGCTGACACAGGCAACACTGTGGAGGAACCTCAAAAGCATTATGCAAAGTGAAAGAAGCCAGATACACAAGCCTTATTCTATATCCTTCCTTTTATGTGGCACATTTAGTTCAGTTCAGTCGCTCAGTCGTGTCTGACTCTTTGCGACCCCATGGACTGCAGCACGCCAGGCCTCCCTGTCCATCACCAACTCCCGGAGCTTACTCAAACTCATGTCCGTTGAGTTGGTGATGCCATCCAACCCTGTCATCCTCTCTGGTCCCCTTCTCCTCCCGCCTTCAAGCTTTCCCAGCATCACGGTCTTTTCCAGTGAGTCAGTTCTTCACATCGGGTGGCACTTTAGGAAAGGCCTAATGGGCTTCCCTGGTGGCTCAGTAGTAAAGAAGCTGCCTGCCAATTCAAAAGACAGGGGTTCCACTCTCATTGGAAAAGATGGTTGGATGGCATCACCGACTCGATGGACCTGAGTTTGGGTGAACTCCGGGAGTTGGCGATGGACAGGGAGGTCCGGCATACTGCGGTCCACGGGGTCACAGAGTCAGACACGACTGAGCGACTGAACTGAACTGAAGTGAAAGGCACAGGGCCATCCCCAGAGTTAACATATGTTCCCGTCAGTGAGGAGAGCCACTGATTATGGTACAAATGAGATTCCACCAGCACTGAGGATGGAAGCTGTCAGGAAGGAGCCCTGCACTGCCCACTGCTTCCACACTGTTCTGAAGGCCATTCCTCCTGCTTGAGGGAGAGGAGTGCTTTTCCATCAGGGGAACTTTTCCGAACTGACACGAAGGTTGAAGCAGCAATTTGGGTGGGAAACTCTGGCTGCATTTCCAAATTATCTGATGCTGTCAGCAGGATGCTCTACACAGCCTTGCCCCTCACACGGCAAAGTGCTTTACAAGCACGAGCTCATAATTCTGCTGTGAGGTAGGTGGGAGGAAGGTTGTTATTTTCCCTGTTTTACGGGTCTCTAAAGCCTGTGGGGGTGTAAAGGGTTGACGTGTGTTCTATTTTTGAAGCCACAGAGTTGCCATAGTGCCGTTCTCCAGTGATGGAAGGAGGGGAGCTAGAACTGAAAACATTTCCATTCAACGCTCCTCTCCTCGTTCTTTGGATTCGTGAGGATTCGAGTCACACAGATGGTGTTTTATCGTCCCCAGAAGAAGGGTGAGTGAGCAGGCTGGCAGCTTCTGAAGACCTGGCCCCAGCATACCTCGAAAGCAAGGCACGGGGGGAAATCACAAATATGCTTGATGCCTTTGAAGAAAAACGCTTGTGAGAAAGAAGGCAAAAGTCAAGGTTTCCCTGTGTTCATTGGGTCTAGAGCAGAGCCATCAATAATCTAAGAAGGTTAAAGGGCACAACATTATAGCCAGAGGCAGATCGTAAGGTTGGCGTTAACTCAGATGAGGGGCCTTCCTGGTGGCTCAGATGGTAGAACATTTGCCTGCAATGCAGGAGACAGGAGTTCAGTCCCTAGGTCAGGAAGGTGCCCTGGAGAAGGGAATGGAAACTCGCTCCAGAACTCTTGCCTGGAGAATCTCATGGACAGAAAGGTCTGGTGGGCTACATCCACTGAGTTGCAAAGACTCGGACACGACTGAGCAACTCACATGTACGTATGCACTCATGTGATGTGGGGGGCGGGGGGAAGCCATTGAAACTTATTCTGCTGTACACTAATTTATCCTTATTTCAAAAGAAGTTTTTCCCCCCCCCACAGACATGGATGCTACAAATGAATTTTCCTCAAAAAGTACACTGTTCATTAAGTCTTATCTTGCGTTCTAGTTACTATTGTAGCATAGCAAATTATCTCAGATTTTGCTCACAGTCTGCTGGGGGTAGGGGATTGGCGGAGGCAGCTCACTTCTGCCCCTGGTGGTCTTCACGGCGGCAGCTCAAAGACTGCGGCTGGAATCATCTGAAGAGATGATTTTAGAAGAAAGAAAAGGAAGTGAAGTTACTGAGTTGTGTCCACTCTCTGCAACCCCGTGGACTGTAGCCCACCAGGTTCCTCCACCCATGGGATTCTCCAGGCAAGAGTACTGGAATGGTTGCCATTCCCCTCTCCAGGGGATCTTCCCAACCCAGGGATCGAACCTGGGTCTCTCGCATTGCGGGCAGATGCTTTACCATCTGAGCCACCAGGGAAGCCCCAGCGTTATACACTCATATGTTTGGAAGCTGACGCTGACTGTCGGCTCACATCGAAGCAGGAGCTATTGGTTGCACAGCCTACACAAGGCCTCTTCAAGTGCCCTGGGATTCCTCACACCATGATGTGATTCCGAGAGTGTGAATATTCGGGAAATGAGGTGGAAACATGCTGAATTTTATGACCTCGCCTAGGAAACATACTTCTACCACATTCCATCTTTTCTGATGGTCACAGAGCCCCACTCAGGTTTAAGGAGAAAGGAAATCGATTCTACCTCTTGATAAAAGAGGACTTTCCTGGTGGCTCAGCTGGTAAAGCATCCGCCCGCAATGCGGGAGACCTGGGTTCGATCCCTGGGTTGGGAAGATCCCTTTGGAGAAGGGAAATGGCTACCCACGCCAGTATTCTGGCCTGGAGAATTCCATAGGGTCGCAAAGAGTCGGACACAACTGAGCGACTTTCACTTTTTTTCTGATAAAGAACAATGAGTTGGACTTCCCGGGTAGCACAGTGGGTAAGAATCCGCCTGCCGATGAAGGGGACATGGGCCTGATCCCCGGTCTGGGAAGATCCACACGCTTCGGAGCAACTAACCCTGGGCCCCACAACTACCAAGCCTGCGTCCTAGAGCCGTAACCAACTGAGCCCGTGTGCCTACAACTATCAAAGCCCACGCATCTTAGAACCTGTGCTCTGCAACACAAGAAGCCTCCGCAACGAAGGGTAGCCCCACACTCTTCAACTAAAGAAAGCCAGCAAAGAAGATCCAGGGCAATCAAAATAATTAATTAAAAAAAAAAAAAAAAAGGGACAGCAAGTTTCTAGAAGAGCATATGGGATCAGAGAGTTTACCAGAATCCACGACCTCCACTTTGTCAATTTAACAGGGTGGCTGTCCCGGACATTCTACTGAGTGTCTTGGAAACACAAGCTCTTGGAGATGATTGTGGGGCCATCAAAAGAGACAGAAACATCACCCAATGCTCAGTACATGAGCATTTGTACAAAAAATGCTCAAAATGCATCAAAAAATGCTCAGCACACACAGATCAGCCACAGGAGAAGGAAAAGTCGCTTACTGTTTCTTTATCTACCCGCAGCAAAGGTACAAGGCTGTTCAATCTCACACTCACTAGAGAATTTAGCATGAAAGCAGATATTATCTCAGAATATAGGCCCAATGTCTTTGTCCAGAGAAATTAAGATGAGACGTGCAGTTCGTTTACAAACCAGCATTTCCTTTCTTGCATGCTGGCTTTGAAAGAGCAACGGTGATGATTTTTGATTTGTTATGTGTTAAGTATTTTAATTACATTCTGAAGTAAGCAGCACTCTGGAAAAGACATAGTCAAAGGCAAACTAATTAATTCTTGAAGGTAACATCCTAATATATGCATTTTTCACGGCAGAAATTAATTACGCTCAAGACAACTGTCTTTTCCTTTGTAAATTAGGACATTTCTCCCCTAATTAGTTTAAATTGCCTGTAGGAGATGATCACCACTGAGCTACGGAATTTCCTTCAGCAGGTGATTCCGGCTACCAAAAACAAGAGTTTAAAAGACAAATAAGAATCTTGGCTTTTTGTCTTTCTCAGGGTCTTGGACCTAGAGATTGTCATGCTGAGTGAAGTACTTCAGACAGAGAAAGAGGAATACAGTAAATGTTTATGTTATATAACATAAATAAATATATTTATTACATATGTAGTAAATAATTAATTTTTAAAAATTACTATACAGTCCATGGAATTCTCCAGGCCAGTATACTGGAGTGGGTAGCCTTTCCCTTCTCCAAGGGATCTTCCCAACCCAGAGATCGAACCCAGGTCTCCCGCATTGCAGGAGGTTTCTTAACCAGCTGAGCCACCAGGGAAGCCCTTATTATATATAACATATATTATATATTTATATATATATGGGAGGGGAGTTTGGAGGAGAATGGATTCATGTGTATATATGGCTGAGTCTCTTTGCTGTTCACTTGAAACTATCACAACATTGCTAATTGGCTACATTTCTATACAAAATAAAAATATTTTTTTAATTTTAATTTTCTAAATAAAATCCTGTCTAGACTTTTAAAAATATGTATACCTGTGGCTGATTCATGTTGATGTATAGGGAAAAAAAACTCACACTATTGTAAAGTCATTGTTCTCCAATTAAATTAATTAAAAAATTACAAAGCAGAGTCTTGGGCTTTGGCCTGTTTCTGTTCAGCAGGGCTGAGAATAAAAAATATAAAACCACCTATGACTGCATCATCAAGTATGTTCTAGGTGGGCTTAGTCGCTCAGTCATATCCAGCAATTTGCGACCCCATGGACGGCCACCTGCCAGGCTCCTCTGTCCACGGAGATTCTCCAGGCGAGAATACTGGGGTGGGTAGCCTTTCCCTTCCCAAGGGGATCTTCCCGACCCAGGGATCGAACCAGGTCTCCCGCATTTCAGGAGGATTCTTTACTGTCTGAACCACCGGGAAAGCCCTTGTTCTAGGCAATTATATGGTGATAGAGTGATCAACATCGCTGCTTCATGGAACACACATTTCAGTAGAATTTCATAGACTCCACTCCAAGTTATGTATAGAAACAGATTAAGTGCACAAGTATTATTTTAAACCAATTGGCTGTGACTTGTTTTCCAGTTGTTTGGCGGAATTCTCTTTCAAGTTGGTTTCCATGTAAAAACCCTGAGACTGGAATTTGATCCAGTTTTTTTAGAAAAAATCTCTTACAGAGTATGTCTTTTTCACAAGGTGTAATCTCTTGCAACGCCAGGAACACAAAGCTATGACAACCTGCAAGCTCTTCTACATCAATCTTGCTGCAGGATAACAGGAGACGATGAAGTTTTCAGATCCTTCCTGTGCCTGTATCAGGTCATACCAACGTGAATTAAACGTAATGCTGAACAAACGAAAGAGCCTGGGGGACGTCCGTGGTGCTCCGCTGGTTAAGAATCCTGCAAACACAGCAGACATGGGTTCAGTCCCTGGTCTGGGAAGATCCCACGTACTGCAGGGCAACTGGGGTCATCTCAACTCTAACCTCTTAGCTAATACTATCCATGGAAACCAGGGTCACCCTACCCAGGTTAGAGCTTGCTATTCAGAACCTACTTCACGAGGATACCCAGACAGATAGATACACAGATAGACACAGGTAAGAGACTAGACTAGTAGTCTAGTAGATTGGTGGACAGGTAGATGACTGCATGGACGGATGAATCCATGAAAGGCAGATAGATCGCCTTGAGGATTTATGCGTGTATATCATTGTGAGAAGAGTCAGATAAAATTCTTGAGTAGACTGATACGCAACTAACATATGATGATGATGGAGGTTTAGTCACTAAGTCTTGCCTGACTCTTGTGCCCCTGTACTGTAGCCTGCCAGGCTCCTCTGTCCACGGGATTCTCCAGCCAAGAAGACTGGAGTGGGTTGCCGTGCCCTTCTCCAGGGGGATCTTCCTGACTCTGGGATTGAACTCGGGTAATGAGAAATGCTGGACTGGAAGAAGCACAAGCTGGAATCAAGATTGCCAGGAGAAATATCAATAACCTCAGATATGCAGATGACACCACCCTTATGTCAGAAAGTGAAGAGGAACTAAAAAGCCTCTTAATGAAAGTGAAAGTGGAGAGTGAAAAAGTTGGCTTAAAGCTCAACATTCAGAAAACGAAGATCATGGCATCCGGTCCCATCACTTCATGGGAAGTAGATGGGGAAACAGTGGAACAGTGTCAGACTTTATTTTGGAGGGCTCCAAAATCACTGCAGATGGTGATTGCAGCCATGAAATTAAAAGATGCTTACTCCTTGGAAGGAAAGTTATGACCAACCTAGATAGCATATTCAAAAGCAGAGACATTACTTTGCAAACAAAGGTCCGTCTAGTCAAGGCTGTGGTTTTTCCTGTGGTCATGTATGGATGTGAGAGTTGGACTGTGAAGAAGGCTGAGCGCCGAAGAATTGATGCTCTTGAACTGTGGTGTGGGAGAAGACTCTTGAGAGTCCCTTGGACTGCAAGGAGATCCAACCAGTCCATTCTGAAGGAGAGCAGCCCTGGGATTTCTCTGGAATGAATGGTGCTAAAGCTGAAACTCCAGTACTTTGGCCACTTCATGCGAAGAGTTGACTCATTGGAAAAGACTGTGATGCTGGGAGGGATTGAGGGCAGGAGGAGAAGGGGATGACAGAGGATGAGATGGCTGGATGGCATCACTGACTCAATGGACGTGAGTCTGGGTGAACTCCAGGAGTTGGTGATGGACAGGGAGGCCTGGTGTGCTGCGATTCATGGGGTCGCAAAGAGTCGGACACGACTGAGTGACTGAACTGAACTGAATGTACGATACATCACCCAAATCAAATCTCCTATGTTAGGAACACATTCATGTACGAATTTATTTACTCATCATATCATCATTTATATACTCTGGCATAGTAAGCCGCGAAAGATTTCGGGGGTTTGGGGTGGTACCTGAGCATGAATGGTCAGAAAAGGCCTCTTGGGGAAATGAAGAGTTATGTGCCTATCTGTGTGTGTGTGCGTGCACGCACGTGCTCAATCACGTCAGTCGTTTCTGACCCTTTGCGACGCCATGGACCATATCTCCCCAGGCTCCTCTGTCCATGGGGATTGTCCAGGCAAGAATACCGGAGTAGGATGCAGTGCCCTCCTCCAGGGGATCTTCCGCACTCAGGGATCGGACCCACGTCTCTTGTCTCCGGCGTAGCCAGGCGCGTTCTTTGCCGCTAGCGCCCCCTGCTGGGGGAAAGGGCTGCAAATCAACAATTCTGCACGTGCAAATGCCCCAGCACGGGACAGAACGAGGCAGGCTGGAGGAACCCAGAGAACAGTCCGCTACTCGCACATCAAAACACAAGGAGACGACAGTTTAAGAGAGGGAGTCGGCACCCCCGGGGCTCCGGGTCAAATAGGCCAGCTGATGCCACAGACCCTTGGGGTCCACACGCCTATCGCCACTGGAAGACTCGGCTAAAGGCCTTCAGGATTGCAGAGGAACTTGCAAAACCCCACGGGAAGCCAGCCTCCTGTTTTTATCTCTGGCGTTCACCGGTTCCTGAAACCCAGGGCAGCCTGAATCAGGCGCCCACAGGCTGTAAACCTTGGCGAGGTGAGCGAGGCGTTCTCGGTGAGATAGACGTTTCTTTCTCGCTGTTTTTGTGGCCTTTCACGTGTGACTGTCTTATGTTCCTTTCAGACGGTGCATCTCTGTGCAAAATGTGCCAGGGGCCAGGTAGCATGGAGAAACAGAGCTGTGTCTATTTCTAGGCTCAGGTCTCAGTGTCGCCCCCGGGTCTCCAACCTTACTGCAAGGAGCGCAGGGAAATGTGCTGAAACCCAGTCCAGCCTTCCAGAGCGTCCAGACCGGGTTTAAAGCCATTCTGGAGCCAAGGACATTTTTCCTGAATCCGTTCCAAACTAGAACGAAGATGCTGGTGCATGATATTTTTGCAAAACATGCAGGCTCAGGAATGGACAGACTTTACATTTATGTCAAACGTGGAGAAACCATTTTCCAATCCTTGCTGCAGAAAGGCAGCTTGTGTGCAAGCCAAAAATAATAGCATGAAGAATAATAACAAAACAAAGCTGGCACGAAACCTCGTTATCTCTTGAAGAGGGCCAATTTTTACTCTGATAGCACTGATTCTTGGAAGCCAAAAGGGAAATAAATTCCTACCCACACAATCTGCATTGTTCCTGTCTGCCTCATGTTAATTTTATCTCACACCTCCAATGCACAGACTCATTTATTTTTTTCCTATTGAAAATGCAAGGTGTTTGTTCTAAAAATAAGTCATCTGCATCTGACGCCATAAACAGTTTCTTCCTGATGACTGCTTTAACTAAAGTTATACCCTGGGAAATAGATGGGGAAACAGTGGAAACAGTGTCAGACTTTATTTTGGGGGGCTCCAAAATCACTGCAGATGGTGACTGCAGCCATGAAATTAAAAGACGCTTACTCCTTGGAAGGAAAGTTATGGTCAACCTAGATAGCATATTGAAAAGCAGAGACATTACTTTGCCTACAAAGGTCCGTCTAGTCAAGGCTGTGGTTTTTCCTGTGATCATGTATGGATGTGAGAGTTGGACTGTGAAGAAAGCTGAGCGCCGAAGAATTGATGCTTTTGAACTGTGGTGTTTGAGAAGACTCTTGAGAGTCCCTTGGACTGCAAGGACATCCAACCAGTCCATTCTGAAGGAGATCAGCCCTGGGTGTTCTTTGGAAGGAATGATGCTGAAGCTGAAACTCCAGTATTTCGGCCACCTCATGCGAAGAGTTGACTCATTGGAAAAGACTGTGATGCTGGGAGGGATTGGGGGCAGGAGGAGAAGGGGACGACAGAGGATGAGATGGCTGGATGGCATCACCGACTCAGTGGACGTGAGTTTGAGTGAACCTGGGAGATGGTGATGGACAGGGAGGCCTGGCGTGCAACGATTCATGGGGTCGCAAAGAGTCGGACACGACTGAGTGACTGAACTGAACTGAACTGATAGGAAAAAAATTAGACATATGTTCTTCCAGTGTTCTTTTGAGATGTGTGTGTGTGTGGGTGCACAGTCTTTGTAACATGAAGACTAACTGCCCATTGCTGATTGCGGTTTAGTCGCTAAGCCGTATCCCGCTCTTTGCAACCCAATGGACTATAACCCTCCAGGCACCTCTGTCCATGGGATTCTCCGGGCAAGAATACTGGAGTGGGTTGCCATCTCCTCCAGGTGATCTTTCCGACCCAGGGAATCGAACCCGCGTCTCTTGTGTCTCGTGCACTATCAGGTGGGTTTTTTACCCCTGTGCCACCTGGAAAGCTCCCGTCATAATACACTTGATCTTAGCCAAATGGGGAACGTGACCTTAACACAATCCGCTGGCCAGCAGGGAGCTGCTGAGAGGATGCTCCCATGATAACTGCAAGAGCGCTGAGAGATGCCACCACCAGGATACCCCCACGCCCGCCACTGCAAACCTTCCAGGAGGTCACATTTATCATCTGAAAAGCTCCTGGGTTGGGACTGTCCTAAAAGAGAGGCGATAACTGACAAGGAAGCTTATGGTGGAGAGGTGAGCTCCCTGGGCAATGTAGAGATGGGGAGAGATGGCCATCATTGGGAATTTCCCCCAAGGCTCAGCTTGTGGCTCAGCTGGTTAAGAAGTCGCCTGCAATGTGGGAGACCTGGGTTTGATTCCTGGATTGGAAAGATCCCCTGGAGAAGGGATAGGCTACCCACTCCAGTCTTCTTGGGCTTCCCTGGTGGCTCAGCTGGTAAAGAATCTGCCTGCAATGCAGGAGACACAGGAGATGCGGGTTTGATCCCTAGGTCAGGAAGATCCCCTGGGGAAGGGTATGGCAACCCACTCCAGTATTCTTGCCTAGAAAATCCCACGGACAGAGGAGCCTGGCAGGATACGGTCCATGGGGTCACAAAGAGTTGGACATGACTCAGGCACTTTAGCACTCGTAAGGCTGTCATTCCCACCCAGGCCCCAGAGCACAGGGCTTCTCAGGGAAAATGGTGCCCACCCGGGGCCTCATCTGACACGTGGTCAATTGTTTAGCCTTTTAAGTCCCTTTAAAGCAAAATTCTTCATGAGCCCTTAGAGTATTAAACGAGACGTTTCACAGATTACTACATCATGATAAAGAAACCCTTTCATATGGTTTGCCACCAGATACAATGACAGTTCTAATGGAAGTTTCAAAGACATACTGTATGAGAGAGAAAGCAATTTCTGGCCATGATTAGGGATCAGTACCTGTAGTGTGGTGCTATTAATAATAGTTAATATGAGTAAACTATTAATAGGTAATAACAGTTAATATTAATTAATAGTTAATAGTAAAATTTTATAAATGTATTATAAATAAATGTATATAAATTTTATATAATATAAATTGTATAATATATAACAATATGTATAATACATTATATATAATATATTATATAATATATATAATTTATATGAATATTATATATAATATATTTGTATATTTTCTATAAGTAAAATTTATAAATATAAATATTTATAGTTAAATAAATATTAATAAAGTTTATAAATTTATTATAAATAAATTTTATATAAATTTTATATAATATAAATTTATATTTTATAATATAATATATAATATGATATGATATATAATATGTATAATGTATTATATTAATATATGATATATGTAATTTATATAAATATTATATATAAGAATTTATATATAAATAATATATATTTGTATATTTTATACAAATAAATAAAATTTATGAATATTAATAGTTAAATGAATATTTGTTGAAATATTTATTATTTAATTTAATTTGATTATTAAATAAAAAATTAGTTAAAATAGTTAAATAAATGAAAACAGTTAACTCTTTGCTCTGCTGCTCCTGAGGTCTTTTTCCTGTGTTTGATTTTGAGACGTCCATGGTGTATTGGACAGAAGGCTTTACACTCTGTTTTGTCACCTACGTCTTTGAAATGAACTGCTTTTCTTAAACACGAGTGGAATAGACACATTCCAACGAAAGAACTACGGTCTGAGGCAAAGGCTGAAGTTTCTACGTCTTTTCTGGAAAAATTAGGATGAACATAGGATCTGGGAGAAAATATTTCCATCTGAGAATAACACCAAGATATATTATTCCAGTCGACAGGACAAAACTTCGCAAAGCTCTGTCCTGTGATGCTTCTGAAAGCAAAGATCTTATGCCCATGACACAGACTCAGCTGTGGACTTTAATTACTGTTTGCGTTCATGCATGCGTGTGCTAAGTTACTTCGGTCATGTCTGACTCTTTGTGAGCCTATGGTCTGTAGCCCACCAGGCTCCTCTGTCCATGGGATTCTCCAGGCAAGAGTACTGGAGTGACTTGCCCTGCCCTCCGCCAGGGGATCTTCCTAACCCAAGGATCGAACATGCATCTCCTGTGGTTCTTGCATTCAGCCAGATTCTTTACCACTGAGCCACCGGGGAAGCCCATTTAAAATATAAAGCTCTAAGTAATTGAACATAATTATTTTCTACCAACGAGATCATTTATAATATGCCAGGAACCAGGATGAACGCTTTACATATACTATGATTAATCCTTACAGAACCTGGTGGAATCAGGTTCTTCCTGTCTTAAAAGATGCGGCTACTACGAAGTCACTTCAGTCGTGTCCGACTCTGTGCAACCCCATAGATGGCAGCCTACCAGGCTCCGCCATCCCTGGGATTCTCCAGGCAAGAACACTGGAGTGGGTTGCCATTTCCTTCTCCAGTGCATGAAAGGGAAAAGTGAAAGTGAAGTTGCTCAGTTGTGTCCGACTCTTTGTGACCCCATGGACTGCAGTCCACCAGGCTCCTCTGTCCATGGGATTTTGCAGGCAAGAATAGTGGAGTGGGTGGCCATTGCCTTCTCCAGTCTTAAAAGATGAGTGAACCCAAAAGTGAAGTGCAGAAAGGTCAGGACTTTCCTGGCGGTCTGCTGGTTAAGTATCTGCCTTTCAACGCAGGGGACGCAGGTTCAATCCCTGGTCCGGGGACGAAGATCCCACATGCCGTGGGACAACTAAGCTCACGAGTCCCAACTACTGAGCCCAACCTGCCAGCAGCTAGAGCAAGAAGTCCATATGCTACAACCAAGACCAGACACAAAGAAACAGAGGAAGAAAGGCTTAATTCCCTGCCCAAGATCACAGAAGAAATTATGGGGGGAAAATGCAGACACAAACCCAGGTGTATCTGATCCTGAAGTTCTGGCTTCTAACTGACATTTTATACCGTTTCTCATCACCTTCCCCAAAGGCTGGCAAACGCCTGCCTGTGGGCCAGTGCACACAATATTAATGAGAGGGGGCAGAACTGCATCTGATCCTCAAAGCACCTAGCCTATCAGCCATGGCTAAATTGACGCTTTTGAACTGTGGTGTTGGAGAAGGCTCTTGAGAGTCCCTTGGACTGCAAGGAGATCCAACCAGCCCATCCTAAAGGACATCAGTCCTGGGTGTTCATTGGAAGGACTAATGCTGAAGCTGAAGCTCCAGTACTTTGGCCACGTGGTGCAAAGAACTGACTCATTAGAAAAGACCCTGATGCTGGGAAAGACTGAAGGTGGGAGGAGAAGGGGACGACAGAGGATGATATGGTTGGAAGACATCACCAACTCGATGGACGTGAGTTTGGGTAAACTCCGGGAGTTGGTGATGGACAGGGAAGCCTGGCGGTACTGCAGTCCATGGGGTCGCAGACAGTCGGGGACGACTGAGCAACTGAACTGAACTGAATTACCTAAAGGCTCAATTACACTCCACTCAAACTCTACAGAGGAGCAAAGAAATCCATTACAGGCAGAAAACCTTCATCCTAATAAAATCATTAGCTTCAAGAGATAATGGCGTTGCATTTCAAACTGTGAAAGCACAAGTGTCTGATGATGGCTTATGGCATTACAAGATTCTATCCTGCTTGTAAATGAAAAAAAAAAAAAATTTGTTGGTGTGTTTTATGTGTTGGGTGAAAACTGTATCTCCTGGCCAGTGATGCAGTTGGGGAGGAGTCCTTTTTCCACCCAGGTCGTGATGAATGTCTGCAAAGCGAGCCCTCTCTGTTCAATAATATTCAGAGCACAGGTTACATGGCAGCAGGACAGAGGTACTGCTGTCCCGAGAAAACAGCCAGCATGTTTTTTCACCAAAAAAGAGAGGATAAGCAGAATAATATTCTGCATATTCAAACTGAGCAGTGAAAGATCCAAAAGCAACATGTCAAGAAACTCTTATCTGTAGCTGGAATTAAAAACACCACCACAAAAAGACCGACGTCTGCCTGAGGTTTGTCTGGGGCCGTTTCAGTTCTTCTGTCATGGAAGGTATCGATCGATGCTTACAGCCACAGCAATCAGACTTCATTACGGATAGTATTTACGTCTGAGAGATCTGTTTTGTCTTCCTCATGCCCTGCCCCGACCCCCCAGAAACTGTGGTGTGAAATTAACCTGAAATCAGGAGAACATAAGTAGCTTTCCCAGCAGAAGGCAGGAGGCTCCTTCTGTGGACAATGGTGCTGTCCGTCTCTGACACCCTGTAGCAGACGGTTCCCAAGCTCTCTATCTTCGTGCCTATCCCTGGCTTCATGCCTCTGATGCTTTCTCAACACTACAGCTTCACAGCTCTCTGCTCCATCCCGTAAGGACCAAAACCCAGCTGTGGTATCAATGGGCCTGGCCACAGAAGAGCACGCCAGAGGTTTATCAAGGGTAACAACTCCATCACTTTGCTCACAAAGATCCATCTAGTCAAACCTATGGTATTTCCAGTAGTCATGTATGAACATGAGAGTTGGACCATAAAGTAGGCTGAGCACCAAAGAATCAATGCTTCCAAACTGTGGTGTTGGAGAAGACTCTTGAGAGTCCCTTGGACTGCAAGGAGATCCATTATTATTCCTTGACTGCAAGGAACCATCCATGATTCCATTAGTCAAACCTAATGGAAATTAGTCCTGAGTATTCATTGGAAGGACTGATGCTGAAGCTCCAATGCTTTGGCCACCTGATGCAAAGAGCCGACTCATCAGAAAAGACCCTGATGCTGGGAGAGATTGAGGGCAGGAGGAGAAGGGGACGACAGAGGATGAGATGGTTGGATGGAATCATTGCATCAGTGGGCATGAGTTTGGGCAAACTCTGGGAAATAGCAGAGGACAGAGGAGGCTGGCGTGCTGCAGCCCATGAGCTCGCAAAGAGTTGGACACGACTTGGCGACTGAACAGCAACTCCTCCCAACCTACATAGAAGTATTTTAAAGAGCTCTTCTGCAGAACACTTAGAGTCTTAGACACAGCATATCATTCTGTCATCTGTCATGATCTTGCACTGTCTCCCTCCCTCCACTGGCATGCAGACCTGTGACCCTTGGGCATCTGTGTACGTTTCCATACACTGATACATTTATTATCCCAAATGTAAGTGCAGTGCCTGGGAATTCCTCGCAATAGGTGCCCATCAATATGTGTTGAATCAAGAGTAATTCCACAATATGTGTTAAATGTGTTGAAACTTCCCGTTTTTAGTGCACATATTTTTTTTTTAGCAGTATTGGCTTGTAATCAGACTATATTTATGCCCCCATGGGGAATTATGAGAGTTAGAGTTGCCAAAAAAAAAAAAGGAAATAGAAATAAAGAGCCTACAAAACAATTGAGATCATATGTTATTCCCTATGGAATCCCATGGACAGAGGAGCCAGGTGGGCTATAGTCCATGAGGTCGCAAAGAGTCAGCCACGACTAACCAAGTAACACCCATCTAACAGAATGATAGGCGAGCAAGCAAAGATGATCAAGATCAGGTGTCAAGGACAAATGGTGGGATTCTCAGGTCTTGCGCTGTGTTCACGCACAAGATACGTGGGTCCATGGGGTTTCGTCAGCCCCATAGAGGTGACTGTGCCTGGCGTGATGATCATTTTTGTAGCAGTCTACAGAGTGGACTCCTCCATTCTCTGTTTTGAGATGACAGCTGTCTTGACTTGACACGAGGCTGCTTATATGGACACTTCTCAAAGCATTCGGGGAAAACAGGTTAAATGGAAGTGCGTGCTGAGTTGCTTCAGTCATGTCCAACTCTTTGCGACCCCATGGACCATAGCCCCCCCTAGGCTCTCCTGTCCATGGGCTTTTCCAGGCAAGAATACTGGAGTGGGTTGCCATGCCCTCCTCCAGGGGAATCTTCCTGACGCAGGGAGTGACCCCCCCGTTTCCTGTCCAATTTGCATTTCTGAAATTCAGATCTAACAACGTGCAGATTCTAACCTGCACATCCTCAGTGACTCCTTGTCCTTCACAAGCTACGGGCTGATTTCTCTGTGTGGCAAATTTGCTTACCTCTTTGGAACGTTCTCCAGCCAGCCATTTCCATATTTAAGGTTTCATCACTGCCCCCCTTCCCATTTCCCACATATCTTTGGACCTGGGGCTCCAGATCCACCTTCATGAAAAACCGAGACAAAATCATCCTTTAATTTGTCATGTTCTCATAACCCCTAAGTCCCTCTTTGTCCAATAACCACCCATTTATTTTATTTTGTTAATATTTATCTCTTTCTTTGGCTGCGGCAAGCAGGCTCTCCTACCTTCATTGTAGAATGGGGAGTTTTTAGAGGCGGCATGCAGAAACTTTAGTTGTGGCATATGGGATCTTTTTCCCTGACCAGGGATCAAACCTGTGTCCACTGTATTGGGAGCTTGGAGCCTTAGCCACTGGCCCACCAAGGAAGTCCCATCGTTCATTTATTTTAAAACAAACAAATAACCACAGTTCTAGCTGAGGAACAGCTAATCTACCAGGCATGGGGCTTTAAAAAAAAAAAAAAGAAAAATAATTCACATGATTATTTCACTTAACACTAAAAAATTCCTATCAACACAAATGTCATTCTACATGTATAAATATAGTCACTCAACAAGTACAAGTGCACTTCACCCAAGAACAGATAAGAATGGCATATAATCACAAGAGAAAAATGTTCAGCATCTTTAGTCATTGCTGTTGTTGTTCAATCACTAAGTCATGTCTGACGCTTTGCGACACCATGAACTGACCAAGTCACTCACGCCAACTGTCCTTCACTATCTCCTGGAGCTTGCTCAAACTCATGTCCACCGAGTCAGTGATGCCATCCAACCATCTCATCCTCTGTCTCCCCTTCTCTTGCGCTCAGTCTTCCCCAGCATCAGGGTCTTTAGGCAGTAAGAAACTACAAGTTAAAATAATAATGAAATACCACAAGTTGGTGATGGACAGGGAGGCCTGGCGTGCTGCGGTTCATGGGGTCACAAAGAGTCGGACAGAACTGAGCGACTGAACTGAACTGAACTATTAAATGAATAATTTTTTAACTGATCATACCCAGTACTCTCAAGGATGTAGAACAACTGGGCCTCTCATGCATTTCTGGTAGGAAAATAAAACAGCACAGCAACTTTGAAAAGCACTTTGGCAGACTTTTTAAACAGTAGAACACACGCAAGGCTGCAGTCACAATCCTGGGTTACAAGGGAAATGAAATCCTGTGTCTACACCAAGACTTGGGTACACATGTACGCACTGACTTTATGCACAGTCACTCAAGCCTGGAAACAACCCAATGTCCCCCTCCTGATGGGTGGATAAACAAACTCCAGTACGTATACCCACACAAGCGACAAACTCAGCAATGAAAAAAAACAGTACTGATGCTCTCGACCAGTGGGACAACCCTCTGAGATGTAAAGCCAAGGGAAAGAAGCCAGATCCCGAAGCCTCATTCTGCATGATTTATTTCACATGAGATTTTGGAAGAGGCCACACTGTGGACAGAGATAAGATAGGTGGCTGCCAGAAGCTGGGATGGGGGAGGCGTTGACCACAGAGGGACAAGAGAGAACATTTCGAGGGTGAAAGAAGAACTCTGTACTGATTACAGGGTTGTGAGCGTTTGTCAAATCTCAGACTAAATCGATAAAATGGATGTGTTCGGATGTAAACGGCACATTGACAAAGATCAGAAGGAAAAACGATCAGTCAATAGAAAGAAACGCAAGGACCGTGTCATAGACCAAAAGGCTCCTGAATGGTCAGGCTGGAGTTTGGACTTGCAATGTGTTTATTTACCTATTTACAAACGATTTACCTATTTACTGATAATAAATATATTTATAATAAATATATTTATTATCAGTAGTAACGTCAGTTGGGAATATCTCACAACACAAATATGTACATGGGGAAACATCTATCGTTATCAAACTTGGACATAAAACCATACCGTCTTCTTGATAATTTTTATGTATTTTTTCCAGGGGAAAGGGGAAGAGTGTTAACTTTTGGCCAGATCCGACAGGCATGATGTTTTGACATCACAATATCAAATACAAATGCGCCATTTTCTCGTGGTTTGCTGCGCTTGGAGAATTACTCTTGACATCAACAGGCTGTCTGTTTTCAAACATCTTTTTTAAGTCAAATGTGTTCCCGGGGTTAGTGCTACATGTACTCAGCGATGTGATCCCTAGATTGCCTGCCCACACTCGAGTAAGGTGAGATACCTGCCAGTACTCTGGGTGCTGTGTCGTTGAATTCTCTCTCATTTTGCTTCTTTTTAAAAAATATATATATTTCTTTATTTGGGTGCTTCGGGTCTTAGGGATTTCTCCGGTGGCTCACACCACAGGAAAGAACCCACCTACACTGCAGGAGATGTGGTGAAGCCATCTTAAAGCCATCCCTGGGTCGGGAAGGTCCCCTAGAGGAAGGCGTGGCAACCCACTGCAGTGTTCTTGCCTGGAGCATCCCATGGATGCAGGAGTCTTCACTGTGGCACTTGGGGTCTTTGTTGCATCTGTGGATCTTCTGTTGCGGCACACGGACTCTCTCAGCTCCAGAACACGGGCTCCGGAGCACGGGCTCAAGGAGTTGTGGTGTGCCAGATTATTAGCCCCGCAGCATATGAGATCTTCCTTCTCCAGCCAGGAATCAAACGCGCATCCCTTGCCTTGCAAGGTGGATTCTTAACCACCAAACCACCAGGGAGGCCCCTCATCCCGCTTCCAACATGCACATCTATCACGCAGCTTGGGTGTGAGCACCTGGACGGATCTATGTGCACGTCAGCAATGCTAGAGACTGCCCAGTATTGTCCTTTATTGCTTTATTCTTTCAAAACGTTCTAGCATTTTCTTCCTGCATGCAACAGACTGCTGCAAACACCTCCTTTGATGTTCGCCCACCTGTGGAGATGTCTAATCTGACTGGCCCCCTCTTCCTCATATACCTGAAGGACTTGTCACAGATTTAATTTCTTGGCCAAGCCTTATCCATCTTGAAGCCATCAGACCTGAAATACACTGTGCGTGCGTCTGACTTCCCTTTCCCTGTTTACTGAAAACGATCCTCTTTCTTGCTAGTGTCATTCTGGGACATTTCTCCAAGAATGGCATTTCTAGGACTCTTCCTCAAGAACGACATTTAGAGAAAATTCTTCAGCCCGCGTTGCTTGAGGATTTCCAGAAACAAGTATAAATAGTCTAAAGCTCTCTTGCAGGTAACTTAACTGCCCTCCTTCCCTAATCCCACCTTTCAAGGTTGGGAGTTACTTTGCTTTCCTTTCCCAACACCAAATGGAGTGCTAGGGTAGTCACTTTCCTTTAGTTTGATGACTTTCTTTTTTTTTTTTTAAGATGTGTTCATTTGTTGACTCTGGTGGGTCTCCTTTGCTACATGTGGGTTTCCTCTAGTTTCAGCAAGTAAGGGCTAGCTCTGGTTGCGGTGCACAGGGTCCTCATTGCAGTGGCTCTCTTGTAGAGCACGGCTCTCCCATTGTGGTGCACGGGCTTCATTGCTCCTTGGCATATGGGATCTTCCTGGACCAGGGATTGAATCAGTGTCTCTGACGCTGCAATGCAGATTCTTACCCACTGGACTACCAGGGAAGCCCCCATTTGATGACTTTCCATGGTGCTGTGCTCATTAAAACCTAGGGACTCCTCCACAGTCTGGTTTTTTTTTTTTTTTCCATTCATCCAAGAAGGCTGGGTCAAAATTTTATTTCAAATATTAAAAGTTGAAGTTGAGACAAGTAATTTTTTTAAAAAAATCTCAAATTCAAAACCCAAAAAACTAGGGCCACATACAGCCTATTGCCTAAAATACAGTCTCTGATCAAACGTAGGAAACCATACTATCTTACATGACAAGTGCGTATTCATAAATGATGGCTCCATCACCTGCAGGCTCACACCAGACTGAGACCCTGACCTTCCTTCTGCTGCTCTGCTGACCGGTCACGACGAATAGGTGTTTTCACCAGACGGACCAAAGCTCTTTCTTAAGACCTAAACTCTTAATATCTTAGGTCAGGGTGCATAAAACACTAGGCATAAAGAAGTTTCTAGATCATGTGCAGATGCACCCAGGGTTGACTCTGTTGGAATTATCCTCATATACCTGTAGTCATCTGTAACAAAAGCTAAAGCTCTTGAAAGGGGCTTCCCAGAACCCGCCTGCCAATGCAGGAGACGTAAGAGATGAGTTTTCGATCTCTGGGTCGGAAAGATCCCCTGGAGGAGGAAACGGCAGCCCACTCCAGAATCCTTGCCTGGAGAACCCCATGGACACAGGAGCCTGGCGGGCTACCATCCATAGGGTCACAAACAGTCGGACATGACTGAACCGACTTAGCATGCACGCACACACGTGTGCAAAGCATTTGGACATTCCTTTTTCTACCTTTTTTCCCCTTCGCATTTGTTTACAACAGACATGGTACTGATTGGAACCATGACTCGACAGGTGGTACAACTGAGGTCAGATGAGCAATCGGCCCAAAGTCTAGACGGAAAGAGAACCAAAAGCACAAAATCTAATGAAAGCCAGTTTCCATGCCAGAATTAATACATAAGTCATATGGTTTGGAAGAAAATGGGGGTGAGGGGTGGAGCTGAGCCTGCTTTTCCCACTTTTGACCACACTCCTTCAGTTGTCACTTCCCACTGCTATGTGCAGAGCTTCAGGGTTTCTGTTTGATATTTCTCTTTCCCTGTAAGCTCCAACATCAAACCGTGAAAGAGGTTTTTCTCAACTCATCGCTGTGGACATTTGAGGCTCAAACCACTCTTTCCTTTGCTGACGGGTGGGAAGCGGGAGGAGATCGGGGGCAGGGTGTACCCTGTGCACTGTAGGTGCTGGAGCCGCACCATCCAATTATCCCAATTATCCTCCAATGAAATAAATTTATTTTTAAAAATAACCCAAAAAATGTGAAGCAGTTATTCCCCAATGAAATAAGTTTATTTTAAAAAATGATTTAAAAAATATTGTGAAGCAGTTATCCTCCAATGAAATAAATTTATTTTTTTAAAAAATGATAAAAAATGTGAAGCAGTTATCTTCCAATGAAATAAATTTGTTTTAAAAAATGATTTAAAAATATTGTGAAGCAATTATTCCCCAATGAAATAAATTTGTTTCAAAAAATGAAAAAAAAAAACATTGTGAAGCAATTATCCTCCAATGAAATAAATTTATTTTAAAAAATGACCAAAAAAAAATGAAGCAATTATCCCAATGAAATAAGGTTATTTTTAAAAATGACCAAAAAAAAAGTTAAGCAATTATTCCCCAGTGAAATAAATTTTTTAAAAAAATGATTAAAAAAATATTGTGAAGCAATTAACCTCCAATGAAATAAATTTATTTTAAAAAATGACCAAAAAATTGTGAAGCAGTTTTTTGCCAATGAAGTAAGTTTATTTTAAAAAATGATTAAAAAAATATTGTGAAGCAATTATTCCCCAATGAAATAATTTGTAAAAAATGATTAAAAAACATTTTGAAGCAATTATCCTCCAATGAAATAAATTTGTTTTAAAAAATGATTAAAAAAATATTGTGAAGCAATTAATATCCCCAATGAAATACATTTGTTTTAAAAAATGAAAAAAAAACATTGTGAAGCAATTATCCTCCAATGAAATAAATTTATTTTTAAAAATAAGCAAAAAAATGTGAAGCAGTTATTCCCCAATGAAATAAGTTTATTTTAAAAAATGATTAAAAAATATTGTGAAGCAGTTATTCCCCAGTGAAATAATTTGTAAATAATGATTTAAAACAAAAACATTGTGAAGCAATTATCCTCCAATGAAATAAATTCATTTTAAAAAATGACCAAAAAAAAAGTGAAGCATTTATTTTCCAATGAAATAAGTTTGTTTTAAAAAATGATTTAAAAAATCATGAAGCAATTATTCCCCAGTGAAATAAATTTTTTTGAAAAAATGATTAAAAAAAATATTGTGAAGCAATTATCCTCCAATGAAATAAATTTTTTTAAATGACAGAAAAATTGTGAAGCAATTATTTGCCAATGAAATAAGCTTATTTTAAAAAATGATTTTAGCAATTATTCTCCAATGAAATAAATTTGTTTTAAAAAATGATTAAAAAAATATTGTGAAGCAATTATTCATCAATGAAATGAGTTTATTTTTAAAAATGATTTTAAAGAAAGTATTGTGGAGCAAATATCCTCCAATGAAATAAATTTATTTTTAAAAATGATAAAAACATATTGTGAAGCAATTATTCACCAATGAAATGAATTTATTTTTAAAAAATGATTTTAAAACATATTGTGAAGCAATTATCCTCCAATGAAATAAATTTATTTCTTAAAATGGTGGGAAAACCACTATGAGCTACCATTTCACGCCAGTCAGAATGGCTGCGATCCAAAAGTCTACAAGCAATAAATGCTGGAGAGGGTGTGGAGAAAAGGGAACCCTCTTACACTGTTGGTGGGAATGCAAACTAGTACAGCCACTATGGAGAACAGTGTGGAGATTCCTTCAAAAACTGGAAATAGAACTGCCTTATCATCCAGCAATCCCACTGCTGGGCATACACACTGAGGAAACCAGAATTGAAAGAGACACGTGTAACCCCAATGTTCATCGCAGCACTGTTTATAATAGCCAGGACATGGAAGCAACCTAGATGTCCATCAGCAGACGAATGGATAAGAAAGCTGTGGTACATATACACAATGGAGTATTACTCAGCCATTAAAAAGAATACATTTGAATCAGTTCTAATGAGGTGGATGAAACTGGAGCCTATTATACAGAGTGAAGTAAGCCAGAAAGAAAAACACCAAAACAGTATACTAACGCATATATATGGAATTTAGAAAGTTGGTAACAATAACCCTGTATACGAGACAGCAAAAGAGACACTGATGTATAGAACAGTCTTTTGGACTCTGTGGGAGAGGGAGAGGGTGGGATGATTTGGGAGAATGGCATTGAAATATGTATAATATCATATATGAAACGAGTCGCCAGTCCAGGTTCGATGCACGATACTGGATGCTTGGGGCTGGTGCACTGGGATGACCCAGAGGGATGGTATGGGGAGGGAGGAGGGAGGAGGGTTCAGGATGGGGAACACATGTATACCTGTGGCGGATTCATTTCAATATATGGCAAAACCAATACAATATTGTAAAGTTAAAAAATAAAATAAAATTTTTTAAAAATAAATAAATAAATAAAATAAAATGATGGGGAAAAAATGTCTCCAGACATTACCTGAAGTCTCCTTGGGGACATGACTGTCACCAGTTGAGAACCACTGCTTGAAATGACCCATTTCATTTAAAAGAAGACCCTCAGGGACTTCCTTGTCGGTTCAGTGGCTGGGACTCTGGGATCCTAACGCAGGGGACCCTGGGTTCAATACCTGGTCGGGAAACTGGATCCCACTCTCTGCAGCTAAGGATCTGTCATGCTGTAACTAAGACCCACTGCAACCAAATAAATAAATAAAACTAGTTTAAAAAAAAAAAGAATACCCTCAGCACTAACAGTTCAGGATGCTATAACCAAGGAGAACAATGATTCTATCAAATTTGCCAGCAAGCTGCAAGCAATATCTAGCAGCCAGTTTCTTAGCAAAACAAAAGTACTCAATTTCTTAGGGGAGACCAAGAAAGTCTTCCTTTTCAAAAAAAAAAAAAAAATTCATTCCAGGTATTTATCCTGCTTCTCTAGAGAAGTGCCATCTAAGGATATCTGTTCCTTCTCCCATGACAAGCCCAAAGAGATGAGAGCTTCCCTTCACCTCCGGCTGCAAAGAACAAGCCAGCCGTACCCAACAACGCCTCATGCTCAGCCCATCTGAACAACGGGGATAATACGGCCAGCGCCTGCTCACTAGAGCAGCAGTAGGGTTACATGAGTTAACACAGAGCATTTGAAATAGCCCTCCTTTGCAGTGAGCAAAGCACTTTCTTACTGCTTTATAAGGAGTAGCTCCTTACATGATTATAGACCCATGCATGTGTGCTAAGTCGATTCAGTTGTGTCCGACGCTTTGCGACCCTATGCTCTATAGCCCACCAGGCTCCTCTGTCCATGGGATTCTCCAGGCCAGAACGCTGGAGTGAGTTGCCATACCTTCCTCCAGGGGATCTTCCCAACCCAGAGATTTAACCCACGTCTCCTGCACTGGCAGGCGGATTATTTACCACTAGCGCCACCTGGGAAGCCCCTGATTAAAGACAGAAATCACCATTACTCACTCACTCAAATTCTCACTTCACATCAACTAGTCTCTTTTAAATTTTTAATTATTTATTGTCCACATCAAGCAGCACATTGGACCTTAGTTCCCCAACCAGGGATGGAAACCAGATCCCCTGCAGTGGAAGTGCAGACAGCTAACAACTGGACCGCCAGGGAATTCCCCCACACCGACCAGTCTTTACCGAGCATCTGTGCTAAGGAGATGCTCTGCTGGAGCGAAGTCACTGTGCTCAAGAAGGTTACAGTCTGTAAGGAGAAGGTGGTGATGAATGTGTAAACAAGATACAAAGCCTGCAGACGCAGGCACCTGCATCCGGTCCCATCACTTCACGGCAAAGAGATGGGGGAACAATGGAAACAGTGACAGACTTTATTTTCTTGGGCTCCAAAATCACTGCAGATGGTGACTGCAGCCATGAAATTAAAAGACGCTTGCTCCTTGGAAGAAAAGCTATGGCAAACCTAGACAGCGTATTAAAAAGCAGAGACATTACTTTGCCAACAAAGGTCCGTCTAGTCAAAGCTATGGTTTTTCCAGTGGTCATGTATGCATTTGAAAGTTGGACCATAAAGAAATCTGAGCACTGAAGAATTGATGCTTTTCAACTGAAGTGTTGGAGAAGACTCTCGAGAATCCCTTGGACTGCAAGGAGATGCAACCAGTCCATTCTGAAGGAAATCAGTCCTGAATATTCACTGGAAGGACTAATGCTGAAGCTGAAACTCCAATACCTTGGCCACCTGATGCAAAAAAGCTGACTCTGGAAAAGACCCTGATGCTGGGAAAGACTGAAGGCAGGAGGAGATGGGGACGACAGAGGATGAGGTGATTAGATGACATCACCAACTCAATAGACATGAGCATCAGGCTCTGGGAGTTGGTGATGGACAGGAAGGCCTGGCGTGCTGCAGTCCATGGGGTCGACTGAGCGACTGAACTGAATTGAACTATATCTAGAGAAATCAGGGAGGACTTCCTGAAGGAGATGGCAGCTGAGCTGACACCTGAATGACAAGAAGGTTAGACGGCACTTCGTTCAGAAGTAAAAAAAAAAAAAAGGCTAAAAGTCCAAGGGCGTGAGGTAAACGTGACATTTTTAGGAAATGAAACTTTAAAATCACTGTCAGTAAAAACGTGTTTGGGGGAGTAGTGGAAAATGAGGCTGAAGAGGAAGCCGGGGGCAGCTCGTGACTCGCCTTGCTCGGAAAGTCCAGCCCTTTCCCGGGATGCACCGAGAACAGAAACGCCATGGGGTGTTAAAAGGCCGAAGTGTGGGAGGTGCGGGGTCACCCAAGACCATGAGAAATGCCAGGTCAAATCTAAATGAGTTTCTTTGACTGCAGGACTTTCCAAAACATTTTTAAAATGCCAGAGGGGGCTGTGAGTTTCCGAAAGGAGACTCTGTAAGTGACAGTAGCCAGCTTGGGGGATAATCCGGTAAGAAGAGAGCTCGGAAAGGGACCTGGACATGGAAATATCACTGAGAAAATGAGGAGACAGTAAAGACTGCTTTTAAAAAATAAATAAATAAAAGGAATTTCATCGCCAGTTTTGCACAAGAGAAATGTTACTCTAATCTGACCAACATGGACAGATTAAAGGGGATCAGAGTAAGCCAGAGAGGCTGGGGGGAAAAAAAGGAGGGAGACGCATGTGATATTTCAAAAACGGAGGGATGGGATGGGCAGGGACGTGGGAGGGGGATTCAGGATGGGGAACACATGTACACCCGTGGCTGATTCATGTCAATGTATGGCAAAACCCACCACAATATTGTAAAATAATTAGCCTCTAATTAAAATGCAAAAAAATTAATTAATTAAAAAATTTTTTTAAAGGATGATAATAGACCCAGTTAGGGCCACAGACCGTGGGCGTGAACAGGAGAGAAAGCCTTGGAAAGATTGTTAAGAGGTAAGAACGATGTGATGGTGGGTAATGGCCGTGAGGTTGAGACAGAGCAAGAAAACACCCCAGATGTCACTTGAAGCAGTTGGTTTGACGCTGGAACCACTTACTAAGAAAAAGAAATCAGAAGGAAAAAAAAATGGTTTGAGGAAGAAGACGAGGAGTACCATTTTTATTTTATCGTTCAATTCATTTCTTTCTTCTTGTCTATGCTGGGTCCCGCTTCCTGCACAAGGGCTTTCTGTAGTTACGGTGAGTGGGGCCCACTCTCTGCTTGTTCTGTATATCCTTGGCTTCTGTTATTGCCGACCAAGGGCTCAGTTGCTCCATGGCATGTGGGATTTTCCAGGACCAGGGGTCAGACCTGTGTCCCTTGTGTTGGCAGGCGGATTCTTAACCACTGGGCCACCAGGGAAGTCCCAGGGAGTCCTGTGTTAGTGTCGCATGTGAGGGATGTGTAAATTTTCATGGGTATATGTTGGGGGGTGCGGGCACTACAGACCAAGACTGTAGATAGAAATTCAGAAGCTGTTGACAGAGAACTGGATTGACACCTCTGGCATCAAGAGGACCGGCCAGAGAAAGCTGGCAGAGTGAGAGAAGAAGGTGACCCAGATCAGACCAGCAGAAGAACACCATTTACGGAAGGAGGAGCCCGAAGCACAAGTCACGAAAGAGGTGGCATTCAGAAGGACAGAGTGCCGCCCTGTGATATAGGAAGGTCAGATAAATACAAAGGAGAGACCAGCTTCGATCTGGCAGAAGGGGAAGTCAGAGAGAGATGTCAGGGATCCCACACCAGATGCTCCTGGAAGACAGGGAAGATGACACCCTTCCAGGAAAACAGCCACGGGAAACTGTTCACATGAGCGTGCATCAGCTGCAGCCTGTGGGGGCTGCCCCCAGAGTTTCTGACCCCTTTGGTCCCAGGAGATGCTGATCCATTCAGTTCAGTTCAGCTGCTCAGTCGTGTCCCATTCTGTGCAACCCCATGAACTGCAGCACACCAGGCCTCCCTGTCCATCACCAGCTCCCGGAGTTTACTCAAACTCAAGTCCGACGAGTCGGTGATGCCATCCAACCATCTCAATTTCTGTCGTCCCCTTCTCCTCCCGCCCTCAATCTTACCCAGCATCAGGGTCTTTTCCAATGAGTCAGTTCTTCACATCAGGTGGCCAAAGGATTGGCGTTTCAGCCTCAACATTAGTCCTTCCAGTGAACATTCAGGACTGATTTCTTTTAGGATGGACTGTTTGGAGCTCCTTGCAGCCCAAGGGACTCTCAAGAGTCTTCTCCAACACCACAGTTCAAAAGTATCAATTCTTCAGCGCTCAGCTTTCTTTATAGTACAATTCTCACAACCGCACAAGACTACTGGAGAAACCATAGCCTTGACTAGATGGCCCTTTGTTGGCAAAGTCATGTCTCTCATTTTTAATATGCTATCTAGGTTGGTCATAACTTTCCTTCCAAGGAGTAAGCATCTTTTAATTTCGTGGCTGCAGCCACCATCTGCTGTGATTTTGAAGCCCCCCCAAATTAAGTCTGCCGCTATTTCCACCGCTTCCCCATCTATTTGTCATCAAGTGATGGGACCGGATACCGTGATCTTAGTTTTCTGAATGTTGACATGCTGATACTGCCCGGGAACTCTTCTTCACAAGCACAGCTCTAGAGAAAGGAACCTGAGCTTTCCTGTCTCCTATGAGCAGACATGACAGTTGGCTAAAGCACAAATGTTTCATCTCTTTTTCCCTCTCTGGCCTTCTAATTCCGGAAGACAGAAGTAACGCAGTTTATTGCACCCTTTATATTATCTTTTTAGGATTTTTTTCCGTTGTGGACCATTTTAAAATTCTTTATTGAATTTGTTACAATACTTCTTCTGTTTTATACTTTGGTTTGTTTTTTTTTGTGTGTTGTTGTTGTTGTTTTCAGCTGCAAGGCAAGTGTGATCTTAGCTCCCTGATCAAGACCGGAACCGGCCACTCCTGCACTGGAAGGCAACGTCTTAACCCACTGGACCGCCAGGGACGTTTCAGTTTTCTCCATTCTAATTCCAACTCTGGAGGAGGAAATGGCAACCCACTCCAGTATTCTTGCCGGGAGAGTCCCATGGACGGGGGAGCCTGGTGGCCTACGGTGCAGGGGGGTTGCAAAGAGTCGGACACGACTGAGAGATCCAGCGTTCTAACTTCAGGAGCCCAAATCTGCCGCATTTCACCAAACATTACAGGGTTTAAAGCACAACACAAACCTTTAAGCAAAAAGAAAAGGATACCAACAGTTATGCCATGTGGCCAAATGTAGGAAGCATCCTCATTTCAGAATATGAAATCCTACCAAAATGTACATTTCGGAATTGACAGAATGCGGCCGGCCCCATCCTCTGGGGCCGTCTGGGAGAAGTCCGAATGCCAGCAGACAGTGTGATTCTCTGTGTCATCCACTCTTCCGATTGTGGGATATATGTAGGCACACAGTAACACCTGCCCACCAGACCCAAGGAGTCTGCTCCTCCTGGGATCTCCTAGTAGCTGGTCCTTCACCTGCGTCTCGTACAGCTAGGTGTACAGTCGCCTAGGACAGCGCCCCGGTTTCTCAGAAGGAGTCAAAAGTCATTATTAAATGTATTTGCTCATCTGCATGCATTTCCTGCACGTACCCAGGACAATGAGTTAGCCTGTGTGGTTCTAGTCCACACAGGCCACCACAGAAACAATCCATTCAAGAAATGGCATCGCCATAAACAGCAAAAGTTGAAAGGAAGCAGATACCCTCACGCTAACTTTTCTCCTCTTCACCAGGAGAAATCTTCTGAGTCGCTTCTATGATGAGTTCCAAATGGCTTATAACCAATGGTTACCGTTTAAGTGAACCTAGATGCCAGATGTTTCTATCTGTATGTTCTTTCTCAAAAGAACCACTCGAGGCAGATATTTTAAAATCTGAAACCAAGACTCAGATGTTGGTGGTGGAGCCAAGATTTAACAACTAATAGGGATTATTTCAAGAGCATAAAATTTTCATACACAAGCTATTATATGAATACTCCCCCTAACCTGTAGTCATGTACAGATGTGAGAGTTTGACCATAAAAAAGGCTGAGCGCCGAAGACTTGATGCTTTTGAACTATGGTGTTGGAGAAGACTCTTGAGAGTCCCTTGGACTGCAAGAAGATCCAAGCAGTCAATTCTAAAGGAGACCAGTCCTGAATATTCATTGGAAAGACTGATGCTGAAGCTGAAACTTCAATCCTTTGGCCACCTAATGCGAAGAGCCAACTCACTGGAAAAACCCTGATGCTGGGAAAGATTGAAGGCAGGAGGAGAAGGGGGCAACAGAGGATGACATGGTTGGATGGCATCACCGACTTGATGGACATGAGTTTGAGCAAGCTCTGGGAGACAGTGAAGGACAGGGAAGCCTGGCATGCAGCAGTCCATGGGGTCGCAAAGAGTCAGACACAAAGGAGAGACTGAACAACAACAAGCCCCTAGCCTGACTCGGGCCAGTGTCCACAGTCACAATACTGAGGCAAAACCCAAAGCACGAGAGATCCTCTGACCTTCTGCGGCACCCGGAAGAAAATGACCTTGACTCCAGTGTATGGAATGAACTCCGCACAGAAAGTCACAGCAAAACAGCCAGCTCTGCTCTTTCAGGGAGTGGGGAAGGGGCATCTCACAGCACTCCTCTCTCTTTGGTGAGAATTCTGCTGACCCACTGTGTGCCTCTTCACTCTCAGAAGTACAAGGTGAAGGCAACGTGTCCATTTCCAGGCGTTGCTGAGGTCATGGCATTGCAATCACCAACACCAACCTGACATGTGTCGGGTTGAGCCCTTTACACGTGTTCTACAAAATGTGAAAACGTCTACACAGAGACATCAGAATGAGAGGGAGACCCAGTTGAGACACTTCTTTGGTTCTAACCCTGGGGCCACAGTTCCTCCAAGGGGACCCAGAGCTAGAAGGAGCCACAGTCAGAATCTTTCACACCATGTGCTTTTCACGTCATAAAAACACAGCAGAAGAAAGGTCAGCCAAAACATCTGCCTTGCACAGTCACCAACATAAAGTCTTTTTTTTTTTTTTCCTTGAGAGGGGTCTCTGAAATGACAGGCAGAAACCTGATCCCTACCTGAATGTCCCCAGAGAGTGCCCCATAGTAGCAAATCCTCCAAGAGGGTCAAAGTTGCCTGTGATGTTTAAAACCTGAAACTTAAAATAATCCCAGACCCCCTCAACCACGTGTCGTTAAAAAAAAAAAAAAAAAAGCCAGATAAATTATACACATGGAATTGATTCCAACAATCCACCAGAGAAAGAGAGGTTGGGGCAGTGGGGAGGGGGGTGGTTTCCGTTTCCGTATGGAAAGAATTAGGTAGAGAGAAGCGGGCTGGGGAAGGCTGGTAGTGATTCCAGTGAGATGAACCACACCGAGCCATCAAGAGCGGAGGGGTCAGAACGCAAGTCATACAGCGCGGGGCTTAGAGGAAGAACCCGGAGAGAGCTTATCCTCTCAAAGATAGTTTCAGATGTCTGTTTCTTGCTCTGGCAAGCATTTTTTTTTTTTTTTTAACCTTTCCCAAATCTGAAAGCCATTAGTCCTTCGTCTTCAAGCTCCAGTATTTGGAAAAGTCACCGTTATGAAGAGGTCGACTCTGAACAACCTGCAGGATTGTCAGCCCTCCCACACGTGGGAAAATTCTGACCCGACATCTGTTTCCCGGTAAGATCCTGTCTTGAACACAATTTGATAAGTACATCTGCTTTGTCCCCAGGTGTTGGGAGGTCAAGGAGAGATCCACAGAAAACCAGGCTCCCTTTTAATGACTGCAATTCTTCTGGGACGGTTTCAGAAGTAAATGGGTTCCAGGAAAGCTCAGAGGACATACCCCATATCTGTGGGTCTGGTTTGGTTAGAAGACGCTTCTAAGTAAAGCACCATTCCCACAGTCTGCTTCTGAGTTTAGATACAGCCTTTCAGGCCCTGTCATTGAAATTCTGTGAAACTGCATGGCTCGCTGGAACCATCACCGACCTCTCCTGGTTTCTTGCAACTGCCAATTTTATTTACAAAAAGCGGGTGTTATCGAATGCCTCGGTCCTCGACGCGTGTTTTAAGAGGCAGCGGCCCCAGCATCTCCTGGGAGCTTGTTAGGAGCACAGAACCTCTCCCCCACCTCTGGTCTACTGAAATGTAAGTTTCATTTTAACAAGCTCCCTAGGAGATGTCTATGCAGACTGAACTGGAGGAGGGCTTCCCTTGTGGCTCAGCTGGTAAAGAATCTGCCTGCAACGTGGGAGACCTGGGTTCGATCCCTGGGTTGGGAAGATCTCCTGGAGAAGGGATAGACTGTCCACTCCAGTATTCTTGGGCTTCCCTGGTGGCTCAGCTGGTAAAGAATCCGCCTGCAATGCGGGAGACTTGGGTTCAATCCCTGTGTCGGGAAGATCCCTTGGAGAATGGAAAGGCTACCCACTCTAGTATTCAGGCGTAAAAAATTCCAAGAATTGTATAGTCTGTGGGGTCACAAAGAGTCAGACACGACGGAGCGACTTTCACTTTCACTTCAAACCAGGGGAAGCGAGACAATGGCGTGCAGGACAAACCCAGGGCCATCCTTGTCAATAAAGTTTTATTGAAATACAGCCAAAGCCATTAACTGGTCTGTGCCGGCTTTTGCACTCGCACAGTAGAACCAAGAAGCGGCAGATATATTCCTTGCGGCCCTTTACAGAAAAATGTTGACTGGCTCCTGACCTCAGCCTTTCCCCGTGGTGGCAAAGGGGATGTTAGACACCCAAACCTGCTAAAACCACGGCAGGAAATTGCCATCATGACAAAGCGGTCCTTGTTTAGCTGTTCAGTCGTATCCGACTCTTTGTGATCCTATGGACTGTAGCCCACCAGGCTCCTCTGTCCATAGGACGGATTCTCCAGGCAAGAAGACTGGAGTGGGTTGCCATGGCCTCCTCCAGGACATCTTCCCAACCCAGGGATTGAACCTGGGTCTCCTGCAGGTGGCTTCTTTACTAGCGAGCCACTAGGGAAGCCCAATGACAAAGTAGACCATCTTTTTTTTTTTTTTCTTATTTATTTGTGGTTGTGTTGGGTCTGCATTGCTGTGAGCCAGCTTTCCTCTAGTTGCAACAAGCGGAGGCGACCCTAGGTGCCACATGCTTCCTGTTGAGGTGGCTCCTCTTGTTGTGGAGTATGGGTTCCAGGGCCCACGGACTTCGCTAGTCACAGTACATGAGCTCAGCAGTTGTGACCCTCACGCTCTAGAGCCCAGGTTCAGCAGTTCCTCTGGCAAGGTTTTTGGTTGTTTTTTTTTTAACCTTGCACAGGTCTTAGCTTGGCTTCCCTGGTGGCTCAGCTGCTAAAGAACCTGTCTGCCAATGCAGGAGATGCAAGAGAAGGGAGCTCAATCCCTGGGTTGGAAAGATCCCCTGGAGTAGGAAATGACACCCTGCTCCAATATTCTTGCCTGGAGAATCCCATGGATAGAAGAGCTTGGCAGGCTACAGTCCATAGGGTCACATAGAGTCTGACACAACTGAGCGGCTAACACTTTCACTTTCAGGCTTAATTGATCCTCAGTGCGTGCAAACTTCCCAGACCAGTGATCATCCCATGTTCCCTTCATTGGCAGGCAGATTCTTCACCACTGTACCACCAGGAAAGTCCAACATTTGTCTTATTGAAGGTTTACGGAACTATCGTGACCTAACTTTTGTGGACAGCTGCAAGAATCAAAGATTTTGACACCAAGAAGTGGCAAGCAGCCAAAACCCCTCCCCTTTTAGTATAAAAGAAGCCTGAATCCTGACTCGGCAAGATGGTGTTCTAGCACGTTCGTCTGCCACCTCCTCAGAGTTCTCACTTTCCAGATAAAGTCGTTATTCTTTGCTTCAACACCTCGTCCTACATTTTATTGGCTTGTTGTGCAGTGAACAGAGCTAGTTTGGACTCTGCAAGAGTTCCGGAAAAAACATTGCTGTTGTTCAGTGGCTAAGTTGTGTCCGACTCTTTGTGACCCCATGGACTGCAGCATGCCAGGTCTCCCTGTCCATCACCAATTCCCAGAGCTTGCTCAAACTCATGTCCTTCGAGTTGGTGATGCCATCCAACCATCTCACCCTCTGTCATCCCCTTCTCCTCCTGCCCTCAATCTTTTCCAGCATCAGGGTCTTTTCCAATGAGTCAGCTCTTCGCATCAGGTGGCCAAAGGATTGGAGTTTCAGCTTCAACATCAGTCCTTCCAACAAGTGTTCAGGACTGATTTTCTTTAGGATGGACTGGTTGGATCTCCTCGCAGTCCAAGGGATTCTCAAGAGTCTTCTCCAGCACCATAGTTCGAAAGCATCCATTCTTCAGCCTTCTTTGTGGTCCAACTCTCACATCCGTATGTGACGAGTGGAAAAACCATAGCTTTGACTTTATAGAGCTTTGTTGGCAAAGTGAGAAGACGTGGGGAAAATGAGAAGATCTTCAATCTGAGTCCCACCTCCACCACGTCCCTCTCTGAGAAGAACCCTGGCCAACAGGAAACATACAGGCTAGACCCTGCATGGAGAAGGAGAAAAGCAGCTAGGAGGAGAAAAGGGTCCCAAAGAGAAGACCCTGGGGACACACTGGGGCTGAGACTCCCACAGCCACGTGTGTGGGACCTTCCGGGTACCTCAATATCCACACGGCCCCAGGCGGCAGGCGGCCTGCTGCTGTTTCTTCTTCCTCACGTGCTAACTGGTCTGTGGTTAGGTTATCTTTATGCAAACTGTGGGTGATCACCCTACTGCATGGTTCTGGTTATGCTCAAGTAAACATGCTGTAAAAAAAAAAAAAAGATCACAAGTACTAAAAAAAAAATACATCTGTTTTCATTTAAAAAGTTTAGAGTAATAGAGTAAAAAAAATAGTCTGACAATACTACTCAGATGAGCAGAAAGGGGGCTCAGTGGTTGTCCATAGAGGATCACGCCTCACCACCGAGACGAAGTCTCCCCTCTGACCCAACCACAAGCAAGAAAAATTAACTTTATGTCCAAGGCACGGCCAAGCACCCTGTGCTTAGTCGCTCAGTTGTACTCAGAGAATAAGACCTACGAGTGTGCAATTTCCATTCCATAAACACACAGCCTGGGGCACGGTGGTACTAAAATGCAGTGGACGAAGCCCAAGAATGGCAGGCCAAGATTTCAGAGTGGAGACTAGAAACATACTCCTTTTCAGCAAGCTTGTGATGCAACCACATTTAACTCATGAAGTAGCTCGTCCTCTGAAGCCACCTGTTGTCCACGGGCAAGTTTTATCCACTCGTACAGTGTCTTACCAGTACCCAGGAATGGTGTCAAAGGGACCGGAAACGTCTGTTATCCCTGGCACCTCCAACACCGCTAGTCAGTTCACAAGTTTTCTCATTAGACTGTCCTTTCTTTACCCTGAAATAGGTCCACAGCTGAATCCTCAGTCTTCTGTAAGATACAAAAATATATAAAGGGAAAGATCCAGCAATTGTGCTCTCTGGTGTTGGTCAAATGAGTGGAAAAGTCCTGTCTATACAAAACCTTGCATGTAGATGCTTATAGTATATATAAAAAGCTATATTCTTTTTATTAAACTCTCATAAGTTTATGCACTTTATTTCCCTTCTCAATAAAAGTAGGAATCATGGTCACTTCAGATGTGGCGACTATTAAATCATCATTTCTGAATGACTCATCCAAAAAGGACAGGTGATCTTGGCAAACAGCAGTGACTGAGAATATCGAGAAAGACAGATTTCTTTAAGTCTTCCTCAAGAATAGAAAAGTCTATCCCATTACTAAGCATAAGTTTTGGAGCTTTGTAAAAAACAATTTTTATTGGCGTATAGGTGTTTTACAGTGCTATGTTAGTTTGTGCTGAACGGCAAAGTGAATAAGCTATATGTACACAAATATCCATCCTAAAGGAAATCGATCCTGAATATTCATTGGAAGGACTGATGCTGAAGCTGAAACTCCAATCCTTTGGCCACCTGATGCAAAAAGCTGACTCATTGGAAAAGACCCTGATGCTGGGAAAGATTGAGGGCGGGAGGAGAAGGGGACAACAGAAGATGAGATGGTTAGATGGCATCACCGACTCTCCGGGAGTTGGTGATGGACAGGGAGGCCTGGCGTGCTGCGGTTCATGGGGTCGCAAAGAGTCGGACACGACTGAGCGAGTGAACTGAACTGAACTGGTACATATATCCCATCTTTTTTTTTTTTTTTTGGATTTCCTTCCCATTCAGGTAACCACGGAGCACTGAGTGGAGTTCCCTAAGCTACACAATGGTTTCTCATCACTTACCTATTTTATTCACAGTATCAGCAGTGTCTATGTGTCAGTTCCAGTCTCCAGGTTCTTCGCATCCTCCCCCCTTTACCCCTTGGACTAGCTTTATTCTTTAACTGCCAAAATTTTGAAGCAACCTAGATGTCCTTTAACAGGTACACATGTGCATGCTCCTTCAGTCGCATCTGACTCTTGGTGACCCCATGCACTGTAGCCCCGCCAGGCTCCTCTGTCCATGGGATTCTCCAGGCAAGAATACTGGAGTGGGTTGTCATGCCCTCCTCCAGTGGATCTTCCCAACTCCAGGATCAAACCCCCATTTCCTGGGGCACCTGCCTTGGCAGGTGGATTCTTTACCACTGAGTCACCTGGGAAGCCCTCTTGAATAGGTGGATGGACACATAAGCCATGGTACATATAGGCAATGGAATATTACCCAGAGTCCAAAACAAATGAGTTATCAAATCATGCAAAGATGTGGAGGAACCTTAAATGCGTATTGCTACGTGAAAGAAGCCAATCTAAGAACACGGCATACGGTATCATTCCAACTATATGCCATTCTGCAAAAGGGGAAAGCGCAATAGCGGCTGCATGTGGAGAGGAAGGAACTGGCAGAGCACAGAGGGGTTTTAGGGCAGTGAAAACAGCCTGTATGATAGAATCATGATGGATGCCTGCCATTATACATTTGTGCAAACATAAAGAAAATATCACGCCAAGAGTGAACCCTAAGGTAGTATGGACTTTAGGCGATAATGACGTGTCAGTGTAGGCTCATCAACTGGAACAAATGTACCTCTCTGATGGGAGATGTTGACAAAGGGGCAGGCTATGGGGAAAGCAAGGACCATATGGGAAATCTCTGTATCTTCTGTTTAATGCTGCCGTGAACCTAAAACTGTTCTGAAAACTAAAGTGTACAGGAAGAAGGAGGGGGAGAGACATAGGGAGTTTGGGATGGACACGCACAGACTGTTGTATTTCAAAGGAATAACCAACAAGGATCTGCTGAACAGCACAGGGACCTCTGCTCAATACTCTGTAATAACCTTATGGTCACCAGGGGGAAGGATGGGGGAAGGGATAGTTAGGGAGTTTGGGATGGACATGGACACACTGCTGTATTTAACATGGAGATCCAACAAGGAGCTGCTGTCCAGAACAGGGAACTCTGCTCAGTGTCATGTGGCAGCCTGGATGGGAGGTGGTTTGGGGAAGAAGGAATGCATGTATACATATGGCTGAGTCCCTTCACCGTCCACCCGAAACCGTCACAACACCATTAATCAGCCATACATTTGTGCATGCTAAGTTGCTACAGCCGTGTCTGACTCTTTGTGACCCTATGGACCATAGCCCAACAGGCTCCTGTGTCCGTGGGGAGTCTCTAGGCAAGAATACTGAGAGTATGAGCTGCCATGCCCTCCTCCACGGGATCTTTCCTACACAAAGATCGAACTGCGTCGGCAGGCAGGTTCTTTACCACTATCGCCGCCAAGGAAGCTTGTTCATCAGCTATACTCCAATATAAAATAAAACGTTCTTTTTAAAAAGCACATATAAGTATATGCATGTCTATAAAGGTCGAATCCATCATTTATCAATGTACCAATACATTTTTTTTTTAATCTGCCAAGTGGAGAGGTGGTTGGGAGACAGGTGTGGACTGGGGAAGGGACGGGGAAGCCCCTCTTGGAAGGGAAAGTGAAGATCAGGACAGACGGGATCAGGCTAGAATGCGCCCCTCCCCACCTTACACTCCACCTCTGCCGGGATCAGAACCTACATCAGACCTTGGCACCGATGTACTCATCAACCTCGTATAAAGTCTGGATTTCAGATCTGGAAATATTAGAGACAAAATCTTTATGGCCTGCAGACAGCTAGTCCTTTCCAGATCTTAGTGTTTGGAATCTTAGTAGAGTTCTATACACCAAAGGCCCTTGCCAGAATGAGACCCTGAATGTGTGAGAAACTGATATTTTTTTTTTTTTAAGAATCGTATTTGAATTGCACAAGTCCAAATAAGCCAGTAACATAAGGCAAATAGCCTGTCTCTTGGAGAGCTGGAAAGCGAGAAGGGTCAGGACGGGAAATCATAAAATATACAAATCGCTGCTATGAAAATTTACACGGCTCACCCCACCTCTGAAAGGAGAGTTCAAAAGAGAAACACTTACTCCCTAACCCTGCTTATTGTATCAAGATGTGCTGAATTCGTGGCTTTGCTGGTTGCCATTTCTGCAGGATAGATAGATCTCCCACCCCCACTAGTTGGGTTTGCTGCCTCCTCCCCACACACCCAGATAACTTGAGAGCAAATCCCATTTAGAAGATGTTTTGTCTAGAGGCAGCCACGCGGTTTCATAACAAGGCAGATGTGGGGATGCAATTTCCAGCGCTAGTGTGAAGCCCAGAGCTAATTACCTGTAACTGAGGAAATGAGGCAGAGATGGATGCCCTGCGTGTGTTCAGGCTGGAGGCGAGCCCAAGGACTGTCTGCTAAGCCGGGGCGGAAGAGAGCAAAGCTCACCAGCACCACCCCAGCCCCAGGTCCCATCAGGAGCTGGGGGTGGGGGGTTGCTTCAGGGGCAGGGGGCCTTGGAGGCATCCCTACCACATCCCAGGGCGCCGTTCTGAGACATCTGAACTGGGAGCCACTGAAGACTAAAGCAAAATGACCATGCAGCTGTGTTATCAAGGAGGAGACCCATAACCCTGCCCTGCAGGAAGTGCTGGCTAGATCGGAGAGAGTGGGATGTGTGGAGAGACTAACATGGAAACTTACGTCACCATCTGTCAAGTAGAGAGCCCACAGGAATTTGCTTTGTGACTCAGGGAACTCATACAGACGGTAAAGCGTCTGCCTGCGATGCGGGAGACCTGGGTTCGATCCCTGGGTCGGGAAGATCCTCTGGAGAAGGGAATGGCCACCCACTCCAGTATTCTGGCCTGGAGAAATCCCATGCACAGGGGAGCCTGGTGGGGCTACAGTCCATGGGGTTGAAAAGAGTGAGCAACTTCACTTGACTTCACTCAGGGAACTCAAACCGGGGCTCTGAGACAACCTGGAAGGATGGGATGGGGAGGGAGGCAGGAGGAAGGTTTGAGAAGGAGGGGACACAGGTATCCCTACGGCTGATTCATGTAGATGTTTGGCAGAAACCAACACAACACTGTAAAGCAATTATCCTACCATTAAAAATAAATAAATAAATTTTAAAAATCAACAAATGTAGTCAGTAGCTCAGTTGGTAAAGAATCCACCTGCAATGCAGGAGACCCTGGTTCGATTCCTGGGTTGGGAAGATCCGCTGGAGAAGGGAAAGGCTACCCACTCCAGTATTCTGGCCTGGAGAATTCCATGGACTGTGTAGTCCATGAGGTCGCAAAGAGTCAGACACAACTGAGCAATTTTCACTTTCACAAGATGCAGTCCACGGGGGTCAAAAAAACAAAAATACACAATATTAGCACACACTCTGGTTCCTTAGGTCTTTTTCCCTTCACTTTCTTTCCCTATTTTCCATTTAATAGCTCTCTCTTTTTTAGAGAAGTAATTAGTGATGAAAACTTGGTATACTTTAAAGCTGTGTTTAAAAGGGAAAAGATGGCCCAAATGTATTCTGGCATTTTATAAAGCCTGACTTTCTTCAAAATTAACTCATTGTAGTTTAGAGGTGGGGCGGGGGGAAATGGAAATGGAAGAAGAACAGCAGAAAAGACAGGATACACCTAGCATTTTTTAGTGGTAACGATTTAGTGCTAAGAACTTTTAGCAAGTTCCTGGAATTTTTAAATATCCAATCTTTGAAAGGCTCGATGTGGGAGATACTGATTCCACAGCCTTCCTGTCTCGCCTGTCTATAATGTCCTACCTACTTACTCTGCCTCATCTTTCAAATCCACAGTGTTACCAACTGCAGCCCCTGGATGAGGGAGACACGGAGTGCAAGCTTGGAATTAGCAAATACCAACCATCCTACATAGGGCTTCCCTGATAGCTCAGTTGGTAAAGAATCCGCCTGCAATGCGGGAGACCTGGGTTCACTCCCTGACTTGGGAAGATCGCCTGGGGAAAGGAAAGGCTACCCACTCCAGTATTCTTGGGCTTCCCTGGTGGCTCAGCTGGTAACAGATCTGCCCGCAATGCGAGAGACCTGGGTTCGATCCCTGGGTTGGGAAGATCCCCTGGGGAAGGGAAAGGCTACCCACTCCAGTATTCTGGCCTGGAGAAGTCCATGACTTTCACTCACTCCCTCAACCATCATATATGGAACAAATAAATAATAAGGTCCCACTGTATAGCACAGGGAACCATATTTAATGTCCTGGGTTAAACCATAATGTAAACGAGTATTAAAAAAAAATGTGTGCGCTTCCCTGGAGGCTCAGTGGTGAATAACCTGTCTGCCAATGCAGGAGACACGAGTTCGATCCCCAGTCCAGGAAGATCCCACCTGCCACAAAGCAACCGAGGCCGTGAACCACAACTCTTGAGCATGTGCTCTAGGGCCCGGCAGCCACAAAACTGCTGCACCCACGAGCTGCAACTCCTCAAGCGTGTTTGCTCCACAAGAGAAGCCACCACAGTGAGAAGCAGTGTGCGTCACAGACAGACAGCAGCCCCCCGCTCACTGCAACTAGAGAGAAGCCCACCCAGTAACAAAGACCCAGCAAAGCCAAGAATAAATAAATGTACTTTTAAAAGATTGTCAAAGAGTATAAAATGTTGAAAGAAAAATGATGTGAGTGAGTGTGTGTTGTGTGTGTGTGTGTGTGTGTGTGTGTGTGTGGAGAGAGAGAGGTGAGTCTCTTTGCTGTACAGCAGAAATTACCTCAATCAACTATCAGTTCAGTTCAATCCCTCAGTCCTGCCTGACTCTTTGTGACCCCAAGGACTGCAGCATGCCAAGCCTCCCTGTCCATCACCAACTCCCAGAGTTTACTCAAACTCTTAATCATGGAGTCAGTGATGCCATCCAACCATCTCATCCTCTGTCATCCCCTTCTCCTTCCGCCTTCAATCTTTCCCAGCATCAGGGTCTTTTCCAATGAGTCAGCTCTTCACATCAGGTGGCCAAAGGATTGGAGTTTCAGCTTCAACATCAGTCCTTCCAATGAATATTCAGGACTGATCTCCTTTAGGATGGACTGATTGGATCTCCTTGCAGTCCAAGGGACTCTCAAGAGTCTTCTCCAGCACCACAGTTCAAAAGCATCAATTCTTCAGTGCTTAGCTTTCTTTATAGTCCAACTCTCACATCCATACATGACCACTGGAAAAACCATAGCCTTGACTAGACGGACCTTTGTTGGCAAAGTAACGTCTCTGCTTTTTAGTATGCTGTCTAGGTTGGTCATAACTTTCCTTCCAAGGAGTAAGCGTCTTTTAATTTCATGGCTGCAGTCACCATCTGCAGTGATGCAAATCAATTATATTTCAACTCAAAACTAAATAAGTAAATTACTCAAATTGCACCTCCTTTTCTAAGCACCTTTCGTAAGCCCTACCCCAAACTATTTTCCAGTGCTTAAGAACTGACTACCCTAATTCTCTGCTTGTCATTCTTAGGTATCTTTTTCGTGTATTTCTCTCTTACATGCCTCTGCTTGATTACAGGCTCCTTAGAGACAGAGACTGTCTCACGCGTCTTCTTTGCCACGCATCTGCGTATCTTTTCTCACTCTTTGTATCTCGCCTCACTCGGAAGTGTTTCCAACGTCAGATCAAAGTAAAAAGCAGGAGCCCTGGATTTTCAACATGGGTAAAGAATATTTTCCCCTCGTATGGTTAAACAACTGCGGGCAAATTAAAGTTTAAATCAGAGACAGCAGGGCTATTTCTCTGCTGCCTGGCAGACGGAGCTAGTCCAGACATACTTAAAAAACATGATAAACACCATGAAATGTGCCGGCTGAAACCTGCCAGTAAAGCAAAGCTTTCCAAGGACAAACTGACTTGGAAATACTATTTTCATTTATGATGTGTAATTAGTAATTTATAAACCAGGCTGAGTGAATTTATACTTTTTCTTGAAATATAGTCAAGAAAAATGAGCTGCAAGGATAATATTTTCATTAAAACATTTGGAAGAATGGCGGGGGGAGCAATAAGCATTCGACTGTAATATAGTGTGTTGCAAAATCAGTCGTAATATCTTTTACAACCAACTGTGAAATTACATATTACATTAGTACAGATATAAATGTATTATGTACAAAGGAGATCCAACCAGTCCATCCTAAGGGAGATCAGTCCTGGGTGTTCACTGGAAGGACTGATGGTGAAGCTGAAACTCCAATCCTTTGGCCACCTGATGTGAAGAGCTGACTCATTGGAAAAGACCCTGATGCTGGGAAAGATTGAGGGCAGGAGGAGAAGGGGACGACAGAGGATGAGATGATTGGATGGCATCTCAATGGACATGAGTTTGGGTGAACTCTGGGAGTTGGTGATGGACAGGGAGGCCTGGCGTGCTGTGGTTCATAAGGTCACAAAGAGTCAGACACAACTGAGCGACTGAACTGAACAAAGTGTATTACAAACACATATAGTTTTTTGGTGGGCTTATTTATTTTATATGTAATGTGTTTGTTTTTGCTTTGTTTGCTTGGTTTTCATACAGTATGCAGGATCTTAGTTCTTCGAGCAAGGATCAAACCCACATCCCCTACGGTGGAAGCTCGGAGTCTTACCCACTGGACCACCAGGGAAGTCCCTCAGCTTGTTTATTTTGGATCAGTTTTATGGTTTGGATTATTAGAGTTTGAGCACTGGCCTCACTTCCCCGTTAAACGATACATTCGGAAGCAGGGGTCCTGTTAGAAATCGCAGTTGGACTTTCTAGAGTTGAACCTCTCATCCCTGCAGTTTTATTACCTGTTTTCTCTTTTTCTTTTGTTAATACTGGGAGCTGTTTCTAACGCCTTGCTCCATCCAGCCTGAAACGACTTCCCAGGTCTCTCTACACGGGAGACATGGAATGCTTCCATGAAATGCTAAGTACGGCGTCCAAATATCTCCATGTGCACAGTCGACTGTCTCTACTCACCTGACGGCATCCATCCTGTGAGGAGACAGCATTTCCCACACTCCAGGCTTGCTATCCAAGGGCCTTCCGGCCATGAAGCTGCAAGGAGAAAGCACAAGAATCAATCGGTCCTGGTGCAAGAGCTCCATGTCCAAGCTCAGGCTCCGTCACCCCTTGGTCTCAAGCTCCCTGGTTCTGACTCTACTGCACTCCACATTCCATCTCCAAGATCCCACCCACCCCCTTTTTCTTTCTTTTTTTTTTTTTAATTTTCCTTTCTGGCTGGACCACAAGGCACGTGGGATCTGTTCCCCGACCAGAGACTGAATCCACTCCTTGTCCCCAGCATTGGAAGCGCAGAGCCTTAATCACTGGGCCACCAGGGAAGTCCCTTGAAGATTCCTCTCTGTGCCATTTGCTGATGAGCCGTTTAGGACCCGCCTCATCACAACATCCTGGACGGGCTTTCAGTATCTGTACACCCTCCCCACACTGCCCACAACCACAGCAGAGGGGCGCACACACTCCCACCAGCCCTGCCGACAAGCCCTGCCATATGGGGCCAATTCCAGGCCAGATGGGAACCGAGGCTCTGCAGAAAATCAGGGATAAATCTTAATCAGAGGCTTCAGTCTGGAGTGAGCGCCACCCAGCACAGTCTCCCTTTCAGACTTTAGCTGATGAGGCCTGATGATATCTCAGAGCAAATTAGCCCTGTTTCTTGAAAAAGACAGCGTGACTGCAGGACAGACACATGCACCGAACTTCCAGAAAAGCATCGACGCCTCTCTGGGTCCCAAGATGACAGGTGCATTTCACTGTGGCCGAACTTCCACGTGATTCTAACTCTATGCGACCCCCTGGACTGCAGCCTGCCAGGCTCCTCTGTCCATGGGATTCTCCAGGCAAGAATACTGGAGTGGGTTGCCACGTCCTCCTCCAGGAGATCCTCCCGATCCGGGGATGGAATCTGTGTCTCTTATATCTCCTGCACTGGCAGAGGGATTCTTTACCACGGAGCCACCTGGGAAGGCAGAGGGGAGAGAGAGACTCTTCAAACTGTACTTTTCATGGCCAGGCAGTCAGCTCCACTGTGGGGCACAAATGTAGGTGTCTCTGAAGCCTGGTGAATCTTTGAAAGAATTCTGAGAAGAAATCTTTCTTGATCTCCTGTGACATTACACACAGCTGTGTTCACCGTCCCTTTTGTGCCTGAAACACCAGGATTCCTGAATAAACAACTGGAAAGTTTGTTGTTTTCCAAAGGAGATTGTTCACCACATATAACAATTTAGAACACCTGGAAATCTGTTCTTAAGACTTATTTTTTGAATTGGAATAGTAGAGTGTCAAACCTTGGATGAGTCTCCTCTAATCAGTTACTCCCAAACCAACTTGTAACTTGCAGAAACAGTGACCTTCTAAGCAAAGAAAAATGCACCGTTTTTACACACATTTAGAGCAGCACTAACCACAATTGTCAAAAGGTGCAAATGACTCAAATGCCCATTTAAAGCTGAATGGATATACAAATGGTGCATTATACATACAATAGAATATTATCCAGCCATAAAAAGAAAAAAAAAAAAAAATACTGCCACAGGCCACAATGTAGATGGACCCTGAAAACATTGTGCTAAGTGAAAGGAACCAGACCTAAAAAGACAAATATTTTATGGTTCCGTTTAGATGAAATATGCAGAAGGGGCAAATCCTCGGGGACAGAAAGCAGACTGGGGATAACCAGAAGCTTAGGGAGGGGAAAAGGCAGTGACTCTCTAGTGGATACAGGGTTTAATCTGGGGGTGATGAAAATGCTTTGGATCTACGTAGAGGCAGTGGTTTGTACCCGGATTTCCCAGGTGGCGCTAGTGTTAAAGAAATCTGCTGCCAATGAAGGAGACCTAAGAGACGCAGGTTCGATCCCTGGGTGGGGAAGATCCGCTGGAGAAGGGAATGGCAACCCACTCCAGTATTCTTGCCTGGAGCATCCCATGGTCAGAGGAGCCTGGCGGGGCTACAGTCTATGGGGTCGTACAGAGTAGGACATGCCTGAGCGACTTAGCACACATGTACAATGTGTGAATGTACTAAACCCTGCACAATTCCAAGGTTGCACAATGCTGTGAATTACTCAAGGCCAATGAATTGCTCACCCTCAAATCGTTAGCTTTATTTTATGCAAATTGCACCTCAAATTTTTTTTTAATGATTTAAAGCTCAGTCCCTGGCTTTCTGTAGAGACCAGCAGAATCAGCGTAGCCTAGGAGAAGGCAATGGCAACCCACTCCAGTACTCTTGCCTGGAAAATCCCATGGACAGAGGAGCCTGGTGGGCTGCAGTCCATGGGGTCTCGAAGAGTCAAACACGACTGAGCAACTTCACTTTCACTTTTCCCTTTCATGCATTGGAGAAGGAAATGGCTACCCACTCCAGTGCTCTTGCCTGGAGAATCCCAGGGACGGGGGAGCCTGGTGGGCTGCCGTCTATGGGGTCGCACAGAGTCGGACACGACTGAAGCGACTTAGCAGCAGCAGCAGCAGGAGCTTCTTAGAAATGCAGGTTCGGGCACAGAATTAACAGTTACAAACTACACACACACACAAACACTTAAAGTAGATAAACAACAAGGATTTACATTACAGACACAGAGGGGAATTCACTGGGGGTCCAGGAGTTAGGGCTTTGTGTTTTCACTCCCACGGGCCCAGGTTCAATCCCTGCTCCAGGAATTAAAATCCCACACTTGATACATAGAAAGAAAAAGATTCATTCCCTTCTATGTGTGCGTGCCAAGTCATCTCTGAAGCTTTGCGACTTCAGTCGTCTTTGAAGCTCTGCGACTCCCTAGGACTGTATCCCTGTCCAGGGGGACAGGCTCCTCTGTCCATGGGATTCTCCAGGCAAGAATACTGAAGCCGGTAGCCAGACCCAACTCCAGGGGATCTTCCCAATCTAGGGATCGAAACCGTGTCTCTTACATCTCCTGCGATGTCAGGTGGGTTCTTTCCCACTAGCACCACCACAGAAGCCCCTGTGTCCCTTCTACAACATTTGTAAATCCACTATCCTTCAAATTTTTTTTTACTCTTTTTAATTTAAAAAAAAGTGCAGTATAGCACAAGGAATTATTTCGAATATCTTGTAATAACCTATAATGGATTATAGACTGCGAAAATAACTGAATCACGGTGTACTATATCTGAAAGTAGCACTCTATTGTAAGTCAACAACACTTCAATTTTTAAAAAAGAAAGAAGAGGAAAAAAAAAGACCAGAATACTGGAGTGGGTTGCCAGGCCCTCATCCAGGGGATCTCCCAAACCCAGGGATCAAACCCAGTCTCCCGTATTGCAGGCTAGATTCTTTACCATCGAAGCCACCAGGGAAGCCTAAAAATAAAAGAAAGAAGACAAAATAAAACAAGTGGAGGATCTCAGCCCCACTCAGAACTACAGGATCAGAACCTGAACTTTGAAACCCTCCCCAGGCATTCGCGTTATCGCTCCGGGGTAGGTTGACTGGCCCTCACTGTGAAGTCACGCTATTTTGCTTTTCAACAAAATGCCTCTCCAGGCCTTCAAAAGGCATCTGCACAAAGCTGGCTTCTCTCCCTCCCTCCATCCAAGTCAACTAAGAACCTTCTATGCTGCCTACCTCTCCATCGTCCTCACCCACCAGACCCCTGCAAGAGGCAAGACTCCGTCAAGCGATGCCACACAGCCTGGAAGCCCAGGGAGAATTTTCTCACCAAATTCTTACCGACCAAGACAGATTTGATTGCCTCACTCAGAAACGGTTCTCTCCTCCTCCTGTCTTCTGTCACTGATAAACAGACCAGCTGGTCCTTCTTCCGGCTTCCCTGGTGACTCAGCTTGGTAAAGAATCCGCCTGCAACACGGGAGACCTGGGTTCAATCCCTCGGTTGGGGAAATTCCCCTGGAGGAGGGTGTGGCAACCCACTCCAGTACTCTTGCCAATGACCCCAGGATAAATTGCTTGACTCTGGGCTTTCCCAGTGGTTCAGTGGTAGAGAATCCACCTGCAACACGAGAGAACTGGGTTCGATCCCTGGGTTGGGAAGATTGCCCTGGAGAAGGGAAAGGCTACCCACTCCAGAATTCTGGCCCGGAGAATCCCATGGACTGTATAGTCCACGGGGTTGCAGAGAGTTGGACACGACTGAGCGACCTTCACTTCACTTGGTTCTGCTTCAGCTCCTCTGCTCTCTCATAATTCTTACTCATCTGCAGACCTCTTTATATCCCTTAATTCCCACACACAAAAAAAAATCACTTCTAACTACAGTTGCTATCTGTAAAAGTAATGTTCAGAGGGCTGCAGAAGAAAGATGGTGGTGGCTCAGAGCAGGATAGGTTGGGTGGAAGGCGCTCAGTCACGTCTGCCTCTTTGTGACCCTATGGACTATAGTCAGCCAAGCTGCTCTGTCCATAGGATTCTCCCGGAAAGAATACTGGAGTGGGTTGCCATGCCCTATTCCAGGGGATCTTTCCGATCCCGGGATCGAACCTGTGTCTTTTATATCTCCTGCATTGGCAGCAGGGTTCTTTAGCACTGAGCCATCATCATGACCCGAGAAAGTCAAATGTAATTCAAATCTGAGTGTCCATGCACCAAGCTTTACAGGAACGCAGTCGTGTTCATCTGCTTAGATGTTTCTCTGGCTGCTTTCCACACTACACCAGCCAAGTGGAATCCTTACAACCGACTGTGCGCCTCAAAGAGCTCAAAATGTTAGCTATCTGGCCCTTCCTGGTACAAGTTAACCAACCCTTGGTCTAAGCCAGACTGGTTCATTTCTGTTGTCAAATACGCCACATTTCGCTTCTCTGGGTGCAGTACGTTCAGCGTTCAGGCGTTTCCGTGTTTCTGGCTAAACCAAGTTACAGATTAGCAATCATCCACTTCCTTTGCTTCTGCAGTTCATGTTCATCAGTTCATACGACACAGGGATCTCAGTAAATGCAACAGCTACAGTGATTTCGGAACAGGGGTTGTTGTTGTTATTCAGTAGTTGGGTCGTGTCTGACTCTTAGCAACCCCGTGGACTGCAGCAGGGAGGCCCCCTTGTTTTTCTCTGCGTGAACTCGGAAGTTTTCGCTCAACCGCAAAAGTACAAAGCAGAAGAAGGACTCCTCTGGCCTCTGTATGATCTGGAAGGTTTCCACCATTTCTTCCAAGCGCTTGATTGCCTCCATGACGCTTTTCTCCATCTCATGTATAAACACCGCTGCTTTCCAGCTGCCGCAGCTGGGATTCAAAACCACTTCCTTGGCCGGTAATTTAGCATTTCACTCTTTTACACACCAGCTTCCCCGGGCTGCCATAACAAAGTCAGAGCCAGCATTTAACAAGTCTGTCTGAGCTCAAAGCCGAAAAATAATTCCCACTAGTCCATCTTTTCTGGTGATCTCTCCACACTGGGATAAAAAGTCATGAATCTATTTCCTACCTATCCGCCTCCATATATAGATTGACTGATTTCATCAACACTTTCTGGTTTATGAATCCTTTTTCTCTGCCTGAAAACAAAACACGTGCTTCAAGGTTTTCACCAACTCCATACTTGAATTCCTAAACTCAGCCTCGTCCTTCACCTACTCTTCTGTATACTTAACACTGGATTCCCCAGGTTGGCGGTAAAGTGGTAAAGTGGTAAAGAACCCGCCTGCCAGTGCAGGAGACCCAAGAGAGGCAGTGTTCGATCCCTGGGTGGGGAAGATCTCCTGGAGGAGGGCATGGCAACCCACTCCAGTGTTCTTGCCTGGAGAATCCCAGGGACAGAGGAGCCTGGAGGGCTACGGTCCATGGGGTCGAAAAGAGTTGGACACAGCTGAAGTCAGACTTAGCATGCACACACACGCTCAACATAATTTGACAGAGTAATGATGCAACGGATGGAAACTATCAAGAACTTTTTACATCTGCATTAAAGCTTTATAATTTATCATGAGTTTTTTTAAATCATGAGTTGTTTTTTTTATCATGTTTATGTATTTATTTATTTTTTACTGGCTTCCACATACAACCTGCCCAGAAGGCTCCTGCAGGCTTACTCCTGGGGGCCCACCATAGCTCCCTGCAGGCCAGCTAGTATGTCCCAAGATACAGGATATAATTAGCTTCCCACATCAAACTAATTTCATGACTACACCTTGGCCAACTATTGCTGTCATTTGTAAGCGACTGCCACCCGATGAAACCACATATTTTTTAATCAATTTTTTTTTTTTTTTTTGCTCTTTCAGCATAATTTACCTGTGGTTTACCAACTACTCTTTCACTTGCACAAATTTCCCTGACACCCATATACATCCCTGGGCAACAATTTGATATAATCAGTAAATAAAATCCTCAAAAGTTTCAAGGTGTTTTGAAAAACAAGTTCAGTGAATAAAATCCTCAAAGTTTCAAGGTGTTTTGAAAAACAAGTTATTTTATTAGGTCAGGGACATACCACTGGCACCAACCCTCCCCCGCCCCCCAAAATTGTAAGCCAAAACCTATTATGTGACGTTACAAATTCTGTAATCAAGTGATTATGCCTTTTAATGGGAGGAGGGGATAAAGGCAACATTAGCTGCTGCCCAAATCCAAAACCTGGAAAATTACCACCGAACGGTCTTCACGCAGAACAAAGACCAAACATTTCATCATGTAGCCAAGATCCTGATCCGAATTAACTCATAATAATGAATTAATGGCACAGATGGTTGTCATGGTGACTTAATTTTGGCTTTCCATAATCTAGATGTCAGATGACACATGAGAATATTGCTAAAATAATGAACAACTCCCATGCTTTAGGTTCCCAGCATCTTTGACCTTCTTACATTTAAACGGCTTTCTAAATCCATCTGAAAATATTCAGGACAGCACTTAGGCCTCCTGATTTATGCTAATAATTTGATCGTCTCTCCCTTCCCTTAGCAGAGCTAACCACATTTGAATACACTGAATGGTTTAACTACCTCCACAGATTTCCGATCAAAGCAAGTGTGAAATAATTTTCCCCCACTCTGTACAGCAAAATCCTTTATGCAAGTGAGTCAACAATACGGAGAGGAGATAATGCAATTCAAAAGGCGTGAAGACAGAGCTTATGGAAGATGTATTTGCTAATATTATCACGCCAAATTGTTTCTTTTGTTTTCTTAAGTCTCAGCTGGGAGGCGGCGGCCACTGAAAGGAGGTTCTGCCCACATAGCCTGGTCTTTAGCATACTTTAGGGAATGAAATTACTTTCTAATCACGAAATCCACCAGACTGTGGAACAGCCTGATACAAGAAGTCACGTTGTGCCAGGAAAGCACTGGGTCATTCTGAAGTGAACTCACAGGGCCCTGCAGTAACCTGCCTGAGGCCATCGCTGAAATGAAAGCCAGTGAGACAACCCCAGAGCCCTGCCTCCTGCTTCAGCATCCAATTTTCATTACATTGGCCTCCTAGGGGTGAGGAGCCTGCCAGGTAAGGAGTGGGTAGGAAGAATCTGGAGTTTGTAGTCAAACTGAAAAACCAGCTTCTTCCCCGTGGAATCTCCCAAGCTGTGACCCTTTGAGGAGAAAATGTGCTGCTCGGGAATAATTACAAACCCAGCTGTCAGCCTTTACCCTGATGGCAAAGAGCTGGAGCACTGATGACCACGTGGGTAGCAACCAGAGTTGTCTGTCACGTGCCCTCCCCGCTGCTGTGAGTATCTGCCTTCTCCCTGCTGCTCAACCCCCTTGGGCCCAGCTAGGTAGGGATCATATTGTGGGAGGAAAGAACGCGACCTCAGGATCTGCAAAGACTGCAGAGCTCGGTGGAGCCAAGAGTCCCAAACTTCAGCGCCAACGATAATCAGCAAATCCCCGGAGGAGGACCGGTTGGAACACCAAGGGGGGCTCCACCTGCTTCCAGAGTGTCCCAAACAGGTCCCCCATATTTCTTTCTTTTTTTTTTTTAAATTTTGATTGATCTGGCTGCACCAGGTCTCAGTTGCAGCGAGCAGGACCTTCAATCCATGGAGCCCGCCATCAAGGTCACAGATTTAGAGTTTTGTACCAAGGCCACGGAGGCAGAGAGCCCTGCACCCAGGTCATCTTGGAACTGACTGAGCCCCATAGCAACTTTTGCTATGAGCCCCCTCACCCCCTCCTTGATCTAAACCAGGCGGCTCCCTGACCTCATTGTAAGTAGAAATACCCACCCTCCCAGGTAGCTCAGTGGCTAAAAGAATCTGCCTGCAAAGCAGGACACCTGAGTTTGATCCCCAGGTTGGGAAGATCCCCTGGAGAAGGGCATGGCAACCCACTCCGGTATTCTTGCCTGGAGAATCCCATGGACAGAGGAGCCAGGCGGGCTACAGTCTGGTGGGGTTGCAGAGTCAGACACGACTGACACTTTCATTCACCCTATTACTCACCCTATAGCAGCCTAACCAATCACCCAATGTCACCCTCCAGCAGCAATTTGCTTTGTCCTAGGCTACAAAAACTGGCTTCTACCCCACCAAAGGGGTTGCCTCTCCCTGATCCATCAGGAGGTCGGCCAGCTGAACTTGCTATGCTGCTTCCTCTTAATACATCGCTCGTTTCTGAAATACTCTTGTGTCTGAAAATTCTTTGCAACCTGTGTTCCAACCATGCCATGATTTTCGTTGCAGCATGGAGGATCTTTAGTCTCAGCGTGTGAACTCTTGGCATGTTGGATTCAGTTTCCTGACTGAGGATGGAACCCAGCCCCCAGGCATTTGGAGGGTGGAGTCTTAGCCACTGGACCACCAGGGAAGTCCCCCAAGACGGCATCCTTCCAACCAGCTCCCCCTCACCCACTCTTGCAAAACCACCTAGAGTTGCATGTAATAAGCCATGGGGAAGAGCTGAGATCCCAATTGCAAGCTCATCCTTCAGTGCTGTCTCACTAGAGCTATGTTGCTGCAAATTTTCCTTTCACATCTGTCTGGCTCCGGCACACGTTGGACTCAGATGGGAGGCCGGCTTCTCCGGTTGAGAATCACAGCCTCCTGGTACTGTGCCGTCTTCAGGAGAGCTCACACCATCTCCCAGTGACTGGAGAGAAACTGAGCAAGGCTTTCACTGAGGACTAAGGGTGACGGGTGGCAAGGCAAACACAGCACCGAGACCGCCTGCAAAGCCCCGAGGAAGCGAGGTGGCTTTCAGCCTCACCTTGACTGTCTGTCACATGACTCACAGAGCACAGCCAGCGCTAATAAATCAACCGTTCTTTAAAGCACCCTGGTCAGCTGCTTGTATTTCTGTGGATACTTTTGAGCTGTGGTGTTGGAGAAGACTCTTGAGAGTCCCTTGGACTGCAAGGAGATCCAGCCAGTCCATCCTAAAGGAGATCAGCCCTGGGTGTTCATTGGAAGGACTGACGTTGAAGGTGAAACTCTAATACTTTGGTTACCTGATACGAAGAGCTGACTCATTGGAAATACCCTGATGCTGGGAAAGATAGAGGGCGGGAGAAGGGGATGAGCTGGTTGGATGGCATCACTGACTCGATTGACATGGGTTTGAGTAGACTCCAGGAGTTGGTGATGGGCAGGGAGTTCTGGCATGCTGCGGTTCATGGGGTCGCAGAGTCGGACACGACTGAGCGACTGAACTGAACTGAACTGTGCCAGCCAGATATGCAGTTTAGAGCCTCCTCGGCCCGGATGATACTGACCGGCAGTAGCGGGTATTTCAAGATTTTACATTTAAGAAGACGACTTACAAACGATAGAGAGAATAGGTACCTAGATCTCCTAAAAGGGAGCGTGTTGAAAGTTGAAGGGTTTGTAGCCATAATCTTTATTTGGTTGAGGAAATTTCTTCCAGTCCCTAGTTTAATAAAAGGTTTCCTTTATTTTTAAAAATATTTTACAAATTTTTTTTTTTACAAAATAAAAATATATTTTATTTATTTATTTTGCAACACCAGGTCTCCGCTGCAGCCTGTGAACTCTCAGCTGTAGTATGTGGGTTCTACTTACCTGGCCAGGGATCAAACCTGGGCCCCTGCATTGGGAGCTCGGAGTCTCAGCCACTGGAAGTCCCAAAAAGGTATTATGATGAGGTGTTTAACTGTATCAATTTTTCTTTTTCTGTATGTACTTAAAATCTTTGATTTTGCCCTTTAGTGTAATGATGTAGGATGCATCACTGATAAAGTGTTCCCATGTTAAATATCATTGCACTCCTGGAATAAATTCTGCCTGATAATCCTGTACATAAATATATATATATAGAGATACAAAGTATACTTATACTTTTTGTATCCATATATTTATATTTTATTTTGAAAATAAAGTATTAGCTACATGAATTCAACATTTTATATATATATTTATGTATAGGATTATCAGGCAGAATTTATTTATATTATCTATATTATTTATATTTATTATTGTATTTATTGATAATATATTAATAATATTATTACAATTCATATTTGTTAGATTTATTTGTTTATATTTATTTATATTATTTATCTACACAAAAAGTATAGATACAAAGTATAGATATACTTTTTATATCCATACTTTTATATCTATACTTTATTTTGAAAATAAAGTATTAGCTACATAAATTAACTACATGAAAAGTATACAAAAAGTATATTTTTGTATTATATACAATTATTACAGTGTATTATATATTATGGGCTTCCCTGGTGGCTCAGATGGTAAAGTGTCTGCCTGCAATGCAGGAGACCCAGGTTCAATTCCTGGGTCGGGAAGATCCTCTGGAGAAGGAAATGGCAACCCACTCCAGCACTCTTGCCTGGAAAATCCCATGGACGGAGGAGCCTGATAGGCTACAGTCCATGGGGTTGCAAATTATAAGTGAAATGATACATAAATTATGTATCTTTTCTTGTATTATCCTTACCTAGTTTTTGAGTAAAGATTACACTAATCTCAGAAGAAAAGAAGGCTTAGTAGGAAATTAAGCAAAATATGGGAATAAAGATAAGGAAAGTTTGAGGAGTAAATGTTACATCTCCAGGAAAAACACAGTGATGTCTCAAGATAAATACTGTGCCAGATTTTTCATCTGAACATGAGAGTTGCCTATAAAAATGATTTTTTAAGTATTTAATTTTTTTTTTAAGAAGGGAGAGAGGGGAGGGGTGGAAAGGGGTGAAGAGAAAGGAGAGTGCATAGAAAAAGAAAACAAATAGAGAGGGACACAGTGGAAAAGGAGCATGTCCAAGATCAGTTATTCTTTCTGTGGTTGAGCAGACAGCCCGTGGTGGTCACTGCAGAGCTGGTTTGTCCTCTGTACCCATAACTACGCAGCTCCTACAGTCTGCACAGCAAGCTGAAGCCCAGTGCATGGCATGGAGCCACTCAAGCTCTGCAGACACCTCACCCCTGCCAGCTGGGGCCCTTCACAGGAGCCCCACAGCAGCTTTGGTTACCTGAGCCCTTCACCCCCGTCTCCAGGCAACGGGCACCCTCCCACCTCCAGCGAGCAGGGGAGGCAACCTGCTCCCAGGACACCTTCCTTCCCCTTGCTGCCCCTGATTTGCTGGGAGTCATGTTTCAATCACCTCTCTCTTCCATAATCAGCCTGTCCCTCCTGACCCATTAACTCCATGAAGCTGCCATCTAGCATTCGGGGGGCCTCGAAATTATTTCTGATTACAAACATCAAGCACGCAGCCGTAGCGGGAAGACAAAGGCTCAGTTCAGTTCAGTCGCTCAGTCGTGTCCGACTCTCTGCAACCCCATGAACCGCAGCACACCAGGCCTCCCTGTTCATCACCAACTCCCGGAGTCTACCCAGACCCATGTCCATCGAGTTGATGATGCCATCCAACCATCTCATCCTCTGTCATCCCCTTCTCCTCCCGCCCTCAATCTTTCCCAGCATCGGGGTCTTCTCAAATGAGTCCGCTCTTCCCATCAGGTGGCCAAAGGATTGGAGTTTCAGCTTCAACATCAGTCCTTCCAATGAACACCCAGGACTGATCTCCTTTAGGATGGACTGGTTGGACCTCCTTGCAGTCGAAGAGACTCTCAAGAGTCTTCTCTAGCACCACAGTTTCAAGGCATCAATTCTTTGGCGTTCAGCTTTCTTTAAAGGAGAGGTTATGACAGGTTCTGCACAATGATCAAATCTCTCTCTCTCTCTTCTCTCTCTCTTCAGTTGCTAAGTCATGTCCGACTCTTGTGACCCCATGGACTGTAGCCCACCAGGCTCCCCTGTCCATGGGATTCTCCAGGTAAGAACGCTGGAGTGGGTTGCCATTTCCTTCTCCAGGAGATCTTCCCAACCCAGGGATCGAACCTGGGTCTCCCGCACTGCAGGCAGATTCTTTACTGACTGAGTTATGAGGGAAGCCCAATATATAAACAAATAGAAACATGCATAATATAGACAAATATAAACATGTGTAAATGCACAGACACAGATGCACCAGTGGATACACATATACACATCTGTGTGCCTGCACGTGCACACACGTGAAGGCACGCAAATCTGGATACACCCATGCATGCACACACACATGTGCCCACAGACAGATGCACCCACGGGCACACTGTTAAATTAACGAAACAACGAGGCTCTAAACAAGACTTCAGGTCAGTTCAGTTCAGTTCAGTAGCTCAGTCGTGTCCGACTCTTTGCGACCCCATGAATCGCAGCACGCCAGGCCTCCCTGTCCATCACAAACTCCCGGAGTTCACCCAGACTCACGTCCATCGAGTCAGTGACGCCATCCAGCCATCTCATCCTCTGTCGTCCCCTTCTCCTCCTGCCCCCAATCCCTCCCAGCATCAGTCTTTTCCAATGAGTCAGCTCTTCGCATGATGTGGCCAAAGTAGTGGAGTTTCAGCTTTAGCATCATTCCTTCCAAAGAAATCCCAGGGCTGATCTCCTTCAGAATGGACTGGTTGGATCTCCTTGCAGTCCAAGGGACTCTCAAGAGTCTTCTCCAACACCACAGTTCAAAAGCATCTTCAGCACTCAGCCTTCTTCACAGTCTGACTCTCACATCCATACATGACCACAGGAAAAACCATAGCCTTGACTAGACGGACCTTTGTTGGCAAAGTAATGTCTCTGCTTTTCAATATGCTATCTAGGTTGGTCATAACTTTCCTTCCAAGGAGTAAGTGTCTTTTAATTTCATGGCTGCAGTTACCATCTGCAGTGATTTTGGAGCCCAAAAAATAAAGTCTGACACTGTTCCCATCTGTGTGGATCACAATAAACTGCAAAATTCTGAAAGAGATGGGAATACCAGACCACCTGATCTGCCTCTTGAGAAATCTGTATGTAGGTCAGGAAGCAATAGTTAGAATTGGACACGGAACAACAGACTGGCTCTAAATAGGAAAAGGATTACATCAAGGCTGTATATTGTCACCCTGCTTATTTAACTTATATGCAGAGTACATCATGAGAAACGCTGGGCTGGAAGAAACACAAGCTGGAATCAAGATTGCCGGGAGAAATATCAATAACCTCAGCTTTGCAGATGACACCACCCTTATGGCAGAAAGTGAAGAGGAACTAAAAAGCCTCTTGATGAAAGTGAAAGTGGAGAGTGAAAAAGTTGGCTTAAAGCTCAACATTCAGAAAATGAAGATCATGGCATCTGGTCCCATCACTTCTGTCTGGGAAGGCCTTACAAATAGCTGTGAAAAGAAGAGAAGCGAAACGCAAAGGAGAAAAGGAAAAATATAAGCATCTGAATGCAGAGTTCCAAAGAATAGCAAGAAGAGATCAGAAAGCCTTCTTCAGCGATCAATGCAAAGAAATAGAAGAAAATAACAGAATGGGAAAGACTAGAGAGCTCTTCAAGAAAATTAGAGATACCAAGGGAACATTTCATGCAAAGATGGGCTCGATAAAGGACAGAAATGGTATGGAACTAACAGAAGCAGAAGATATTAAGAAGAGGTGGCAAGAATACACAGAAGAACTGTACAAAAAAGATCTTCATGACCCAGATAATCACGATGGTGTGATCACTCACCTAGAGCCAGATATCCTGGAATGTGAAGTCCAGTGTGCCTTAGAAAGCATCAGTACGAACAAAGCTAGTGGAGGTGACGGAATTCCAGTGGAGCTATTTCAAATCCTGAAAGATGATGCTGTGAAAGTGCTACACTCAATATGCCAGCAAATTTGGAAAACTCAGCAGTGGCCACAGGACTGGAAAAGGTCAGTTTTCATTCCAATCCCAAACAAAGGCAATGCCAAAGAATGCTCAAACTACCACACAACTGCACTCATCTCACATACTAGTACAGTAACGCTCAAAATTCTCCAAGCCAGGCTTCAGCAATACGTGAACCGTGAACTTCCTGATGTTCAAGCTGGTTTTAGAAAAGGCATAGAAACCAGAGATCAAATTGCCAACATCCTGTGGATCATCGAAAAAGCAAGAGAGTTCCAGAAAAACATCTATTTCTGCTAATTCAGTGGAGGCCTAGTCAAAAACCAAAATCTAAGCCTGTGAAGGCCTCAAGGTCACCAAACTGAAACCTAAGCACAACCAACCCCAAATAGCCAACTGGGCTTTAAGGGACAACCAACCAACAATTTCCTAACTTTGCTTCTGCTTTTCTCTATCAAAGTCTACCTCACGCCTGTTGGTGGAGTACTCCCAACCACTTCTGGTTAGGCACGGCCTGATTCAAATCAATGTTTGCTCAACTAAGACTCTTGAAATTGTTAACATGCCTCAGTTTATCTTTGAACCATGCACAGCCATACAGAGACACAGACATCCCCATACACACTCATCGATTCTCTTTTCAAGAGCTAACAAATTGCACGAGCGCACGTTGGTGTGAAGGGCCTCTCTCAAGACAGAGGTCATTCTTTTCCACTGTGAACTGAGGCAACAACATTCTCAAGACAGAGACTTTGAACCCCGGGCTGGCAGTGCGCTTCCATCACCACTTCAAGGTGGTGATGTGTGTTCTCTCACCCAAGTAGCCAAGGTCTGGTCTCAAGCTCGTACTAAGTCGCTTCAGCCACGTCCAACTCTTTTCGACCCCGTAGGCTGCAGCCCGCCAGGCACCTCTGTCCATGGGATGCTCCAAGCAAGAATATTGGAGTGGGATGTCATGCCCTTCTCGAGAGCATCGACCCCGAGTCTCTTGTGTCTCCTGTATTGAACACTAGTGCCACCTGGGGATGCTCCTAGGAGGCACAAGGAAACTTTTCACACCTGGAGCTTGAGTCAGAAGGACGCAGTAGCCACTACATCTCCTGTATTGACCTTCCACTACCATGCTGGTCGTAAATTTAGCATGAAAGAAAGTGCAAGTGAAGTCGCATCTGACTCTTTGCGACCCCGCGGACTGTAACCCACCAGGCTCTTCCGTCCATTGGATTCTCCAGGCAAGAATACTGGAGTGGGTTGCCATTTCCTTCTCCAGGGGAATCTTCCCCACCCAAGGATCGAACCTGGGTCTCCTGCATTGCAGGCAGACGCTTTACCGTCTAAGCCACCAGGGAAGTCCTTAAATTTGAGCCACCAGGGAAGCCTTCAATTTAGCACACTAAACCCAAACTTCTTGTATTCCCAGGTTTGCTCCTGGAAAAAAATAATAATAATAAGGTCCCTTGAGCCAAACTGAGAAAATCATGAAGCAAGCACAGCACAGAAAAACAGTCGAATAAAATTGGATCAGCTCAGAGAGTAGGAGAGAGGGACCTGCTCCCTGTACGAGGAACTATGTCCTCCTGGTAGGTAGGCAGGTGCCCACATAGGGCTCAGCCATGGATGAGAGGGGAAAGGAACAGGAGGCAGACTGCGCGTGGCATACGCCGTATTCCTCTTTGCAGACCTGACTCAGCTCCCCCTGGGCGTGAGCAAAGAAGAACAATTCATCATTAAAGGTTTTCCCGGATGCCTGCCAGGATCAAAGCCTTTGGAAGAAAGCTGCCTTTCTCTCTCACTTTAAGCCTTCCCTCTTATGTAAATATATTCCTAAAAAAAAAAAAAAAAACGCCTGCAGTATTTTCAGTAAAATGACACCGCAAACCTGCCGGCGGTCTTCCGGCTGGCTGGGTGCTTGGCAAAACATGTTTACCATCCTTATTAAAATGTGGCTTGGATCTGCAGAGTACAAACAGAAGCAGATGAGCAGGAAGGCAGAGTCCCTGGGGGAAGGAAGCGGGATACAGGTAGGCAGGAGCTTCAGATGGGCCTCTGTTCCTAATCTTTATCAGATAATCCTAAGTAACCAGGATGAATCGACTTGCAAACGAAACCCGATTTTCAGGCTCCAAAGTCTCCTATGGACAGAGTTTCTATTTTTTGGAGTAAATTTCACCCAAAGGGACAACCGTGAGCGTTACCGTCAGCGACTTCGGATGTCTGGCATCCCCCATTCTATCAAGAGTTTCCGATTAATTTCAACGCTGTTTCTGTCCTGCATCTTCCAAAGTAAATAAGCTGAACGTCAGAGATGTTCATGAGGAGTTAACATTAAATTGTTATGCTGTCGTCACTAGAAAGAAAAACAAAGCCACAGTATGAAGGCACTGCATTTTCAAAAACTGTTCACGTGTTGTGCAAAATCCTTCCAAATGACACAGTTTCTCAGTTTTTCATTCCAGGGCTGACAGGGAAGATTATATTTCATGTTAGCTTTGTCTGCCACAGGAACAATTTATTATGTTTGTAGCAATTGATAATCAGGCTGAAAATATGCTTTGTGCTAACTGTACAGGTAAAAACTCAGGGTAATCCTGGTGTATACATGACCATATATTTATTTTAATCACACTAAGTGAATGTGCCCGTCACCACATTGTGATTTGATTTGGTTAAATATCAGCTGCGTTGCATCAGGCTCAGGTTCTGTTCTGCACTGTAACGCATGCTGTTTGAGCTGTCCCTTATAATGGTGTTTGTCTTTAATAATGCAATTACTTTCAGAAGTTTAACATGATGTACTCTGCATATAAGTTAAATAAGCAGGGTGACAGTATACAGCCTTGACGTAATCCTTTTCCTATTTGGAGCCAGTCTGTTGTTCCATGTCCAGTTCTAACTGTTGCTTCCTGACCTGCATACAGATTTCTCAAGAGGCAGGTCAGGTGATCTGATATTCCCATCTCTTTCAGAATTTTCCACAGTTTATTGTGATCCACACAAAAGTCAATAAAGCAGAAATAGATGTTTTTTCTGGAACTCTCTTGCTTTTTCCATGATCCAGCAGATTTTGGCTATTTGATCTCTGGTTCCTCTGCCTAAGTCCATCCTAAAGGAGATTAGTCCTGGGTATTCATTGGAGGGACTGATGTTGAAGCTGAAACTCTAATACTTTGGCCACCTGATGCGCAGAGCTGACTCATTGGAAAAGACCCTGACGCTGGGAGAGATTGAGGGCAGGAGGAGAAGGGGACGACAGAGGATGAGATGGTTGGGTGGCATCACCGACTCAATGGGTTTGGGTGGACTCCTGCAGTTGGAGATGGACAGGGAGGCCTGGCGTGCTGCGGTTCATGGGGTTGCGATGAGTTGGACACGACTGAGCAACTGAACAGAACTGAACTGAACTGTATGTCATAACCACAACAAAAACAGAATAGAGTGGAGGCAGGCCCAGTAAAGTATCTTATCAAACCCTCACAAGAAGCTTCTGCTATCTCCCCAATCACAAACGAGCACACAGATGCAGAACAATTAACGGCCTGTCCAGGATCCAGGGGGCCAGGTTGGATGCTAACCTGCTCAATCTGCCTCTCCCGCGTGTCCTACCTGTGAATCCTTCACTCTACAGACAAAACATACAATTCCTCACCTACAATGAAACACACAATTTCTCACCTACAACATACGTGCTTCCATCCTGGCTCCCGGGAAGGGCTCTCATATTGTACCTTTGCAAGTGGGAAGGAAAGAAATCTCACCCTCAAAAGGTAAAGAGCAGGATGAAGGAGACCTTATACCAATTCCAGCAGCCTATCGTATCCATCCAGGGTCTCAGATAAACTCAGCGGGGAAACGTCTGGCTCCTGGAGCCGACACGCTCATTTTAATTCAATTGCATTTCTGATCTCAATTACATTTTACATACCATGTCACCTTTGGTCTTTGCATTCTCACATCATGTCTGATGTTTCCAAATTAATAAATACTGAGAAGTACTGAATTACTGAGTGGTACTCAGCACCTTTACTAAAGTACCTTTACTAAGTACCTTACTAGTAAAAGTACCTTAGTACTTTTAACATATTAAGTACTTTAAAAATACTTATTCATGTCCAGGGCTTCCCTCAGAGCTCAGTTGGTAAAGAATCCACCTGCAATGCAGGAGACCCTGGTTCAATTCCTGGGTCAGGAAGATCCCCTGGAGAAGGGATAGGCTACCCACTCCAGTATTCTTGGGCTTCCCTGGTGGCTCAGCTGGTAAAGAATCCACCTGCAATGCAGGAGACCTGGGTTCCATCCCTGAGTTGGGAGGATCCCCTGGAGAAGGAAAAGGCTACCCACTCCAGTATTCCGGCCTGGAGAATTCCACGGACTGTATAGTCCATGGGGTTGCAAAGAGTCGGACGTGACCGAGCGACCTTAACTTTCACTTTCACTTTTCATTCATGTCCTGGATGGAAAATACTATGTGGGCACTTTTGTAGCCCAAACATTATAATCGACTAGCAAACAGGCAGGGGACTTTGCAAAGGAAGTTCTGGTGGGCGCTGGACTATTATATACAGTTCTTGCTTCTGTGGGACACGTTGCACTGAAACTTGGCCCTCTAAAACATCATGACCATTACCTCCTAATTTCAAAGGATCAGGCATTTGGGAGCAGCCTATCTGTATGCTTCTGGTTCAGGGTCTCCTGTGAGGTTGCAGTCAAGACCTGAGCCAGGGCTCCAGCCATCTGAAGGTTTGACTGGGATTGAAGGAGGATGCAGTTTCAAGAAGAGGTGTGCACAGAGCTGTCAAGTTGGTGCTCGCTAGTTGTCAGGAAGCCTCCGTTCTTATTAATTATCACAAATACATTTCCATGGGGCTGCTTAACTGTCTTCGTGACATGAGAACTGGCTTCCCCCAGAAGCCAGGTGACCCCAGACAGAGCAAGGCAATAAGTGGCAATGCTTTTTGTGATCCGTCTGCTGAAGTCACGGTCGAAGAGGTCCCTAATGTTCTATCAGCAGTTATCATCCTGATGAGCCCTCATTGATGAGGAGTCAACTGTACAAAGACACGACTATCGGGAGGGCAACTCACTGGGTGTCATCTGGGATGCGGGCCAAACCATACTATTTCCCAGAAAACAATGAATTTTCAAACCCCACAGACCCCACTGGACCCTTGGTGGGCAAAGAAGGGTCAGGACCAAATCTAGGCCTGGAGACTTGTACCAGAAAGGTCCCCAGTGCAAATTTCAGCATCCAAAGGTGTATGGCAAATACAGGGTCCTTCTGAGATAATGAAAATCCCAAAGATCGCAGGCGATCCACTCCTGTGAATGGCCGAGGCAGCTAGAGAATCGCCCAGAGTCAAACAGATGGCAGTGTTGTCCTTCCAAACGGTGCACTCAGCTTGGGGCAAGAGTCCAGGCAGAAGCTGGGGAGAGAGAAGCCACCCCACCCCCTGAGATAGGAGTTGGCTGCAGATCAGGGTAGGTCTCCAGGCTGTCAAGTGAATGACGGCTAATCATGAATCAAAGACCCAGGTCAGAGGCTACAGCAGAGTTCTGTAACCTCAGAGGTGCCCGCCACCTTTCCCTGAAATACTGCTATAAGTGAAGGGATACCACTACACATCCAGAGCCCATTCCTGGGTGGATCTGACTTTCCTACCTATTGTGGAAAGTTCTGGATCTAGAGATTTTTTTTTTTAATAAAAGAAAAAAACAAAAAAGAAGGAGGTGATGGCATTTGCCAGACTGAGCGACTTCACTTTCACTTTTCACTTTCATGCATTGGAGAAGGAAATGGCAACCCACTCCAGTGTTCTTGCCTGGAGAATCCCAGGGACGGGGAAGCCTGGTGGGCTGCCGTCTATGGGGTCGCACAGAGTCGGACATGACTGAAGTGACTCAGCAGCAGCAGCAGCAGTGAGCTGAGAAAACCACAGCAGTTTCCAGGGATGTTTGTCAAAACCAGATGCCTGCATCTCAGGACATGTTCCATGATGAGCAAATAAGCTCCCTACACACACACACACACACACACACACATACACATCGCCTGTTTCATGCCAAGCACGTTCCATGACAAGCAAATAAGCTCCCTACACACACACACACACACACACACACACGAGTTTCTCACCAAGCCTTGGGGCTCCAATCTGAGAGGCAAGCCTGTTAAGAGCCAATGCTTGTGGGTCTCACAGATGCAAGCCTCCTTGCTCTTGAAGGCTACTTATTGGGGGGCTCCTCTCTTACATGCATGCTTTCAAAGGTGGGGTGCCTCAAGTGGGGTTCCAAGCCTTTCTTCCTCAGGAGTGAGGTCAGGATTCGCCGAACCCCAGGTCTTCCTCAAATCTTCTCTGTGTGGCTCCTTTTCAATACACAGGGCTGCCCCAGAAATCACGCATTACTACAACTCTGCCCAAAGTGGATTTTTTCCAGAACAATAATAGTTCTTTGAGTTCCTCTGTGCAAAATGAGAATTTTATGCTGGACAAGAAGACATTGATGTTGCCCTCATTTGCCACCGCACAAAGCAAAATCTTCCGTAAATGGCTGTGAGAAAGCTTTGGCTCCGTGTGACGGATTCTGACCTTCCCAGGTTCTGTTTTCGCCTTCATTCTCAGGTAGACAAGGCTGACTTAGTTTCGCACCCTAAAGTGCTTTGTAAAAATTATTCACCTCCCCAGCTTCCCTGGAAGCTGCAGCTAGCCTTGGTGTATCGTTGGAGGTGATGAGACCTAAGGGGCATACTCCTGGAGATTTCAGCAGTATTTCAGGAGTATTTCTAGCTTTCTGCTGAAATCTAGGAGATTTCTGGCTTTCTGCTGGAAGCATTTTTCCTTCCTTCCTCCCTCCTCTTTTTAATTTAATCCTCCAACACACACATTTGGGGAACTATCTTGCAAAAGGAGGCAGTGAGCATGAACACTGAGGGTACGAGCTGAAGACAGAGGCGAGGGAGACAGCCTGGGGTGTTGGTGTCAACATGGAGTCACTTCAGCTTTGTCACAGGCGATCAACCCCCAGCATAATTAGCACGATTAGCCCAGTACGGCCCAAAGTTATACAGACAGAGACACTCTTTTTCTTTGTAGAATCTATCAACCATAGCTCACAGAATTGTTGTTCTGCAGAGCATAGCTTAGGAAAGACTGACCAGTGTCGTCCAAAAGGATTTAAGTGAGGCAGGAGTTTGGGGGGTGTGGGTTCAGCTCCTCTACTGTGACATTGTAAAGAGCTGGTGCTTATGTTGAATTATTGTACATGGAAGAATGTGAGTTATTGTACATGGAACCTATGCACTGCTCCTTGTGATAGGAAAGAGTAGAGAAGCCTGGGAAACAGGGGTGAATCTTAATGCTGTGTTACCACAATTGAAAATAACTCAAAGCATGAAAATCAAACCCTGGAAGCCTTAGGTCAAGAGTGTAATAGTCACCTTTCTCTTCATATCCCAAATATTGTAAATACCGTCTCCCAAATATTTTAAAGATTATCTCCCACCGTGAAGTTGATAATGCGGTTTTTATTACTCACTTGCACATCTTGTGTGCATGCTCAGTCGTGTCCAACTCTTTGAGGCCCCATGGGTGGACTACAGCCCACCAGGCTCCTCTGTCCATGGGGTTTTCCAGGCAAGAATATGGGAGTGGGTTGCCATTGCCTTCTCCAGGTTTCCATATCTTAGACGGGTTAAAAGTTAAAACATTTCCCATGAACGAAATATACCTCCCCAGTACTTGCTACCCCTAACTGTCTTCCATTTGCAATAATTCAAAATAAGCACCAACTCTTTACAGTTAATATTTTATAAGTTCTAAGCCTGAGAGGCAGGGTGCGGGTGCTGGGAAGGAAATGACACAGGGCTTAAGGGCTGTCCTGAATCTATGCTATCCAGGAGGGCAGCCCGTGGCCACACGCAGCTGCTGAACCCTTGAAATGTGACTAGCCCGAATTGTGATGCCCTGTAAAAGTGTTTCAAAGACTTGCTGTAAAAAAAAAAAAAGAATATAAAATATTCATTAATAATATTTATTAATTACGTGCTGAAGTGATAATATTTTGGATGTATAGGATTGGTTGCATGTTTTATTAAAAATTAATTTCATCTGTTTCTTATTACTTTTTTCATGGCATTGCTCTGAAGTTTAAAATTAGAAATATGGCTTGTCATCTGGGGCTAGCATTACATTTCTCTTAGAGGTTGTGTTCTAGATGCTCTTTGTCCATGACTGGATTGTGAGTCTTTGGGGAAGTATTGGGGACTCAGTCTCCCCACCCATAGAATGAGGTGGCTGGAACATGTTGCTTACAGTTTTAGCTGTATGAATTATAAAAGCTGTGCATTTCTCTTTCCATTTTTCATCTCTTAAGTAAAATAGTCGTTTGTATGTTTTCCTGGGAAGAACACTAAGTTGAGCGGCTGTAAGCTTGGTTTGAATTCTGTTGCTTCTTCTTCTTGGCCTGGTCACCGGCCACCAATTTTTTAGCATCAGCTCAGTGGTGGGAGGGCTTCCCTAGTGGCTCAGATGGTAAAGCATCTGTCTGCAACACAGGAGACCCGGGTTCGATCACTGGGTTGGGAAGATCCCCTGGAGAAGGAAATGGCAGCCCACTCCAGTATTCTTGCCTGGAAAATCCCATGGATCGCGGAGCCTGATAGGCTACCCTCCATGGGGTCGCAAAGAGTCGGACACGACTGAGCGACTTCACTTTCAGACTTTCACTTTTATTTCAATGGTGGGAGGCACCCTGATTGGAAATGTTCCGGAGACAGTGAAGCTGACTGTCAGTAGATACGTGGTTGCCTGGAAAGTGTTTATAAACACAGAAAACACCATATAGGAAAAAATATTTTAGGTGATGGAGGAACATCTCAGCAGGTTGCAGCCGGCAGCCTGAAGTAGGGAAGTACATAAAATGCCTCCCACAAGGGCCCCACGTTACTCAGCTTCAGTCATTCTGCGGAAGGCCAAGCCATTACCACTTAGCTTCCCAGCAGCAAGAGAACCTCAGTGAGAAAACAAATATATGCCACGTGCTATTCAGGAACTGGGAATACAGTTGGGGAAAAAAGAAAAAAATCAGGCCTGGCTTCTTCTCATGCTGGTTATTTTTCTGCACAGGCCACAGGGTACAGCATTGCACAGATGCATGCAGCAGCAATCAGGAGCATAAGCGGCACAGGAGGCAGGCAAGGGGCGACTTTTCTCTAAACCTGATACAGACTTTTCTTCAAACACGATACAAAGTTCCTCTCTGTTCAGGTCGTAACCTTTGAAATATTCCATGTAAATCGTCCTAAGAATTCTGCAGTTTTTCTTGTTGTTGTTGTTTTTAAGTGCTTTATTGATTTATTTATTTTTGACTGCGCGGGGTCTTGGTTGCTGCAGGTGGGCCTTCTCTAGTTGCAGTGAGCTGGCTTCTCATTGCAGCGGCTTCTCTTGCTGTGGAACACAGGCTCTTGGGCTCATCAGCTTCAGTGGTTGTGGTGCATGGGGTTAGCTGCCCCGTGGCATGGGGGAAGTCTAGTTTACAACTGAGGCATCCACCCCACCGTCCCCTGGCATTGGCATTGGCAATTGGCATTGGCAGTTGGGTTAACCCCTGGACCGCCAAGGAAGTCCTGCAGTGAGTTGTATGTTCTGTGATACAAGCAAGTGACTGGTCAGGGTAGCTTAAGGACTATAGGATGAATAAGAAGAGACGAAGCAACTCAGAAGATAATAGATACCCAGGGTGATGCCACATGCCAAAGGAAAGAAAAGTCTGGCAATTGCATGGGGCCATTTCTTGAACTTATACGTTAGAGTAAAACCACTCCAAAATCACTGCAGATGGTGACTGCAGCCATGAAATTAAGACTTTGCTCCTTGGAAGAAAAGCTGTGACCAACCTAGATAGCATATCAAAAAGCTGAGACGTTACTTTGCCAACAAAGGTCCTTCTAGTCAAAGCTATAGTTTTTCCAGTAGTCATGTGTGGATGTGAGAGTTGGACTATAAACAAAGCTGAGTGCAAAATAGTTGATGTTTTTGAACTGTGGTGTTGGAAAAGACTCTTGAGAGTCCCTTGGGCTTATGGAGATCCAACCAGTCTATCCTAAAGGAAGTCAGTCCTGAATATTCATTGGAAGGACTGATGCTGAAGCTGAAACTCCAATCCTTTGGCCACCTAAAAGACCCTGATGCTAGGAAAGCTTGAAGGCAGGAGGAGAAGGGGACGACAGAGGATGAGATGGTTGGAGGGCATCACCGACTCAATGGACATGAGTTTGAGTGAACTCTGGGAGTTGGTGATGGACAGGGAAAGCCTGGCGTGCTGCGGTCCATGGGGTCGCAAACAGTCGGACACTACTGAGTGACTGAACTGAACTGAACTGAATACATTAGAATAGTGGGTTTTAAGACCTTGAGCTGAGGTGTGGGTTTTCAGACCTTTGGACCAAGGTCCAAACTTAAAGGTTTACCTCTGGGCCAACGGGTCACAATCAGAAGCCACTCTGTAGGTTTAGCTGGATAGGCTTCCTCCCCAAAAGTCTTTGTACATTTGTACTTCAGCTATTATGAAATGATGTGCAATTCATATACTGTCACAACTGACGTCACTCAAAACACCTGTGTTCATAAAGACTCAAGATAAAACTCTGTACCTAGATACTTTGCAGAATTCTAGCTCACGGAGTAGATATAATCAGACACGTGTGATGACCTGGTCACTGGAAGCGGAATAGTGCCCAGACAGGCTCTTTTCCTTGTTTCATTTTTCATTCATCCACTGTGTCTATACGAACTGCGTGCCTGTGTTTTGGGTCAAATGGTGTTCCCCCCTCACACACACAAAGTTCATGGGTTTGAAATCCTAAACTCCCTAGGAGCTCAGAATGTGACCTCATTTGGACACAGGTCTGTTTCAGGAGTAGTTAAGTCAGAATGGTACTTCTGAAAATGACCTGTTTCCAAATAAGGTCACGTGGGGGGTCGCAGAATGTTGGACACGGCTGAGAGCCTAGCATGCTGAGTTGAAATGAGGCCATACTGTCATGGGAGCAGCAGAAGGGACTCATTCAGCATAACCGGCATCCATATTTGTTTATTTTCAGCTGGACGGGTAGATGCACTCGGGCTTTGTGTAGCTGCAGGAAACGGGGCTACACTCTAGTTGCGGGGCTCGGACGTCTCACTGTGGCCCTTCTCTCGTTGTGGACCATGGCCTCTAGGGCTCACATGTGTCACTAGTTGCAGCCTGAGAGCCCAGTTGCCCCTCGGCTTCTGGGAGATTCCCAGACCGGGGGTGGAACCTGTGTCCCCTGCACCGGCAGCCAGATTCTTAACCACTGGACCACCAGGGAAATCCCAGGACCGACATCCTTACGAAAAGAGGAATTTGGCCCCAGAGACAGACATGCAGGAGAACGCCTTATAGAGACTGGAATCCGGCTGTCACAAGCCAGGGAACGTACCAGCTGCTAGGAGAGAGGCCTGGAACGCACAGATCCTTCCCTGGTGTGTTCAGAGAGAGCCTGTCCCTTGCCAACACCCGATCTCAGACTTTCAGCTGCAATACCATACATTTCCATTGTCTAAGCCCCCCCATCTGCGATATTTGTGCAGCAGCCCTGGAGAACTAACAGACCCTGCTGAGTGCCAGGTCTGATTCTGACTGCTGAACAAGAGCCATTCAGGTCTTGCCCTCACAGAATTTAGGTACTGCAGGGCTGAGATGGAAGTCAGTAAGATGATTTCAGACAGTGATCAGGAACACCCCGTACACACAGCTCATTACAGATTCTTCTTCTTTATGTTAGTGATCACAAAAGTGTGAGCTGTAAAGACTTAAACTTGAATAACTATGATGGTGGTGTACGTTCCATTCTGGAAATGAATGGCCTGTCGACATTTATTCAGACATTCAGACACTCAGAATCTCCCATTATAGAACCTCATACTTATAATTTGGGTTGTGTGTTGCTTAGTCATTCAGTCGTGTCTGACTTTGTGACCCCATGAAATGCAGCACACCAGGCTTCTCTGTCCATCACTGTCTCCCAGAGTTTGCTCAAACTCATGTCCATCGAGTCGGTGATGCCATCCAGCCATCTCATCCTCTGTTGTCTTCTTCTCCTGCTGTCTTCAGTCTTTCCCAGCATCAGGGTCTTTTCCAATGTAAGTCCAAAGAGTTAAAATTCTATCTTCCATTTTTTTTCTCAATGTGCATTATCACTGTTTAGTATGATACCTCCTAATCAGCATTACTTCTCTTATATTCCTTCTGTGTAATATAAATTTATATCTTTACACTACAAGTCTGTAAAACCTCATGTAACATATAGCCAAGTTACCTAGGCAGCTTTTAAAAAATAATTCTTTTCATTGTATATCACTGGGCATTTTTTAAAATGTTAACAGAGGATTAGAGAATCGTCTGAATAAAAAAGTGGAAAGTTGGGATGATTTATTGGCCACGCGGCTGGCACCCTCTGTGAGAGTGTACTCAGGAGTGTGTCGTGTAGATTAATGAATGAATAAAACAATATTGGCATGAAGGCAGAGAAACAAGCTGCCTAGTTGGAGGTGCTCATGGAGCTTTCCATGGGTTGATGTGAATACATAAATTTAAATATGTGCTACAATGTCAAACTTAAAAAAACAAGGCCGTTGACAGTATACATTTCGCCATTGCCTCAAGTAAGTCTTCACCAGGAAAAAAAAAAAGTTTTATGAGTGTACATTGACAAATAGCAGATGAATGGATAGGTACACGGATAACTGGCTATAGACTATTGTGTCTAGGAAATAAAATGGAGAGTTTTTCCAAGCCGGTGTTTCAAGCTGTCTCCTCAAGTCCAGAAGCGTCCCTTCCCTCTGCTGGGACCTTTGCATTTTCTCAGGATAAGTCTTTATCATGCAGAGCTCTGCAGCGTTTCAGGGGTTTGGCATAACGGACCTAACAAACACCTCTGTCTTGGGAATGAGGAAACCCCTCCCTGGACACTTTTGAGTCCCAACCTTTATGTGTGTATATATATATATATATGTGTGTGTGTGTGTGTGTATATTTATATTTATTTATGTATGTATGTATATAAAATCTGGGGGTCTCCCTGGTGGCTCACACATTACAGAATCTGCCTGCAATGCAAGAGACCCAGGTTCCATCCCTGGGTTAGGAAGATCCCTGGAGGAGGAAATGGCACCCCACTCCACTGTTCTTGCCTGGAGAATCCCATGGACGGAGGAGCCTGGTGGGTATGGTCCGTAGGGTTGCCAAGAGTCAGACACTGACACTCATTTTCATTGTACGTATACTAGCTTGGGTCTGTTAATCCCACACACCTTATTTGTTCCTCTCTCCTCCCTCCTCCCCACTGGATACTGCAAGTTGGTTTTCTACATCCGTGAGTCTGTCTGTTCCTGTTTTGCATATGCATTCATTTGTGTTATTTTTCAGATTCCACATGTAAGCAAGAGCATACAGGACTATTTGTCTTTCTCAGTCTGACATTTCATTAAGCATAAGATTCTCTCAGTTCATCCATATTGCTGTAAACGGCAGTATCCCATTCTTTTAATAGCTAATATTCCAACTATATGTATAAATCATATCTTCATAAGGCAATCATCTGCTGATAAGCACTTGCATTGCTCCTGCATGCTGGCTACTGTAAATAACGCTGCTGTGAACCCTGGGGCAGATGTGTCTTTTCGACTTGGAGTTTTCATCTTTTCTGGGTGTATGGTCAGAAGTAGGATTGCTGAATCATACGGTAACTCTATAGTGTTTTGAGGAACCTGCAGACTGTTCTCCACAGTGACCGGACCGATTGACGTTCCCACCAGTGGTGTACATGGGTTCCCAGGTCTCCACATCCTCTCCAGCATTTATTATTTGTAGACTTTCGGATGATAGCTGTTTGGCAAGGGTGAGGTGATACCTCACTGCGGTTTTGATTTGCATTTCTCTAATAGCTGGTGGTGTCAAGCACCAGTTTCTGCCTTTACAGCTGCAGCTGACCAAGGATGGTCCTCCGAGATGCCATGGACTGCTCTGAGCTGAAGTCTGAGCAACGGGACTTTTTACAGCTCCCTGGGTGCTTGGAACGTGCAACCAAGGCTTGAAAGTGCTGCTCTTAAACCTTGTTACTCAAAGTCCGCTCCATGGATCTGGTTACTCAGAGTGTCGGCATCATGCAGGGGCTTGTTGGAAATGCAGATCCACAGATCCCATCCCATATCAGAACTTCCTACGTGAATCTGTGAGCACCTTTAAATGCCATTGACTAATAAGCCCCTTCTCCTCTCTTTGGTTGTGGCTCAGCTGGTTGAGAATCCTCCTGCCATGTGGGAGACCTGGGTTTGATCCCTGTGTCAGGAAGATCCCCTGGAGAAGGCAAAGGCTCCCCACTCCAGTATTCTCGCCTGGAGAATTCCACGAACTCTATGATCCACGGGGTCGCAAAGAGTCGGACCAGACTGAGCAACTTACACTTTACTTAACTTCCTCTCTTTGGTAAAGTGGTTATTCCAGTGCCTTCAGACACCAGCTCTACATAGATGACTCCCAGATGGATCTTCCCCGATACTTTATAACCCTGTTTGTACTGGGATAATGTAAGACTGCGGGGGCTTCCCGCTGGTTATGACTTTGAGAGCCGTGCTTGTGGTTTGAAGTCTGCCGATGCTCTGACTCCCGGCTTCACTAAAAACGTGACTTTGGCAGTGCGCCATTGTTTTTCTTACAGCTTCGTGCATTTTCTGTGAGGAGGAGATAGTTCAGAACTGAGCTGCCACCGTGTACCAGCTCAGAAGCGGAAATTACTTTCTTGCACTTTAAAAAAAATTATTTATGGGTTTGTTTGTTTGTTTGGTCTGGAGCTCCTATTATTTAGATATTGGACCTACCGGAGTGGTCCTCTGATTTTCCTTCCTTTCTCTCCTGTTATCCATCTCCTTGTTCTTTTATTCCATTTTTAATGGAGCTCCTCATTCTCACCTTCAGTCTTACTTGTATCCCCTTGGCACAGACATTTTCATGTCTGCCAGGCTGTCTTCCAGCTGCTGACACCCACGACTCTTGGCTGGGACCTTTCTGTGCCAATGACTGCTCTCTTGCTCTTGTGAGTAGCAAACCAGAAGTGCCAAGGAATAATCCTGCCATCAGAACAACCTTCAGTTAACTCCTGACAGGCCTTCGGTCAGCATATTTCCCTGGAGAGACATCCAAGCTGTTGTGTGAATCCACAGCCTGTCCCTTTTCGTTGCCTAGTAATATTCCACAGTATAGTCATTCCACAGTTGGTTTAACCATCCATCTGTTGAAGGACGCAGGGAGCTGTTTCCAGTTTGGGGCAATTACCGATAAAGCAGCTGTGAACATTCATACATGGATCTTTGCGTGAACGTAAATTTCTTTCCTCTGAGACTGGAGCCCAAGAGAGCGGTTGGTGGGTTTTAGAGTATTTGCACTTGTCACAGTTTTTGATGGATCATCAGTGCTGACCTGGAGGTGTCTGGACTTCACCTAACAGTCACAGAAAATGTTACATGCTTTTGAGCAGATAGGATGTGATCACAGTACTGTTCTATGAAAAATAATCGTCTCATGCAGTGTGGAGACGTAAATTGGACGCGAGTCTGAGCCACTGCTGTAATCGTTAAGTTGAAGGATGAAGGGCAGGAGCCGGAAGAGAGTCAATGGGAGTGGAGAAGAGAAACCGATCCAAGGTTAATTCCACACTGGAAAAGGATACCGTTGTAAAAAAATATGACCCATGGACTTTAACCCCTCAGAGGATATTTGAGGAGAACTCAAAACAACAAAGCAAAGCAGAAAGGAAACTCGTTCTGCTTGCATTTATTTTTAATTAACGTAGCCATAGAATGTTAAAAAAACATTTCCTATAAACAAAACTCCGGCTTAAAGAATAGCGGAGGGGGAAAAAGAAAATCACCTCATTTTTTTCCTGTCTGCACCCTCTGGGTACTGCTTTTAATAAAATGAAACATGATGTGCCTCTGTGGGTAAATGATGGTTTTTCCCCTAATATATTCTGATTCAGACTATTTTCAGAGAGCCTGATCTGAAAATGGCTCCCATATCTATAAAAAGCACATGTATTTTGAGAAATAAAAGATGAGAAACAAGCAGGAAAAAGATACTTTAAAAAAAAAGGAACAAAATACTGCAGCCTGTCTAGTTATAACTGGAGCCAAGAATTTGATGTCTTGAGAAAAGAATTCTCTGCAACCGTTTTAGAAAAAGGTAGAACCCAGATAAAAATAAGCTTCTAGCAAATGGAGCCTGGACAAGAAGTCACAATCCCCCAAAAAAAATCTAATTAAAAATATGTATTATCTCACTTGCACATGTCATTTTTGGTACCTTGAAGACAAATTACTATTCAATCTTTTCAAAGAACTGTCCCATGCTTGTCAGAGCTTTCTATCTCTTTGTGGTTTCTTTTTAAAGAGGTAAAATCGGGGGGTCAGGGGTGGGGGTTTCTTGTTTTCCTGGTAAAATTGCTTTTCCTGACAAATACTTCAAGGTAGAGGGCAAACCCATCATTCCATTCAAATTTGGTTGGTCAGGAAAGCCAGTTTCACTACAGAAGAAAAATCAAGCGAGGAAACAGGAAACCTACAAAGGTACAGCTGGGTTCAGTTTGGATGAGCTGGAGGGTTGCACCATTGTTGAAATCTGTCATACGAAACCCCAGTCAGAGAGACTAGGGACTCGAGAAGCTGGGTATGGCGTTCTCTGTATTCATCTCTTTCTGCAGTAAGCTCATTCTCCAGCCTGCGCTAGAGTTCTTCTACACAGGGGACATAGGGTTTCTGTTCCAAGGCTGCCTTTAATGAGGCATTATGCCTTGCTTCAGGTCATGGTGTGTGTATGCATTCTAAGTCACTTCAGTCATGTTCAACTCTTTGCAACCCCATGGACTGTAACCCACCAGGCTCCTCTGTCCATGGGATTCTCCAGGCAAGAATACTGGAGTCGGTTGCCTTGCCCTCCTCCAAGGGATCTTCCTGACCCAGGGTTCGAACCTGGGTCTCCTGCATTGCAAGCAGATTCTTCACCATCTGAGCTACCAGAGAAACCCTCATGTCGTGGAGCTACCCCCAAAGCCCCCAAAGCTCCTTCTCCTGAGATTGTATCAGAAGCATCCCAGATACTCTGAAGCACATGCGGTTTTTCTACCATATTTATAGACGCCAGCATGCTCCTTCCACAGCCTCCAGGGGTGGAGAGGTTTTATGGAATCAGTCATACGTCAGACTTTTTTAGCTTGCAGATCCCCAATTTCCCAGGTTCTCTTCCATATCAGTGAGGCCATTATCGAATCATAGCACACATACGGGGGTTTTCTGTATCTAATGACCAGTTCCTCAAATAGGTGTTAAAGTCCTCAAGTATATATAACTGCTAACCAAGCAAAGGGGAAAAGCCTAATTCCAAGCTTACGAGTGATTGCATACAGAACAGCTTTTAAATCTGTTATTCCTTTAAGAAGGAAAGTGAAAGTCACTCAGTCATGTCCAACTCTTTGCAACCCCAACGACTATACAGTCCATGGAATTTTCCAGGCCAGAATACTGGACTGAGTAGCCTTTCCCTTCACCAGGGGATCTTCCCAACCCAGGGATCGAACCCAGGTCTTCCGCATTGTAGGCTCAGTCTTTACCAGCTGAGCCACAAGGGAAGCCCTTTAAGAAGGAAGTGCCTTTAAAACCACTCTTTGGTGCAAAAGCACATCACTTTCGTGGTTCTCAAAACTTGCTGTGTTTGTTCTTTTTAAACCTTAAAATTATTTTCCTCCAAGTAGATCACATCCATTCGTTTGTGGGAAAATTGGTATTTTTACCAAGCACACTCTCAAACATCGATAAATGCAAGTGACGGAAACACGTGTTGCATGGAGCCAGACCCAAGACAGCCCCCAGGGATGTTGACCAGCTGAATTCATGCCCTTGTGGAGTCCACTTCCACCCTAGGTGAGGACCCTCAAGCAGCATCTAGCAAGGCAACAGAGGGGCTAAGTTGCCAATCAAGTGACGTTGCTCGCTGGGAACCACACCCCCAGCCTTCAGATCATTACAGCCCTGGTCAAAAACTGACCACAGCCTCCTGAAAGAAACAGAGCCAGAATCACCTAGCTATCAATACGAAACTCTCAAATTCCTGATGCATAGAAACCTGGGGAGGTAAGACATTATGAGAGACAGGAAAACAGTGTTAACTGCTCAGTGGTATCCAACTCTCTGTGACCCCAAGGACTGTAGCCCGCCAGGCTCCTATGTCCATGGGATTCTCCAGGCAAGAATACTGGAGTAGGTTGCCATCCCCTTCTCCAGGGGATCTTCTCAACTCAGGGATCAAACCTCCTGTATTGCAGGCAGATTCTTTACCAGCTGAGCCACCTGGAAGATAAGAAATTATTACTATTGTTTTAAGCCACTGCATTCTGGGGGTGCTCTGTTACACAGCCCTAGGAGTAGGAACACACACATATACACATATCAAACACAGATTACCCAGAAAAGGATTCAACTCCAACAGATAGTTTTTTTTTCTGTTTATAAAGTGTCAGCCCTTCCAGCAGAGTATTCAGTGAACCAGATAAAAAAATACTTTTTTTACTGATGGTCTTTATAGTATCAAAAATGAAACATAGATACTTTGCACATTAGTTAGCTTTTTTCTTCTTAGAAACACTGTACCTTTTCTTACAAAGTTCCTTTTTCTAATTGTATTCTGATAAAAGCAGCAGAGTTGGTCTGTATTCCTCTCTGAAATTTCCCATAACTGGTTGGATACGGTTGCCACCAATCCTGTGAATTTTGAAATTATTTGATATGTAATTTAATTGACAAAAAAATATTAATCAAGTTGAATCCATGTAGAGTGTGATTTAAATTTTTCCATGAAAGAGAGCTTAATTGAGTTGAGGGAAAATATTGAGGTAAAATTTAAAATGCTCTCTCAAATATTTGCACTGAAGAAGGATTAAAGTCATGTTTTTTCTTTACTCTGTGTATGTAAAGGCCTGAATATTTTTAAAGCTACATTACAAATAAAACTACTGGATATGCCAAGCCTGATGGATTTTTAAGAAACAAATTGTGAGTCCTCTGAACCAGACTTGCTGTATTTTGAGACGTATTTCCAATCTTGCCAGGAAATTCTTATCAGGTTACCAATCTCTCTTGTAGCCAAACGTATCAAATTAGATTCATGGAACCAAATATATGAAAGCTCATAGATAGATGGAGTAACTCAGTTCTTGAAATTATATGAGCCCATCCAATATTAGCAGACCTCTAAAGAGAACACAGCCTATTACACGCAACAAAACTTAAAACAAAAATTAAGACGATTCTCCCACTGTAGCAGGGGGATTCCCAGTGACAGAAAAATGCCTTCTGTACTCTGGGTAATGACCCCACATGCAGAATACTTTAACAGTACTTTATTCATCCAGACATTTTTTTCTACCCACAGATACCTCCTTTGCATCCCAAAATCCACTCCCTAATTTTACAAGGAAATAGCCTATTATTAAGGGAGGATAAGTCAGTTCAGTGACTGTCTTGCTGTCTTGTGGTTTGAGTTTTTATTTTTATCCTTTATATCAGGGGATAAAAAAGTGGCACAAATTGGCTTTTTTTTCTTTTTTTTTGTTTGATGTTTAGCAAGTGCTTTCTCTGAGCAGAGAGCTGATCTAAGCATGACAGTGCTGCTAGTCATTTAATCCCTGGCAACCAGGGTGAGCTGGGTTTCCCTGGTGGCTCAGAGGTAAAGAATCTTGCACGCAATGCAGGAAACCCGGATTTGATCCCTAGGTTGGGAAGATCCCCTGGAGGAGGACATGGCAATCCACCCCAGGACTCTTGCCTGGAGAATCCCATGGACAGAGGACCCTGGTGGGCACAGTTGGACACAACTGAAGCAATTAAGTAGCAACAGCAGTGGTAACGAGTGTGCGTTATTCCCATTTCACAGAAAGAACCTTGAGGCTCGGGGAGACTGAAAAATCCTGCCCAGCTCATAAGAGGAGTCAGTCCAACAGAGGACAAGGATTTGAACCTGTGAAGTGTAATATAACACCACAGCCTCATGCAACCATAGTCTACTATTGGTCACTTGAATCACTAGATACAGCCACCACGGGCACCTGTTCTCAGGGGCTTGAAGACAAGCCATTGTATCATCTCTCCGTGGGTCATGACATCATATAATTCCCAGGAAACTGGGGACTGTCCTGTGCAGGTGGTTTATACCTTATGCTCTTATACTGATTCCAAAGTGTAACAAAACCTAACAAAGGGGGTTCCAAAATCACTGCAGATGGGGACTGCAGCCATGAAATTAAGAGACGCTTGCTCCTTGGAAGGAAAGTTATGACCAACCTAGACAGCATATTGAAAAGCAGAGACATTATTTTGCCAACAAAGGTCTGTCTAGTCAAGGCTATGGTTTTTCCAGTGGTCATGTTTGGATGTGAGCGAGTTGGACCATAAAGAAAGCTGAGTGCAGAAGACTTGATGTTTTTGAACTGTGGTGTTGGAGAAGACTCTTGAGAGTCCCTTGGACTGCAAGGAGATCCAACCAGTCCATCCTAAAGGAGATATGTCCTGGGTGTTCATCGGAAGGACTGATGCTGAAGCTGAAACTCCAATCCTTTGGCCACCTCATTCGAACAGCTGACTCATTAGAAAAGACCCTGATGCTGGGAAAGATTGAGGGCAGAAGAGAAGGGGACGAAAGAGGATGAGATGGTTGGATGGCATCACCGACTCAATGGACATGAGTTTGAGTAAAGTCTGGGAGTTGGTGATGGACAGGGAGGCCTGGCGTGCCGAGGTCCATGGGGTCACAGAGAGTCGGACACGACTGAGCGACTGAACTGAACTGAACTGAGCAAAGGTGTCAATGCCACTGCTACAAATGCTTAATGTATAAATATATATATATATATATATATAAAATACATTCAAAGGGGTTTTTCCCAGTTTATAAGACTGCAATTGAAAACTCAAGTACTTGTCTAATTCGGTACAGAAGAGATTCTAAAAGCAGAGCTTTTTTTTTCTGATTTACATTTTTTAAAAAAACTTCTTTTTAACTGAAGGATAACTGCTTTACGATATCGTTTTGGCTTCTGCCATACAACAGCATGAATCAGCTACAAGTGTACACATGTCCCCTCCCTCTTGAACCTCCCCTCCTCATCCTGCCTCTCTAGGTTGTCACAGAGTACCTAGTCAAGCTCCCTGTGTTATACACCAACTAGGAAATGCTTGGAGAAAAGGGTTAGGCTGTATGGGTCGATGTCAGATTTCAGGCAGCATCAATACAGAGCTAATTGTTCTAGTCTTATATATTCCCACGTTCTGTATAACATCCTACATATTCTCCATCAGTTTTAAGATGAGACACGCACTGTGGGCAATTCAAAATGAGAATCAGTTTCTAAAACACGTTAGTCTATGGTAATTGACAGCAAATATGCAACTGGGGAAAACCTAGCTATTTGGACACTGGAAAGTGAGATTACCTTCTATTGGCAATCTGTCTGTGGGAAATCTACATAGATGTTAAAGGATAAACAGTTGGTTCAATTCCTTCGTGCTAGGGACTCAGCGATCTGTTCCTGGGAAGATTTATAAAGACTCACCAAACAGGGTAAAGACTTAGAATGAACGTAAGGGATTAGGGCTTCCCTGGTGGCTCAGTGATAAAGAATCCTCTTGCCAATGCAGGAGACGGGGCTTCAGTTCCTGGGTGGGAAAGATACCACTTCCAGGGATTAAAGAAGGGAATGGCAAGCCACTCCAGTATTCTTGCCTGGGAAACCGCATGGACAGAGGAGCCTGGCGGGCTGCAGTCCGGGGGGTCACAGAGTCGGACATGACTTAGCAACTAAACACCACCACACTACCACAAGGGGGAAGTGATTGTAGAGGAACTGTCCAGTTATTAAAATGTTGCATCCCTGAAGGTACCTGAGTGGGGTCAAAACACCTAAGCGCAACACAGGCGAATTCTGTAGCTGCTTTCCACAGTAAAGCACCTTAGGAGAAGAAGAAGAAAAATGGTGATAATGTTAATTTAAAAAAATATCATCTTTGGTTTATGTACATTCCTGAAAAACGTTACTTTCTGAGCAAATATCCCTGGATAAAACTTAGCTACAGTGTAGCACTGCAGTTGTTGACTGACATCTCTCGGTTAGTTGTTTTTTTTTTTCCTGAGATAGCCATCCAGTATCCGAAAATTTAATTTAAAATCTTAACCAAAAAAAGTCATTTCAGAGTCTCTAAAGAGAATCGATGCAGTTACCTCATTTTCCAAACAGTGAATCTGAAGGTTAAACAAATGGACTAAACTACCCACGGTAATTAATTACCTTTAATGTTTTTTTCCCTTTGTCATCCGGCAAAGCAGTCATGCTTTGCAGTGGTGATGCTGACCCTGGACTCCCCCTGTTCAAATCCCTGTTAGTTGATGGCAAAGCTAATAATATTAGATGTCCAGATTTTCTCATTTCTAGCAGATGGCACAGAAGAAGCATCAAGATACTTAAGTCCACTGGAGTGGGTGAACAGTCTGTCAACAGAGAGCCTGTCTTATTTAATTCTTGATAGCACTGTGTACGCCCATAGCCGAATTTTCACAGCTGTCATTACAGAAGCCTAAAGGAATCTGGCCGGCATGGGGACGTCCAATAATTTCAGAAATGCTAACAACGAGTTCTGGGAAAAAAAATAAAACCTATGCCTCATTTCCTTCAAACAGATAGCACTTGGCGGAGAAGAGTCGATTCTTAAGAATAGGGTTGTTGTTGTGGTTTAGTCGCTCAGCCCTGTCCAACTCTTTGTGACCCCACGGACTGCAGCACGCCAGGCCTCCCTGTCCAGGAAATTTCCCAGGCAAGAATACTGGAGTGGGTTGCTGTTTGCTTCTCCAGGGGATCTTCCCAACCCAGGGATCGAACCCACGTCTCCTACATTGGCAGGCAGATTCTTGATCGCTGAGCCACTAGCAAAGACCAGGGTATGATCTCCATAAAGACTGAATGAGGCAAGGACGTTGCATTGAGAGGTTTCTGTTGCAGCTGTGTGTCATTCCTCAGGTGCTTCTCTCCTCCTTTTTCACACTGCCCTTCGGGGAAAAAAGGGGGAAGTGAGGTTCGTGGAAGAAAGGTCAAAAATGGGCAGTATTTGGAGAGACATATTAAGCTTATATGCAGAGTACATCATGAGCAATGCTGGGCTGGAAGAAACACAAGCTGGAATCAAGATTGCCGGGAGAAATATCAATAATCTCAGCTATGCAGATGACACCACCCTTATGGCAGAAAGTGAAGAGGAACTAAAAAGCCTCTTGATGAAAGTGAAAGAGGAGAGTGAAAAAGTTGGCTTAAAGTTCAACATTCAGAAAACGAAGATTATGGCATCTTCTTCCCATCACTTCATGGGAAATAGATGGAGAAACAGTGTAAACAGTGTCATATTTTATTTTTCTGGGCTCCAAAATCACTGCAGATGGTGACTGCGGCCATGAAATTAACAGACACTTACTCCTTGGAAGAAAAGTTGTGACCAACCTAGATAGCATATTGAAAAGCAGAGACATTACTTTGCCAACAAAGGTCCGTCTAGTCAAGGCTATGGTTTTTCCAGTGGTCATGTATGGATGTGAGAGTTGGACTGTGAAGAAAGCTGAGCGCCGAAGAATTGATGCTTTTGAACTGTGGTGTTGGAGAAGACTCTTGAGAGTCCCTTGGACTGCAAGGAGATCCAACCAGTCCCCTCTAAAGGAGATCAGCTCTGGGATTTATTTGGTAAGAATGATGCTAAAGCTGAAACTCCAGTACTTTGGCCACCTCATGCAAAGAGTTGACTCATTGGAAAAGACCCTGATGCTGGGAGGGATTGGGGGCAGGAGGAGAAGGGGACAACAGAGGATGAGATGGCTGGATAGCATCACTGACTCGGTGGATGTGAGTCTGAGTGAACTCTGGGAGTTGGTGATGGACAGGGAGGCCTGGCGTGCTGCGATTCATGGGGTCGCAAAGAGTCAGACACGACTGAGCGACTGAACTGAACTGAACTGACAGCTATCCAAAAACAGGCATGTAAGTATTCTTGCTAAAAACACAGGGAACATGGGCAGAACTCGGGATGTCAACAGATGCGAAGTCCAACACTCACAGGAGGGAAAACCCACACCGAAGCCCGATCAGATGATGTTGCTGACCTCTGCACATTAGCAGCTTACAGACCAGAAAAACCAGAGCCAGACAGACACACAGAAAGGGGATAGTAAAGGATAACAACTAGTGTGTTCACGCTGCATATTCCAACCGGGATTCAGAGCATCACTACTCGTTGTCAGTACTGAAAGCGATCAGGAAGACACCAGGGGACATGAGGTACTCATAGATAACCCTCATGACGGTTCAGGGACGCACTAACTCTGCGTAATGCTGACGCATTAATTGTTGCTCCTCTTTAGCAGAACTTCCTCTTTTATTGTCGACAGCTGTTTCTTTACCATCCCTTCTCTGCATGTCTGTGTTGCCGTAACACTTTCAGTTTGTAAACCCCTGGTGTGCAGAGATCAGCAGCACCTATGAATGGAAGCAAATGTTGGGAGTGAAGAAAAATAGCAGGTGGATGGGAAAAACAAACTAAGCATCATGGGGACGGGGAAGGGAGAAGACGGAAGCTTCTCTATGCTGAAAACAGCCAAGAAAGGAAATTATGGGTAGAAAAGTTGCATCCGGGAATCTACTCAGTACAGAGATGCAAAGAGTTAAAAATGGGTTCAAGCAAAGGAAGGTTGAAGGGCTCCAACCTGAATCAAACTGGACTTCTGATAAAAGAGAATGAGGTTGAAAAAGCAAAGAAAACATTCCACAGCCCAGATCATTGCTGCGTCATCAAGGATTCTCTTCATTGTTCAGCAAATGACCTCGACTAAATAAAGGGGAATTTGTAAGCTTGAGGCTCTGTGTGTCTCTGTGTGTGCATCCTCAGTTGCTTCAGTCATGTCCGATTCTTCGACCCGATGGACTGTAGACCACCAGGCTCCTCTGCCATGGGATTCTCCAGGCAACAATACTGGGTGGGTTGCCATGCCCTCCTCCAGGGCATCTTCCCGACCCAGGGATTGAACCTGCGTCTCCTGTGTCTCCTGCAAGGCAGGCAGGTTCTTTGCCACTTGAGCCACTGGATAAGCCCCATGTCTCTCTGCTCTTTCCTAAATGACCAACCTTTGCATAACTCATGGGAATTTGCCAAAGTTTCTTCACGTAAGGTATTTCACTGAATCCTCCCAGCAGCCTTGTGAGGTGGGTATCATTCAACGTATGTCTCACCCGAGAAAACTCTCAGTCTCACAGCTAGAGAAAAATAGAGCCAGGGTAGGTCCCATGGATTTAAAACATGTCCACAAATTCTGTGATACCGCTCCCTTCAGAACTGGAGTCCAGTTCTCCTTCCCTTGAGTGTGTGACTTAACCAGTGGATTAAGGGTGAAGCCAAGCTTTGTGACTTTTTAAGCCTCAGTCCTGTGAGGCTTCAGTCTTGGACACCTCCCTCCGGGGAAGTAGACTTCCATGTTATAAAGATGCTGGAGTGGTCCACCAGGCAGGACCACTTGGTGAGGTTCAGGCTTTCAGTGATGCCGGAGCACAGAGGCCTCCTACCAATACCCATGCAAAGCAGCCGTTCTCAGAGCTGATCCTCCAGCCTCAATAAGGCGCCGGATACCTCCAGCTGGTGCTGACATCCCAACTGCAGTCTCATAAACGAGCCTGTGTCCCAACCACAGCTGAAGTGAAAGTGAAAGGCGCTTAGTCGTGTGTCCAACTCTTTGTGACCCCATGGACTGTATAGTCCATGGGATCCTCCAGGCCACAATCCTGGAGTGGGTAGCCTTTCCCTTCTCCAGGGTTAGTTGCCCCCAAATTCCTGCCCCTGGAAATGATGAGTTGGTGAACATTTGTTGTTTTAAGCTCCTAGAGAGCTATTTGTTCCACAGTAGTATCAGGTAACTGATACACCAGGAAGGAAATTCGGATGCCTTGACCCCCAAATCCTGTGCCCCTGACCCCCAAATCCTGTGCCCTTGACCCCCAAAGCCTGTGCCCCTGACCCCCAAAGCCTGTGCCCCTTTTATTTCACAGCACTACTTTTTCTACCACTTTTTATGCAACATCAGAATGTTTTCACCCATCTGACCTCTGTTTCCCTGGCAGTTTGGTCTTTGCCAACTACGACCCATTTTTCTGCCACACTTTAGTTTTTACATTCTTAAAATACTGGTTTCCCCTTCTGTATTATACGGGCCATGAGAATAGGGGATAGACGTGTCTGAGTGCCCACTGCATTCCCAAATGTAGATAAAGCCACCAAATTCAGTGTTTGGTCAGTTATAAGTACTCAGGAAATAATGTGCCTGCAATGCAGGAGACCCCGGTTCGATCCCTGGGTCAGGAAGTTCCCATGGAGAAGGGATTGGCTACCCGCTCCAGCATTCTCGGGCTTCCCTGGTGGCTCAGCCAGTAAAGAATCCACCTGCAATGTCGGAGACGTGGGTTTGATCCCTGGGTTGGGAAGATCCCCTGGAGAAGGGAAAGGGTGGCCTGGAGAATTCCATGGACTGTACAGCCCATGGGGGTTGCAAAGAGTCAGACACAACTGAGCAAAGTCAACTTTCACTTCACTTCAAAAATTCTTGGATGAATCAACGACCAAACACACACAATACAACTAGCATGTCATTGGGATTTTGTTTTCATTTTATGCTGAACCAAAAGGGAGTAAGTTCTGAGAAGGAAGAGAGGATTCTGTTGGAGTTATGGTGGTATTGATTCGAGCTCACTGGAAGAAGCTTGTTTTATTCTGATAAAGACAATGCCTTGAAGAGCAGAATATATTATTGCTTTTCAACAACATGTAAAAACCTCCAGGGCGTGCAAAAATCTAAGAATATTTTCCTAATCAAAAAGATCTTTCTTTAAAGGATGAATGAAAAAAAGAGAAGAAAAAAAAAGGATTTTTCTTGTTTGTTCCTCCATGAGTTCTTTCACTTCCCGTTCTCAGACCGACCGGAGGTTTTGGGCAGCAAGCCCTCAGACAGGAGTGGCCAGGCCAGCCGCTGACCTCACCCTACCCTGCAGAGGGGGCCAAGAGGCCTCGGTTACAGACAGCGTTTTTCTGGGCAAGTTATTTGTTCACACACGAACCATAAATCAACATGTAGTACTAAGTCATGATCGATGGCTTTTTGACTTTGTGGGAAATGGCCTAACCACCCAGATTCTATTTCACAGCCAGGAAAAAGAAAAAAAAAGCAAAAATAATAATGTGTGAAAGAAACAAAATGTAGGAAACATCGTTGAGACATGACTGAAATGCTTAAAAACCAGGAACAAATAATGTTCCTACAGCCGGGCTGCAGCTTTGATCAAAGACCAAACATTTTTATAGTAACCGCCAAGACGGGATGCGACAGACAGCACACGTGTGTGTTTAATCCAGTCCTCGCCCCTCCCTTCAGCACTTTATCGTCTCGTCCACTGTCCACTAGGACTCTCAGCGGGGAAGCAGACATTCTGTGCTAATGTAGCAGCTGCTCCCCAGCATTAAGTGGCCAGGGTGACAAAACTGAAGTTTCAGTTCAGTTTTTGTTTTATTCACTGATTTACCATTAAATATTCTTTAATTATTTAATATTATTAATTTTAATTCAATTAATTTTAATAGTATTCTATTTAATATTATATTAAATTTAATATAACATTAAATTAAGATTACCGATTAGCTCAGTTGGTAAAGAATTTGCCTGCAATACAGGAGGTCCAGGTTCAATCCCTGGGTCGGGAAGATCCCCTGGAGGAGGGCATGGCAGCCCACTCCAGTATTCTTGCCTGGAGAATCCTCATGGACAGAGGAGCCTGGTGGCCTACACTCCATCATGGGGTCCCAAGAGTCAGACATGACTGAGTGACTTAACTCTTTCACTTTCATATCTACTAAAATGGACCACTCCTACTCCTGGGTGCTGGACAGAGGAGCCTGGTAGGCTACATTCCATAGGGTCGCAAAAAGTCAGACATGACTGAGCGACTTCACTTTCTTTTACTTTCCTCAGTTCAGTTCAGTTCAGTTCAGTCGCTCAGTCCTGTCTGACTCTTTGCAACCCCATGAATTGCAGCACACCAGGCCTCCCTGTCTATCACCAACTCCCGGAGTTCACCCAGACTCACGTCCATCCAGTCAGTGATGCCATCCAGCCATCTCATCCTCTGTCGTCCCCTTCTCCTCCTGCCCCCAATCCTTCCCAGCATCAGAGTCTTTTCCAATGAGTCAACTCTTCGCATGAGGTGGCCAAAGTATTGGCGTTTCAGCTTTAGCATCATTCCTTCCAAAGAACACCCAGGGCTATCTCCTTCAGAATAGACTGGTTGGATCTCCTTGCAGTCCAAGGGACTCTCAAGAGTCTTGTCCAACACCACAGTTCAAAAGCATCAATTCTTCAGTGCTCAGTTTTCTTCACAGTCCAACTCTCACATCCATACATTTACTTTCCTACTTCTGGGTAAATACATACCCAACAAGAACATGTACATATTTTCGCCAAAAAGACAGGCGCTTTAATAAGTTAAGCAACACTGTTTCAAAGTTCCCTAGAACTGGAAATAGCAGAAATCCCATTGACAGTGAAGTGGGAAAATGGGGTTATATTATACCACAGAATACTACGCAGTGATGAAAACAAACAAACAGCATTTGTGTCTCACATCGTGAGTCCTCCAGACACAAAACAATATCACTTTCCTAACAGGTGCCTTTCACATCATTCAGTGTAAGTACAGAGGTGAGCACAGTTCATTCGTGCTGTTCAAGGAAGTGGAGATGGGTAGTCACAGAAAGGGACAGGGGTGGGGGGAGTCCCAGGGTGCCAGAAACATTCTTTTCTTGATCTGTGTGCTGATCAGATCTGTGCCGATCAGATCAGTTGTAAAAAGTCAGCAAGTTATATACCCTGAAGATACATACATATATATACTTTTCTGTATGTATTCTCCAGTGTTTTTTTTTTAATCTCTTATCCATCCTCAAAGTGTGGCTCAAAACTTGTTACTTTCATAAACCATGAAAGTATGTACCCTACTGTGATCTCGCATTTTCTCATCATTAAAAAAAAAAAAAAACAATATATTTTTTTCAGATACACATGTCTCATTGTATCAATCAGAATGTAAACATTCTACTGCTTAAATCTCACTCAGTTTTGGCACAGTACTAGTCGCAAGATGGGGCTTCCCTGATAGCTCAGCTGGTAAAGAATCCGCCTGCAATGCAGGAGACCCCGGTTCGATTCTTGGGTTGGGAAGATCCGCTGGAGAAGGGGATAGGCTACCCACTCCAATATTCTTGGGCTTCCCTGGTGGCTCAGCTGGTAAAGAATCTGCCTGCAATGCGTGAGACATGGGTTTGATCCCTGGGTTGGGAAGATGCCCTGGAGAAGGGAAAGGCTACCCACTCCAGTATTCTGGCCTGGAGAATTCCATGGACTGTATAGTCCATGGCGTTGCAAAGAGTCATACATGACTAAGCGACTTTCACGAGAGGACAAGCGTCACAAAATAATGAATGTATTTCATAAACTCTTTGAACTGAGCACATCTCTCCTGCTCTTACTTAAAATCGCTTAAATGGCAGAGACCAGGTATTATGTCATATTTTCTGTGAATTTTTCAAACAGCTGAGTTCAGTTAAGCACACATTTCCTTGCACGTATAAAAACGGAAAACATTGCAACAGAAAAGACTCCGGAATTTTCCATCCAGGCAGCTGTTGCTACACAGCGGCCGTACTGTAACATTCTCTTCGTGGCAGTCAGTCCCACAGCCCCACAGCCCCACACAAGAGAGGTGATTTCATTCTGCTGCAGTCCCATAACTGTCCTGGGCAAAGGCATGAGAAATAATCGAGGGAAAATAAAAAGACTCCTTCCCCCCACCACATGTGATATGCATGAAAACAGTTGAAAAGCGCTAGATCCACAATTTAGGAGATCCGTGGTAACGCCTGCTTGCCCGTTTCCAGATGACAGTTGACTAATCCACGTGTTTATTCTTTCATAAATTACAAGGACAGAGGATGAGAAAAACATGAATTCGTGGATGATTCCTAAATTAGAGCAGTCATTTACGAGACCTCACTGTGAGGGCCAAAAAATGGATGCTTTTTGAACTGTGGTGCTGGAGAAGACTCTTGAGAGTCTCTTGGACAGCATGGAGATCCAGCCAGTCCATCCTAAAGGAAATGAGTCCTCAATATTCATTGGAAGGACTCATGCTAAAGCTAAAGGTCCACTGCTCTGGCCACTTAATCCAAAGAGCCAGCTCTTTGGAAAAGACCTTGATGCTGGCAAAGATGGAAGGCAAGAGGAAGAAGGGGGCAACAGAGGATGAGATGGTTAGATGGCATCGCTGACTCAATGGACATAGTTTGAACAAACTCCAGGAGACAGCAGAGGCCAGAGAAGCCTGGTGTGCTGCAGTCCATGGGGTCGTCAAGAGTCAGACACAGCTTAGTGACTGCACACAGCACTGTGACCTAAGAACAGAGTAGGGAGGATTTTCACTGACAGAGTCTGCCACTTCAGTGGCATCCGTGAAGACCTCTTTCCTTCAAGGCCTGTTCTTCACTTCTTTTCCCTCTTGCCAAATAACTGCCACAGACCAGGGTTGGTCTCTCACCATGTTCTTCTGTTGGTTTGGTTTCATCAGTTCTGCAGAAAAGAGGGGCAAAGAATCTGTGGCTTGCAGAATCGAGAAAAAACGTCAGGGGATTGAGGATTTCCTTAGCACTTGACCTCTGCGTCTAAATAAACAGTTGCCAATGATTAATCTCCGCATGCTGAGGACAGCTCCGTGGGGAAGCTGGGTGCCGTTGGATGGGGTGCAGTCTGACATTTTTACACACGTCCAGAGGGAAAACAGAGCAGGATGTCGAGCGTGTGTATTCCCCAAAACGACTCTTCTCAGACCTCCTCAGAGCCATGAGGACTCTGTAAGGAAAGTCAAGTCCGAGACAGACAAGAACCAGCCCAGCTCCCACTCCCTGCGGAGGTCTCTGTGTCAGGATGACCTGTGATGCTTCACTGGGTAGCAGCTACAAAATTCTTTACTCTTGGATGAAAGAATTTCCCAGAAAGAGACATATTCATCATTTCTGTTCTAAGGAGAGAACTAAAAGCAAAAACTTAGTCACACAGACACTCCCTTCTTCCATCTCTCTCTCTCTGGACCTTTTTTTCTTAATTAAAATAGTTTTTTTTGCTTTTCTTTTAATATAAACATGAGGAAGAAAAACCACATTAGTCATAGCATTCTTTTCAAAACAAAACTGCCATCAATACTTGGTTCTCCAAACTCCATAAACAATATTTTTTGAGGTGCTGGATTGTAATATTTTATATACTGTTATTTATCATTTATGTCTCTGTCCTTTACAAAATGATGCAAGCTGCAGCCCTCAACATAATGTGAAGCCATGACTTTCCTGGTGGCTCAGATGGTAAAGCGTCTGCCTACAATGCAGGACACCCAGACTTAATCCCTGGGTCAGGAAGATCTCCTGGAGAAGGAAATGGCACCCCACTCCAGTATTCTTGCCTGGAAAATCCCATGGATGGAGGAGCCTGGGGGGCTACAGTCCATGGGTCACAGTTGGACATGACTGAGTGACTTCACTTTCCTTTTCACTGTTCTTGCTATAAAGAGAAAATGTATTTGGACCAGGTACTTCCTTTTAAACAAAGGCCCAGTCTCACTCAGTTGCAGACCTCTTTTCAGCTCAGCAGTTCCACTTCTTGTATTTACCCAAGAAAACTGAATGAGCAAGTCCATACAAAAACTCACGAATGACTGTTCCTGGTGGCTAAAATGTCCAAATGTCCATCAGCTGAACAAAAGGTGTCATATCCTTTCAATGCAACATTATTAAGTTGTAAAAAAGTAGTCAGGTAGTGGACTTGCCTGGTGGTCTAGTGGTTGGGAACCCGCCTGCCGACGCGGGGGACACAGGTTCAAGCCCTGGTCAGGGATGATCCCACATGCTGTGAAGCAACTGGCTCCTTGAGCTACAAATACTGAAGCCTGTGTGCTCCAGAGCCCGTGGCCTGCAGTCAAAGAAGCCACCACGATGAGAAGCCTGCACGCCCCAGTGAAAAGTAGCCCCCACTAGCCAAAACTAGAGAAAGCCTGAGTGCAGTAGCCTCTGCCTGGCAAAGCTGGAGACATGGTCATCAGCGTGTCTTGCCACATTTACAGTGAAAAGGCCCTGGGACTCTACAGGTCAGACCTCCACTCCAGGGTTGCCTTCTCAACAAGACCTTCTCTGTCACCTCTATGACATCTTTCCTTTTCTCTTCTGCCACCTCTGTGAAATCTTGCCTTCCCCACTTTCATTCTTCTCCATAGAACTCAGTTCAGTTCCATTCAGTCGCTCAGTCGTGTCCGACTCTTTGCGACCCCATGGACTGCAGCACACCAGGCTTCCCTGTCCATCACCATCTCCTGGAGCTTGCTCAAACTCATGTCCATTGAGTCAGTGATGCCACCCAACCATCTCATCCTCTGTTGTCCCCTTCTCCTCCTGCCCTCAAGCTTTCCCAGCATCAGGGTCTTTTCCAATGAGTCAGCTCTTCGCATCAGGTGGCCAAAGGATTGGAATTTCAGCTTCAGCATCAGTCCTTCCAATGAATATTCAGGACTCATTTCCTTTAGGATGGAGTAGTTGGAGTCCCTTGCAGTCCAAGGTACTCTCAAGAGTCTTCTCCAACACCACCATTCAAAAGCATCAATTCTTCAGCATTCAGCTTTCTTTATAGTCCAACTCTCACATCCATACGTGACTACTGGAAAAACCACAGCTTTGACTAGATGGACCTTCCCACTCAGGGCTTATGAACTAGTGTGCCTTTGCAGTTTGGAGCTATAAACCCATTGGACCATGCACTTCCTCTAAATAAAGAGTGTCCATTTTGGCCACCATGCAGTCTCCTCCCTTGCTGCACTTCTCCAATAAATAGTAGGCAAGAATAGTAGGAAAGAATGAATGAGAGTTCCGTTAACAGATTAGAAATTATGAGGCAAGTTCTGTTTTCAGAAAGCTAAGTTCTGTTATAAAACTCTCACCTATAGCATAAGTGTGTATATCGAGTGTTTTTATCATTCCATGAGTGTCACACAGTAGGCATCAGTTAGACTTATTTAGTTACAAGGAACAGAGATGCCTTCTCCAACAAACTTCCACAATCAAGGGAGCTTACTGGAGCAGTCCAGGAATAAGTCTGTGCTGTGTGTGCTAAGCCACATCAGTCGTGTCTGACTCGTCGAGACCCTCGGGACTGTAACCCACCAAGCTCCTCTCTCCTTGGGATTCTCCAGGCAAGAATACTAAAGTGGGTTGCCATGCCCTTCACCAGGGGATCTTCCTGAGCCAGGGATCGAACCTGTGTCTCTTAGGGGTTCTTTCCCACTAGCATCACTTCGGAAACCCAGCAGTTAAGTCTAGAGAGAGGCAAGGCTGGAATCTGGGCTCACGAACTCAACAGGACCAGGAGCTGGTTTTTCTGTGCAGTTCTCAGCTCTGCCCAACCAGCCTGAGTCTCACTTCCACACCAGACCTCCGTCTTGGGCTCCCGTGGGTGCCAGGCATTCAAGATACTTCCTCATTCAAGTCCAAGATCGAAGTCTCTTTTCAGGCAGCACCCCTTGTTAATGTGTAGTTCAGAAATCTTCCAACTGTATGCAGCTTGAGGGTCCAGCCTGGCCCACTGCTTGTTGTGTAAATAAAGCTTTATTGGAACATGGCCAGTCCTATTCATTCACACGTTGTCCATGGCTGCTTTCATCACACAATAGCGAAGCATTGCCCAGAGCCCTTGCATCACATTGACTCTGTCATACAACCATCCCTGGATCACTGAGACCAGCAAGCGCAGAAGAAGCTTCGGCCAGGATCCAGCCCACCCACACGTCAGCCGAGAAAACACTGGAGCGCTAAATTCCTCAACAGGAAATCAGGGTTTTGTCAGGGAGAGAAATGGGGAATCCCTGCTGGAAAGACAAACCACAAATATCCAGGATATAGTGTGTGCATATGGATTTAAAATGTCTAAGCTCTAAAGGGCAGTTTTAAATATACAATAAAATTTTACTTCTCTAAAATCACTTCTTACTGAAAATTGTCAGTTCAGTCGTGTCCAACTCTTTGTGACCCCACAGACTGCAGCACCCCAGGCTTCCCTGTCCATCATCAACTCGTGGAGCTTGCTCAAACTCACGTCCATCACATCAGTGATGCCATCCAACCATCTCATCCTCTGTCATCCCCTTCTCCTCCCACCTTCAATCTTTCCCAGCATCAGGGTCTTTTCAAATGAGTCAGTTCTTCCCATCGGGATGCCAGAGTATTGGACTTTTAGCTTCAGCATCTGTTCTTCCAATGAATATTCAGGACTGATTTCCTTTAGGATGAACTGGTTGGATCTCCTTGCAGTCCAAGGGACTCTCAAGAGTCTTCTCCAACACCACAGTTCAAAAGCATCAATTCTTCAGCACTCAGCTTTCTTTATAGTCCAACTCTCACATCCATACATGACTACTGGAAACACCATAGCCTTGACTAGATGGACTTTTGTTGGCAAAGTAATGTCTCTGCTTTTTAATATGCTGTCTAGATTGGTCATGCTTTCCTTCCAAGGAGCAAGCATCTTTTAATTTCATGGCTGCAATCACCATATGCAATGATTTTGGAGCCCAGGAAAATAAAATCTCTCACTGTTTCCATTGTTCCTCCATCTATTTGCCGAAGTGATGGGACCAGGTGCCATGATCTTAGTTTTTTAAACGTTGAGTTTTAAGCCAGTTTTTTCACTCTCCTCTTTCACTTTCTTCTTCCCTTTCTGCCATAAGGGTGGTGTCATCTGCATATCTGAGGTTATTGATATTTCTCCCGGCAACCATGATTCCTGCTTGTGCTTCTTCCAGCCCAGCGTTTCTCATGATGTACTCTGCATAGAAATTAAATAAGCAGGGTGACAATATACAGCCTTGACATACTCCTTTCCCAATTTGGAACCAGTCTGTTGTTCCATGTCCAGTTCTAACTGTTGCTTCTTGATAAGCATACATACAGATTTCTTAGGAGGCAGGTCAGGTGGTCTGGTATTCCCATCTCTTTAAGAATGTTCCACAGTTTGTTGTGATCCACACAGTCAAAGGCTGTGGCATAGTCAATAAAGCAGAAGGAGATGTTTTTCTGGAACTCTCTTGCTTTTCTATGATCCAACGGATGTTGGCAATTTGATCTCTGGTTCCTCTGCCTTTTCTAAATTCAGCTTGAACATCTGGAAGTTCATAGTTCACGGACTGTTGAAGCCTGGCTTGGAGAATTTTGAGCATTGCTTTACTAGCATGTGAGATGAGTGCGATTGTGCGGTAGTTTGAGCATTCTTTGGCATTGCCTTTCTTTGGGACTGGAATGAAAACTTACCTTTTCCAGTCCTGTGGCCACTGCTGAGTTTTCCAAATTTACTAGCATATTGAGTGCAGCACTCTCACAGCATTATCTTGAAATAGTTTAATTTCCTTAATTTTTAAGAGCAATGAAAAATGTTAAACTCTTAATCGTGGTGGTTACATGACTGTTAATTGGTCAAAATTTGTAGAACTGTAGCCAAGATTGTCCATGAGATTGCAAAGAACTGGACAAGACTGAGTGAGTCACTTTTTTTTTCAGCCAAGATTGTAGATTTTATGTAAAGTTCAGGAGAGAAAATGTATTTGCCTTTGCAGACCGAGACTGTAGCAACTACTCAGGTCTGCCATCGCTGCACGAAAGCAGCCATTGACAATACGTAATGAGTAGGAGTGGCCGTGTTCCAATAAAGCTTTATTTACAAAACAATCTGCAGGCCAGTTTGGACCCACAGCCTGTATATACTTTGAAGATTTCTGGACTGCACACTTAAGAAAGAAAGAATTTTACCGCATGCAACCTGCCCCTTGATAAGCAAACAAGGAAAAGGTAAAGCAGGAAAAAAAAAAAAAAAAAGTACTCTGGGCAGGGGGGAAAAAAAGCCTGTAGTCCCTTCAACTTACTTAAAACGAGATTTTATCAGGAGAAGAGAGGTATTTGTATTGTTGGAAGAAGGACTTGCTAATGGTATTTGTACAACCAGAAGGGTTACAAAAAGTTAAGCAGGGAATTTTAAACTTGACTTTTGAAGATTATCTTACACACTCACTTGAAAAATTCACCAGGACGTCTGCTCCTTACCTCTGTCCTCGACAAAGTCGTGCAGCTGGCTGTGCCCCGAGTCAGCAGTCCAGAACTGAGCTCTTCTCATTTTATTTAGCGGGATGACTTTAAGACCCAGTGTCTTGTACTTCTAGCTTTTTATCGTTTGCTTCTTTTATGGCAAAGCCATCTTTATCAGACAGAAACTGGTGAATAAGATCTGATCGTTTCATCCCCTTCCCTAAGTAATGGCGCAAGCAAAACATCTCTGAGGCTGTCAGCCCACCGGAATTGAAAGAGAAATCAAACTGTTGGGATCCAGAAAGGGAACTCTTTCAAGAAAAAAGAAAAAAAAATGTTTTTAAAGCAGGAGAGTTTAAAATGAACTCTCATCAGCTGGCATTCAAACACCCAAGTGTGAGGTAGGCAGAGTGACATGGGGGTGTTACTGCACTGTGGAAATGAGGGTTGTCTGAAAGTCCTACAGTCAAACTTCAGCCTCTGAATTTTTTTTTTTTAAGATGTAGAATAGACAACAGCGCTCCTCTCTGAGTGGGAGAGACGTGCTTTTCAATCAAAGGTAGCTGATGTGCAGATGAGCTGGAATTTTCCATGAAGATGTTCATTCCTCCCCACCAGCATCAGGCCTTCAGAGGATACTATGTGAAGGTACAGATTGCATCCCAGGCGGGGGGCAAATAAGATGTGAGCGGCCTTCCAGCAGCTGAGAGCCCAATTAGGAAGACAGATGAAAAGACAAATATTTAAGAAAGCGTGTTGTGTTATAACAGAGTCTCTAAATACTTTTAACAACTCCAGGCCAATTTAATTTACGCGAGGTGCTGTTCAACATGCAAGCACTATGATTTCCCTTTGAACCAATACTACTAAGAAAATATGGTCAAAAGAGTCATGTAAGAGAAAAAAAAAATTGTCACGCCTAATTCATTTTCCCCTCTCCTAAGCCTGGTGTTATCACGGATAGTGGCACAGAATTTTCGTTCTTAAAAAAAAAAAAAAAGCCAATTAAAAAAATTGTTTATTGTTGCTTGTTTTGTGTTTCTTTTGTTGTGTGTTTTTTTTTTCTGAAAGTAACGAGGTTAATATGACCAAGAGAGATGAGGAGTAACATAAAGAGAAAATGGACCATCAGAGGTAATTTTAGTCACAGTCCTGGTCTTAGTAACCGCCAGAACATTTTAGACACAGAATTTCGATACGGTTGTAGCAACCGAGCAAGGAAGATGGAGTTAAGTTGAAAACACACGGTCACTTTTTCCACTGAGTCATTTTGTAGAATGAGGCATAAATATCCCCAACAATCTTTGCCCTGGACATAAAATGGATAAGTCTGAGGACTAGCTCCTACAGTTGATTAGACTCAGTGTGGGACATGAGACCCTGTCTGAGGGCCTCTCAGATGGCAAGGACACCTCAGAAGGGTCACAAGGGGTTCTTGTGTCTGCAGGTTCCCAGCAACCACTCCCCGGACAGTTTGATTCAGACAAAGGACAGACATGGGACCGGGAATATATTCATTCATCCCGCAGACTGCATGGTACCCTCCTGTGGGGCTTCACTGGTGGCTCAGAAGGTAAAGAGTCTGCCTCCCAATGTAGGAGACTCGGGTTCAATCCCTGGGTCGGGAAGATCCGCTGCAGGCGGAAATGGCAACCCACTCCAGGATTCTTGCCTGGAGAATCCCATGGACAGAGGAGCCTAGAGGGCTACAGCCCATGGGGTTGCAAAGAGCCGGACACGACTGAACGACTGAACACATACACCCCTCCTATAGACAACAGGGACCAGGAGCTGTGGCTGAATGTGTTCGCAATATTCCAGGTGACACTTCACCTGGAGATTCCCAAAGCTCACCACCATTGACTCTTCAGGGCTCCCTTGACCAACCAAGAAGCCTTTACAAGGGACCTGAGTCTGACATGATGCTGGCAGGAGAAGTGCAGCCTGCTGTCTAGTCTACTTGTAACCACTCCCAGTGAGCCAATCCGAGTTTTTCAGAGAGGGTGCATTTGCAGGGACATTTCATGAATTCCGTGAATGCCTTTCCATTAATTGTCACAGAGATGTTCATTTCCTAAAACGACCCCTAATCCCCCCTTCACCTGAAGTTACCAGTTTTCCCAGGTCAGCAGAATATACCATATCCGTGTTTCTTTTTCTTGGCAAAAAAAAAAGACTCTCAGCCAGCCAGCCTGAGAAATGTACCAGGCCCCTTGGACTGCAGTCATTGATTTGTGTTTTGACAAATGGAACAATCTCAGACCCAAATGCCTAGAAGGAAAAAGGGCTCACACAGTCACTTGTGTGCCTGCTAAGTTGCTTCGGTCGTGTCTGACTCTCTGCAACCCAGTCTGTGGACTGTAGCTTGCCAGGCTCCTCTGTCCATGGGATTCTCCAGGCAAGAATACTGGAGTGAGTTGCCATTTCCTTCTCCAGGGGATCTTCCAGACCCAGGGATCGAACCCACGTCTCTTTACATCTCCTGCAGTAGCAGGCAGGTTCTTTACGATTACCACCAGCTGAGAAGCCCACACACAGTCACGTAACCATGTTATTTGTCAAGTCCACTTTGTAAAACACTGTTCTGAAGCAAGCCGTTAATCGAGTATGGTCTGTTTAACTTTTGTAATGACAGCTCCCCTCTGCGTTCACTGTTTCTCGCCAAGTAAACGCGACACCAGTGTGCCTCAGTAGTCCATCTGAATAGGAGATTTTCCTATTGCCTCCGTCTAGTCCAAGGGTTGCCCAACTACACTCTGGTGCCTCTTTCTGTAAAATAATGATAATGTTTAATTGGAAACCAGACATGCCCGTTCATTTAGGTATTGTCTATGGTTGCATCCTGGTTAAATCTACAACACAGCAGATTTAAATCGTTGCCACAGAGCCCTATGGCCCTCAAAACTTAAAATATTTACAATCGGGCCCTTTTCGGAGGAAGCTTGCCAAACCCTGATCTTGACACCAGAGACCTCCAGAGTTAGAACTTAGCTTGATAGATGAAAATGCTAGTTACTGACAATGCAGGCATACAAGTCTATGCGAAGAGCTGCTCTGAGTAAAAGCAACAGAAGAAACCACACAGGAGAGATCTATAGATGTTAGCATATTTTGTTGCTGTGGTTCAGTTGCTCAGTCATGTCTCTTTGTGACCCCATGAACTGTAGCACACCAGGCTTCCCTGTCCTTCACTGTCTCCCACAGTTTGCTCCAACTCATGTCCATTGAGTCAGTAATGCCATTCAACCATCTCCTCCCCTGTCGTCCCCTTCTCCTCCTGCCCTCAATCTTTCCCAGCATCAGGGTCAGCTCTTTACATCAGGTGGCCAAAGGATTGGAGTTTCAGCTTCAGCAGCAGTCCTTCCAATGAATATTCAGGGTTGATTTCCTTTAGGATGGACTGGTTGGACCTCCTTGCAGCCCAAGGGACTCTCAAGAGTCTTCTCCAGCACCACCATTTGAAAGCATCAATTCTTTGGTGCTCAGCCTTCTTTATGGTCCAGCTCTCACAGCCATACATGACAACTGGAAAAACCATCAATCCTTCCACAATTTAAAATATCTTTAAAATTACAAGAACAATAAGGGAAAACATACCAAAAAAAAAAAAAAAAACCCAAAGGGATTAATGTACTCCGTATCTAAAGAACTATCCCAAATCTACAGGAAAGTCAGCTGTCCCAAATCTGCGGGAAAGCCAGCTGACAGTTCAACAGAACAGACTGAAAAAGGAGCAGAGACAAATTGCCACTATACAGAGCAGGAAACAGAGCTGGGAAAGAGAGGAGATATTCAACCTAACTAGTGAATAGAGAAATTAAAAATATAATGAAATACTGGTTTCAGTTTGGGGGGAAAAAAAAATTAGTGAAACAGTCAGTTATATCCACTTAATGAAGATACGTGAAGGAAGTGTCCTTGAGCCCTGATCAATTAGGAGGGGTGGGGTGGGGTCTATTCTGAAGGGCACTTGGCAGCATCTATTAAGAGTAAACACAAGGCCCTGACCCCTGCTGGCTAAGACAGTAAAGAATCTGCCTGCCATGCAGAAGACCCGAGTTTGATCCCTGGGTTGGGAAGATCCCCTGGAGGAAGGAATAGCAACCCACTCCAGTGCTCTTGCCTGGAGAATCCCACGGACAGTGGAGCCAGGCGGGCTAGAGTCCACGGGGTCGCAAACAGTCAGACATGACTGAGCACGCACGCAGCTCAAGGCACCCACCACTGGTTGCTCCCGAAAATGCCCTTAAGCACCAAGTCAGGCCCCCTGGGTTGGATGGAATCCTCCCTGGAAGCATAGCTAACAACCTAAGCGTGGGACACGCTGGCCTCCGTGTCCACTGCTGAGCAGGGCCAGCGGCTCGGGTGCGAGAGCAGACGGCTATCTAAGAAGGGAAGCAGAGGTGATGGATGAGCCATGTCTGTGACAACCGGTGGCTTCAAATCCTCGATTCCAGCTGCTGCAGAGACCAGCTGCGCACCTCTGTCCTGACTTACTTACCCGACCGGATGCTCTCTGTCTCCATTGCAATTTGGAATGACGTTTCTGTTGCCTTCACAGATGTGAACATCCTGTGTTCACTTCTACACAGCCCTACACAGAGAAGAACAGGGAAATATAGGAAAATAAACACATACAATTTGCAATATCCAGTGCAAAAGCGTCCCATCTTTGTCATAATCGGAGGAGTACAAATTCCTTTAAAATGGGCTGTTTCGTTTGTTTTAATTCAGTGGCATGTGTGTGTGTGTGTGTGTGCGCGCGTGTGTGTGTGTGTGTGTGTGTGTGTGTGTGTCTCCCCTGACACTGCAATTCTCAACCTCAGGAAGGTGGAAGGGTAACACAGTTTATTCCTTTTAGTGCTTAGGTCCTAAACTTTTAGCAACGAAAATCTATTACTTCTATATTTGCAGAGTATTCCCCTTCATTTAAAAAAAAATTAAAACTTACAAGAAATTAAGTGTTATATATTTACAACTCAGACACTAAGATGCGTGCAAGTCATGCTTAGTCACTCAGTCATGCCCGACTCTTTGCGACACCACGGACTATAGCCCACCAGGCTCTTCTGTCCATGGGATTTCCCAGGTGAGAATCCTAGAGTGGGGTGCCATTTCCTTTTCCAGGGGATCTTCCCCAACCTAGGGATTGAACTCGGGTCTCCTGCATTGCAGGCAGATTCTTTACCATCTGAGCCACCAGGGAAGCCCAAACTTTAAGATATAGTCAAAGGATTCCAAGCTGTTTGATCGCTCAAAGGGAGAAACTGAGCAAAGGGAAGGGCGATGTCGTGATTTAGAGCATTTTATGTTTGATCTCTTAGCAGGCCTTAAATACGGGGTATTGATTACTAGCCTGGGCTGAACAGGCCTGCCATTAGCATGACGAAATCATGTATTTTGAGCAGCTGAGTGTATTAGATCCTGATGACTAGTGTGGTATGTGCAGTCGTGCTCACCACTACTCCAGGACCTTGCTCAGTCACTCAGTCGTGTCTGGAGTCTTTGTGACCCCATGGACTGCAGCACACCAGGCTTCCCTGTCCATCACCGTGTCCCGGAGCTTGCTCAAACTCAAGTCCATTGAGTCAGTAATGGCATGCAACCATCTCATCCTCTGTTGTCCCCATCTCCTCCCACCTTCAATCTTTCCCAGCATCAGGGTCTTTTCTAATGACTCATCTCTTTGCAGCAGGTGGGCAAAGGATTGGAGTTTCAGCTTCAGCATCAGTCCTTCCAATGAATATTCAGGACTGATCTCCTTTAGGATGGACTGGTTGGATGTCCTTGCAGTCCAAGAGACTCTCCAGAGTCTCCTCCTACACCACAGTTTAAAACCACCAATTCTTTGGCGCTCACCTTTCTTTATAGTCCAACTCTCACATCCATACATGACTACTCAAAAAAACACAGCTTTGACTAGACGGACCTTTGTCGGCAATCATGTCTCTGCTTTTGAATATGCCGTCTCGGTTGGTCATAGTTTTTCTTCCAAGGAGCAAGTGTCTTTTCATTTCATGGCTGCAGTCACCATCTGCAGTGATTTTGGAGCCCAGGAAAATAAAGTCTGTCACTGTTTCCATTGTCTCCCCATCTCTTTGCCGTGGGGAAGGATTAAACACCCCACCCAGCTGAACTTGGGTCTGGCCACGTGACATGTCTCCCCCACGAAGATGAGAAACGTAACATGTCAGGGGGAGACTTGATGGCAAGGTTGTCATTTTCCTCCACCCTCCTCATCTCCACCCACCTTGGTCCCCACGTGGCTTCAGCAGCAGGGGCCTCGGGCCAACTTGCAGTGACACGTTGCCAGAGCGAGACAGATGCTGCTTTGTGAGTCCCTGGGGTCGTCACTGACTGCACCATCTCGCAAGCTCCCCTCACAGATACGGCGGAAACCCAGGGAAAGACGCCACGGAGGATCTTTGGAAAGAAAAGGAAGTTTGCACAGGCTTCCTGGATTGCACAACACATGTTAACTCTTTTGACCTGCTGTTCTGTTCTCCGGCTATTTTTACACACTGTAATTATTCTTCGTGATATTTCACCAACTTAGTGAGAGGTCCTCCGGCTCTTCTGAGCCTGATTAACACGCAAGTGAGGGGAACGTCTTGGCTGCCTCAGAAGCTTTAATATTTCTAGCACAGCTCGCACTCTGCACTAAATGACACTGCTATCATCATCATCAAGCACGAAGAAGGCCACATTTCTGTAATACATTACCCAGCTCTTGTGTCCCTCGGTGACCCACTCCCACCCCCAGGCTCAGAAATAGAAGAGAAGGCAGCGAGAACCAGCTGCAAGTAATTTTTCCCAGATTCACTCTACGCCAGCTCAAAGACGAGTGTGAGAAGCTTCAATCCTTCGGCCACCTGATGCGAAGAACTGACTGCTTGGAAAAGACCCTGATGCTGGGAAAGATTGAAGGCGGGAGGGGAAGGGGACGACAGAGGATGAGATGGTTGGATGGCATCACCGACTCAATGGACATGGGTTTGGGTGGACTCTGGGAGTTGGTGATGAACAGGGGGACCTGGCGTGCTGCAATTCATGGGGTCACAAAGAGTCGAATGTGACTGAGCAACTGAACTGAACTGGATACACACAAGTATGCATACTATCTTCACTGAAGGAGTGCACACACGTACAGACCTATACACACACCACCTACAGTGGAGTAATGCACACACACAGAAGAAATGCCACAGGAAGTATCTGTATCAAATTGAAATGAAATTTGTGTGTTGCTATGACTTCTCAAAAAACAAACAAACAAAAAAAAGCCTTTCTGGGCTTCCCTGGTGGCTCCATGGTAAAGAGTCCACCTGCCAGTACAGGAGACACAGGTTCAATTCCTGGTCCTGGAAGAATGCTCGTGCCAAGGAGCAACTAAGCCCGTGCATCACAACTGTGAAGCCTGTGCTCTGGAGCCCGGGAGCCACAGCTGCCGCCCCCAGGTGCTGCAAGTACTGAAGCCCATGAGCCCTAGAGCCTGTGTCCCACAGCCAGAGAAGCCACCGCAATGAAAAGCCTTTACGCCACAAGTAGCAAAAAGCTCTCGAGGCAGTGAAGACCCAGCACGGCCAAAAATACATAAATAAGTAAAGTTTTTAAACACCTTTCTTCCCAAAGCAGTAGCAACAGGGGCTTTGTCTTAGATGTTGAGGTAAACATCTGGGGGTTGCTCAGTGAGTTTCTGAGCTTCCCTGGGGGCTCAGCTGTTACAGAAACTGCCTGCAATCCAGGAGACCCTGGTTCGATCCCTGGGTTGGGAAGATCCACTGGAGAAGGGATAGGCTACCCACTCAAGTATTCTTGGGCTTCCCTGGTGGCTCAGCTGGTAAAGAATCCACCCGCAATGCGGGAGAACTGGGTTCGATCCCTGGGGTTGGGAAGATTCCCCTGGAGAAGGGAAAGGCTACCCACACCAGTATTCTGGCCTGGAGAATTCCATGGACTGTATAGTCCTCGGAGTTGCAAAGAGTTGGACATGAATGAGTGACTTTCACTTCACTTTCAGTGAATTTCTGCTGTCATAAAATGTTCAGCAAACTTGAGCCTTGACTTAAATAGGTAAACCACAGTGTTTTATTAACCCAGAATTTCTCTGTGGTCAGGTGAGCTTTGGAGTAATATTTGTATAATTGCATCACAGTAATGCCATGCAGTGCCATTATTCCCCAAGATATTCATCTTCAACAAGTTAAATGCTGTGTATTCTGGCTGAAGCATGAGATGAGGCAAAGCAGAGTAATATCAAAAACCTCACGTCTGTATTGTAGTTCTTTCAAGCACGTCACGTGCAGCAGGTTTTGGGGCGGGCGGAAATCTGCCTTTTAATAGTGATGGGTGCCAAAAGGGGGCTTCCCTGGTGGCTCAGCAGTGAAGAATCCACCTACAATGCAATAGACCCAGGAGACGTGGGTTCGATCCCTTGTTTGGGAAAGATTTCCTGGAGGAGCACCCAGCAACCCACTCCAGTATTCTTCCCTGGAGAATCCCATGGACAGAGGAGCCTGGTGGGCTATACAGTCCATAGGGTCACAAAGAGTCAGATACCACTGAAGTGACTTAGCACATGCACACCCACGCACGCCAAGAGGACTCCCACTGGCCAATTCGGGGACAGTTTGAGCATCCGAAAAATAATAAAAAGCCCCTGGCAGTCCAGTGGTTAGGAGTCCACACTTTCAGTGCTCAGGGCTGGGGGTTCAATTCCTTGTCAGGGAACTAAGATCCTGCCAGCCTCAAGGTAGGCAAAAAATAATAACAATAATGCTAGTTGATTATAATACATACAACCGAAAAAAATAATAACAACAACAATTACAAAAAAACCCATGAGTCTGTAATGATGCTCAAAAGTTGGGGTACAGAAGTCAAGCTCTTAGAAGACTTTCAGCTCAGAATTTGTAGAAGACTTCACACACAATGTTAATGTGTCACTCATATCTTAATAAAACTGGTAGGGGCGAATGAAAAAATAATTTAGAAAAGAGAAGATTAAAAAGGTAATTCACCATTCTGTCACCATCAAGGCAGTACTTCCAACAGGAGTAGTTAGGGGGTAGGTGTGACCAAATATTCAGACTCTCCAAAGCTGGCCCATATGCCCTCCATTAACTCATCACTTACACAGGAAAGGAAGTGCCCACTTGTCAAGGGTATTGAGTGGGCATAGCCCTAACCAACTAAGCTAGGTCAGCCAGAGCAATGCAAGGTCATCTTGAGCATCGGATCCTCCCGTTATAACTGTGAAAGGGACACAGTAACACCTCTGCAGCATTCTTGCCAAAAAATGTCCAGCCAGCGTGGAGCACGCAGAAATGAGCAAACAGACACAGACCCTGGGACACTTACAGTAAACTACAAGCCAGCAGTCTTCAACAACGTCAAACCAAAGGCAGACAGACTGTTCTAGATTAAAAGAGATTACAAAGTCATGTTTTGTAACAGTGCTTTGGAACTGTGGTGTTGGAGAAAACTCTTGAGAGTCCCTGGGCTGCAAAGAGATCCAACCAGTCCATCCTAAAGGAGATCAGTCCTGAATATTCATCGGAAGGACTGGTGCTGAAACTGAAACTCCAATCCTTTGTCCACCTGATGCAAAGAACTGACTCATTAGAAAAGACCCTGATGCTGGGAAAGCTTGAAGGTGGGAGAAGGGGGCGACAGAGGATGAGAGGGTTGAATGGCATCACCGACTCAATGCACATGGGTTTAGGTAGACTCCAAGAGTTGGTGATGGACAGGGAGGCCTGGCGTGCTGCAGTCCATGGGGTCGCAAAGAGTCGGACACGACTGAGTGAACTGAACTGAGTGAAGTTGTAGCCAAATGCAGGGCAGGATTCTTAAGTGGATCTCAGACTTTTTAAAGGCTCCAGAAGTACATTCTGTGCTGACGCTGGAAGCCCCTGGCAGCTACTGAGTGGACAGAGGGGTCAGTGGCCTAGCAGGTTTGGTGGCCTCCCACTGCCATGGAGACTCCCTGCATTGGAGGGGCAAGGGGCAGGTCTGGGGACAGGCTGCCTCGGTGGTGGCATGTGGGCAAGGCTGATGCAACCTGTCCAGGTGAGCCCCCTGGTATTGACGTGCAGGCAACACAGCCAGGGCAGCTGAAACACACACGGTGTCCCTGGAACCCATTAGGGTCCCTTAAGGGGAAGTCCCCTCGGGCTAAGTCCCTCTGGGCTCCTCTAGCAAAATACCATACACGGGGCAGCTTGTAAGCAACAGACAAGTATTTCTCAGTGTTCTGGAGGCTGAGACATCCAAGATCAAGGTGCCTCCAGATTTGCTGTCTGGTGAGGGCCTTTTCCCTGATTCATAGAAGGCAGCATCTCCCTGTGCTCTCACGTTGACAAGAGAGGAGAGGGATCTCTGTAGGGTCTCTCTTGCTAACTTGCTTCAGTCCTGTCTGACTCTTTGCAAACCTATGGACCGTAGCCCACCAGGCTCCTCTCTCCATGGGTTTCTCCAGGCAGGAATACTGGAATGGGTTTCCCTGCACAGTCTCTCTTACAGGGGCACTAATCCCATTGATGAGGGCTCCACCCTCAGGGTGTAATTAGCAGTCAAAGGCCCCCACCTCCAAATACCTGCATTCAGTATGTAGTATTCCTGCAGGGGGACTTCCCAGGGGGCTCAGCAGTAAAGAAAGTGTTAGTCTCAGTCCTGTCTGACTCTTTGGGACCCCACGGACTGTAGCCTGCCAGACTCCTCTGTCCATGGGACTCTCCGGCAAGAATACTAGTGCTGTGTGCGCTGAGTTGCTCAGTCAGGGATTGGTCCCGGGTCTCTCGCATTGGCAGGCAGATTCTTTACCAACTGAGCCACTGAAGAACCTGCCTGCCAATGCAGGAGTAGCAGGAGACTTGGGTTCGAGGCCTGAGTCAAGAAGATTCCCCTGGAGAAGGAAACGGCAACCCACTCTAGTATTCTTGCCTGGAGAGACCCATGGACAAAGGAGCCTGGTGGGCTATGGTCCTTTGGGTTGCAAACAGTCAGACACAACTGAAGCGACTCAGCACACACGCATTTCTGGGGTAGCTTACCACAATTCCATCTATCAAATCCTGGCATTGTTTTGTTAGTAGCAGCTGTCTCAAAAAAAGATCCCATCGACAATTTCTAAAAGGCAACCGATGATTCAGAACTTAGAAGCCCAAGAATACTGGAGTGGGTAGCCTATCCCTTCTCCAAGGGGATCTTCCCGACCCAGGAATCAAACCAGGGTCTCCTGCATTGCAGGTGGATTCTTTACCAACCGAGCTATCCAGGAAGACTTTAGAACTTACTAGATGGATCATTTGGAAATCATCAGATGGATGATTTGTGCCTCAATCTATATTACTTGGAAAGCAGGGTTTTGTTTTTGTTTTTTTTTTTTTTTTAATTTTGCTTGTTTCTTTTTGGCTGTGCTCTTTGTTGCAACACAAGGGCTTCTCACTGGGGAGGCTTCACTTGTTTCAGAGCCTGGGCTCTAGGCTTTCAGGCTTGGTAGCTGCAACACACGGGCTCTAGAGCTCATGGGTTTCAGGAGTCGTGGCACGCAGGCTTAGTTGCTCTGAGGCATGTGGGATCGTCAGGCACCAGGGATCAAAACTTATGTCCCCTGCATTGGCAGGTGGAATCCTAACTTCTGGGCCACGGGGGAAGTCCAGAAAGCAGTTTCAATGATACATGGGTCAGTGAGAGAGTAAAATGGAATATTTTTAAAGTTATATTCATTTACATTGCCAAGTATTTTGCGCTTTATGTGCCTGTAGATTTTGCACTTTATTACTAGTCAGCGTGTAATTTCAATAGTGAAATAAAATATGTAAACGTCCTAAATTAAGTTCCCAAGACGCAGTAGCATCCACTGAATTTTACTTACTTCCCTCTTCCAGGAGAACAAGGAGATTTTCGACAAAGTGATGAAAACCAAGTATTAGTCGCTCGGTCGTGTTCGACTTTCTGCGACGCCACGGACGGTAGGTAGCCCGCCAGGCTCCTCTGTCCATGGGATTCTCTAGGCAAAAATACTGGAGTGGGTTGCCATTTCCTCCTCCAGGGGACCTTCCCGACTGTACATAAATAACCAAGAGCTGCCCCTAAATAGACACTCGTGTGCAAGCCCTTCGCTGGGATTCCCCCAAGGCTGTCAACTCTTACAAGCTGAGAAGTGCAGCCCATCGCCACCCCTAACTTAGTCCCACAGCAGTCCCCCCACCCCCGCCCCGACCCCCGGGCTACTTAAGCCAGCGTTGCCATTGCAGTGAAATCACATTTCCCCGGCAGTGCCCAAAGAGAAGATAACCATGGAAATGGAAATTCAAGTTAAGAACTGACACCTTGGCCCCATTCACATACTACAAAACCAAAAGGAACAGAAATTAATTCCAGGTTCCCTCAGCGCTGAAAAGGAGAGCATGACACAGGTGATAAATCAAACTGATTTATAAACGTCTTGGGCTTACCCTTTCGCGGATGAATATTTAATTCCAGAACTACTTCTAAGCACCGCCCACCCCTCCACAGCACCGCCCACCCCTCCACCTTGGCAGTAAAAGAAATATACAAAGAACCTCGTTTATGGACCAATCGCAACGGACCGCTCTCACTGCGCTTCACCTCCCCATAGTATATCTGCGCCTGTCAGTGGTGTTTTTTTTTTTTTTTTTTAATGTGATCCCGAAAGCTTGTACATTTCAGGGTATTTCCCAATCATGTGGAAGTCAGTTCTTAGAAAGTTACCTCATGCCAGGCTCTCACTAGATAAAACATTTTATTTGGGTGAGAAAATGGGATTTACTACTTGTGCAGCCCTTTGTTAAAAAAAAAAAAAATTCCTTTGGTTTTATCAGCATGACGGCCCCCATTTCTGGTGTTTCGTGCCTTTACCATCTGTCAGATAGATTTGCAGTGTCTCACGTGGACTGTGGGTAAAGCGTATGCCCTGACGCTCTTGCGGCATCTGGGACAAAATTCTTATCCCAGGTCCTCCTTGGGACTTCCGTGGTGGCTCAGCTCGTAAAGAATCTGCCTGCCAATGCAGGAGACCCAGGTTCGATCCCTGGGTGGGGAAGATCCCCTGGAGAAGGGAATGACAACCCACTGCAGGATTCTTGCCTGGAGAGTCCCATGGACGGAGGAGCCTGGCGGGCTATACAGTCCATGGGTTCTCGGAGAGTCAGATGCGACTTGTGACTAGACCGCAACAGCAGCAACAAGCCCTCCTTGCCTCTGCAGAATAAAGGACAGGCCATCTGAACTTCCCTGGGGGGGAATCCAGGAGGCATTGACACAAGATCTCCCCCCACCCCGCCCCCTGTCACAAGATTCACCATATCTGTGGTTTATCCTCCCCTTCACTTAAAAAAAAAAAAACAAACAAATCAATAAACTGTCAGCCATTTCATATTTAGTACTCCAACCACCTTTGGGAAAGGTAAATTGTCCACTTACAAATATTTTCTCCCTCTGTCCAAGTCATAGGACTGAGTCATGGAGATGGTGGTTTGGTTGCTCAGTCGTGTCCGATTCTTCATGACCCCCATGAACCACAGCCCGCCAGGCTCCTCTGTCCACGGGATGCTCCAGGCAAGAATACTGGAGTGGGTTGCCATTTCCTTCTCCAGGGAAGAGTCATGGAGACATTCCACCTAAAAATACAAATAAAACCCCTAGGTGTCTCAAGCAGAAGTCAGCAGACCACACCCTTGGGCCAAAGTAGCCCTGCCTATTGTTACAAATAAAGTTTTATTGGCACTCGGCTACACCCATTTGTATTATATTATTCTCAGAGGCTACAAGGGCCAAGCTGAGAATTTTCAGCAGAGATCCTGTCCATCATGAGCCCACAAGAGTCACTCTCTAGCCCTTAACAGAAAAATGTCTGCCCATCCCTGCTTTAAAGCCTTGTGATCTAACAGAAATATAACGCAAACCACATATGTAATTCTAAATGATTTAGTAGCCCTATTAAAAATTAAAAAGAAACAAATCTAACAATTCATTTTAGCTCAGTAGATGACGAAATAGTATGATTTCAACATATGACCTAATACTAAAGTTACTTTGGTGGCTCAGATGGTAAAGAATCTGCCTGCAATGTGGGAGACCTGGGTTCAATCCCTGGGTCGGGGAGATTCCCTGGAGAAGGAAATGGCAAACCACTCCGGTATTCTTGCCTGGAGAATCCCATGGATGGAGGAGCCTGGCAGGCTACATTCCATGGAGTCGAGAAGAGACACGACTGAGCCACTAAGCACAGCACAGCACAAAGTTATTAATGGGAAACTTTTTTTTTTCCTTTACGTTAAAGTCAGAAACCTGGGGTTCTTCATATGAAGCCTTAGAAGTCAAACTCACGTAACCACTGAGACGAGCCACAGTTGAGTAGCTTGCTAGTCACTTGTGCCCAGCGGCTACCGCATTGGGGCCTGTAGGTCTAAAAGGTGTGATAAGTGAGAGGCAGAATGCAGATAAAGAGTGAGTTTTCGGCTGCGATTTTCCAGGCAGGAATACTGGAGTGGATTGCCAGGCCCTGGGATCTTCCCAACCCAGGGATCCAACCCAGGTCTCCTGCATTACAGGTGGGTTCTCTACCATCTGAGCACCAGGGAAGCCCTCTTTGGGATAGACGTAATATTAAAACATCATTCGCTGTGCGTCCAAAATGCAAAAATAACTGGGTGTCCTGGACTTTATCCACCCCTGAATTCTGTTTGTTAAAAATGCAAGTGGGAGGCAGGAAAAGGCGGGTGCTCTGTAGGACGCTTTCCACTCCGCTTGGTTGCCTTAACTCGTTATTTTTCATTGATTCTGCAAATCGCTGGTATGCACACGCTCACTGGCCTGGGAAATCAGTTAAAGCTACATTCATGAGGCCCAAGAGCTCCCAGGGGTCACACCAGAGGTCAGGCTGCAGCCCTTCAGCAAGGGTCGGCCGTGACATCACCAACCAGGAAGTGACATCACCAACCAGGAAGTGACATCACCAACCAGGAAGTGGTCACGTTGAAACGCAGAAGCAATCTTCCTTTCAAGAAGGTTTTCCTTAAAAAAAAAAAAAAGTGTGTGTTTTCCCACCAAGGCGCTAGAAACAAGTACTTCCCTAGTGGTCCAGTGACTACCACTCCATACTCTTAATGCAGGGGACCAGAGTTCGATCCCTGGTCAGGGAACTAGATACCATGTGCTACAGCTAAGACTTCTTCTGCCGTAATTAAAGATCCCACCTGGTGCTGCAACTGAGACCTGGTTCAAATAAAGAAAGTTTTTTTTGTTTTTGTTTTTTTAAAGAAGAAAGAGTCCGCACAAATGAAGAGCCATGATAAAAGTGGACTACAAGTAACTTTTCTTACTCCTGTTCGGGGAGAAAGACACATTGACGGTCTCCTTGCGACTTCCGGGCAAAGGAGGACAGCCCTTCTTGGAAGCATTGACAGGTTCACGATTAGGGAACGCGTCGTGAGATGACCCGAGTCGTTTTTAGAACTTGAGAGCTGTCTGGAAATTCATATAAAAATCCAAGCTGCAGAAACCAAGCCCAGTGTTCTGTTTCCTCTAGTCAGAAAATTCCCAATTGTTCTCTCATAGCGAGGTAGTTCAAAGCCCGGGATGAACATTGAACTGTGTGACGCTGAGCAAGAGGACCTTTCCGTTCGGTGGTAGGGGGATTCAGCAGAAGGATGAATCACTTGGCAACGGCAGCATGATCAAAGCTGTCTACAACACTTCGAACGAGGAAGAGGAGTAAAGCCCAAAAACGAAGGAGAAAATTATCTAGGGACACCCGCAATTAATGCAATCTTTTTTTCTTTTTGCTCATCATGAAAAATTGTTCAACAGAAACTTTCTCACAGAAGGAACAGAGAACCTTTGTGCTATTTTTTTTTTCAAATTAATTTACTTGCTGAGCTCAAGAGTCAAAGCACTTCAGCACTCCATTATTTAATGATCACTCAAAAAAGATGTTTTTGTGCAGAACGAGGGCCATCTTTCTGTTGGAACAAACTCTTTTTTTTTTTAATTGTGTGCACGTTACTGGGTCCAAATGAACATCAGAATCCAGGAGAAGACTGAAATAACTCCACCCCCATCTGTGGTGCTCAGGGCTCCACTTGCTATTTCAACTTCTTAGCTGCAGTAACAAGTGAAGGCACCAGGAGGACTTGAAAGGTGTCCAGAATTCCACAGACACTCATCAAGTTCTCACAGGCTCTCCGTCTGGACGGGTACCACGATTCAGTCTTATTTTCCTGACATCTTGCCCACTTTATCTTGAGATTCTTTTATCCAAACCAGCCAGAAAGTTCACTCCAAAATAGGAAGCACAAAAATGCCCTGAAAAAAAAAAAAAAGCCTGCACCTTGTCCTTAGAACTACAAACTAGGTTTTTTTCTTCTCTCTACCAGGAGGACATCAAGAAAATAGTCCATCAATTCTCAAATGTGTTATTGGACATAAAGACTTCTTTCTCTCATAGGTTTAAAAAAAAAAAAGTAGACTGCCAAGTGTCTGCAGTTTCAAGGCAGTTTTAAGTTATGCTATATCCATTCTTGAATTCCTCACGAAGGTGAAATAAAATCACTGCTAAAGTACTTAGTGCCTCTGAACTGTACTGTTAAAGAGACGGTGAAAATGGTAAAATTTGGGTTCTGTACATTTTACTACGATAAAAAAAAATTCAAAATAGAGATACAAAAATGGAATAAAACCAAATGGCCATAAAATGTCATCTATTACACAGTTTTGACAGCGGGTCCTGTTTCTACATTCCTGGCACCTACCAGATGCCAAATGTGCTTTTTCTCCATGACCTGAAATTGTTCCCCGTACTAAGGACATTTTTTTGATCCAACTGGCCATTTTGTCCTACATGTGAACGGGGCTGTAATTTAAATATGCTATGAAAATCCAGTATCGGCTAGACCATTCACATCACGGTCCAGTTATTTCACCCTGCAGTAAGGGGACCAGAATTTCATGTCAATATTACCATAATAACCAGTTACATCTTCGAATTCCACAGCCACCCTCGAATTTCCCCTTCTCTGTTGATAGTCATCAATTGTTTCTGTGTGTAATTGGAAATTACAGTTGATATTTTCATAAGCAATCAAATTATTTAATGAAGTTTTTTTTTTTTTCCCTACTGCGGTTGTTTGGTCACTAACAAGTAGCTTACGTGTAGCTGTATTTTGACTTTAAACATTCCATATAAAATTTCACACGTTTCCCATCAGCTGTACAGATGGCTGGCTTTGGGGATGGCTTTCAGCTGTGTGCTCTGTTAGTTGTGGGTCTGCACGTGGCACTTTGTGGACCTGGAGAGACGTCAAGGAGTTCACAGGGAAGGAGGGCGTTGCAGAACAGAGACTTAGTAAGACATGGGGGCAGGGGTGGGGGGGAAGGACTCAGAAAGGGGCAGGAACACAGGTCATCAGTAGAGCAGGAAAGACTGCAGAGCCTGGGCAAGGTGGTCCAGGCCAAGGGGCGTAGGTCATACCCAGAACAGACTCGGGGTACCACTGAATGATTTTCAGCAAGGAGGCATGTAGCAGGGTACGTGAAAGGAAAGCATTAGTTGTTCAGTTGCATGCAACTCTTTCAGTTCAGTTCAGTCGATCAGTCATGTCCGACTCTGTGATCCCACAGACTGCAGCACACAAGCTTCCCTGTCCATCACCAACTCCTGGAGCTTGCTAAAACTCATGTGCATCAAGTTGGTGATGCCATCCAACCATCTCATCCTCTGTCACCCCCTTTTCCTCTCGCCTTCGATCTTTCCCAGTGTTAGGGTCTTTTCAAATGAGTCAGTTCTTCACATCAGGGGGCCAAAGGACTGGAGTTTCAGCTTCAGCATCAGTCCTTCCAATGAACATTCAGCACTGATTTCCTTTAGGATTAACTAGTTTGATCTCCTTGCAGTCCAAGGGACTGTCAAGAGTCTTCTCCAACACCACTTCCAAAGCATCCATTTTTCGGCACTCAGCCTTCTTTATGGTCCAACTTTCACATCCATACACGACGACTGGGAAGACCCTAGCTTTGACTATATGGACCTTTGTTGGCAAAATGACGTTTCTTGCTTTTTAACAATAATCCAGATGAGAACTGGGATGCTGAAGGTGAGGTTATCAAGGCAACATACTTTCACAGTTATGATCAACCTCGGGGTGGGGAGAGGGAGCCAAGGATGGAGCTACCCAGTAGGAGAGAGGACACAGTGGGGAGGTGTTACCAGAGAAGGAAGGGCAACTGGACCCAGAGATGGTGGGGATGATATATATGTGGATGAAGGTGAGCGTCAGCATGGCCGAGGTAAGAAATGAGTGGCTTTCTACCTGCTGACACTGTCATCTGCTTGGCGGTGAGTTCAGCAGAGGCTGGGGGCCAGCAGTGGGGGCTGGGGGTCGGACCGGAAAGCCACACAGGGGCTCACAGCATTGCCTGCTCTCGGGAGGGCCCAGCTCGGGGTGGAAGACTGATCCGGGGTAACCTGAATTCACCCAGTTGTGCAATTCGTCTGACAACAGCCATCGCCAGCTTGGATGGGGACCAAGGACCACAGATGGCTTCCGCCAAGAGCGGTACATCCTGTTTCAGTGTGTTTCCGATAGGAGCTCTGTTGGACTGATCGACTTCAATAAATTCTCTACTATAAACATCAGGTACCAATAAAAAAAAAAAAAAGAAAGAAAACCTCCCTAATGGATACATTGTGGCCCTGGTCATCTGCAGAAGGCTCTGAAAGCAGTTGAGTGAATGAGCTATATACATAGCTAGGCAGAGAGAAGCGTCCAGCTGACCCTTGAGTGATAGATACACGCAGGATCTGCAAGGTACAGGCAGTATGATACATGAATGCAAAATGCATCCTGGATAAGGGTTGCAGACACAGTAACACTGCAGAGATGATGGTCCCCCCAGTCAAAAGACTGGTAACATCTGGTGGGGAAAGAGTGGTGGTGCTAACAGTGTTGTCCTTCATGAATTTTTGTTTTTGTTTTTAGCAGGTGGAGTGGGTCACACGGCTTGTGGGATCTCAGTTTCCCCGACCAGGGATTGAACCTGTGTCCTCAACAGTGAAACCCGCAGAGTCCTAACCACTAGACCACCAGGGAATTCCCTAATTGTACCTATTTCTGTTATTCAGTAAAATATACACATCTCGGAGGCATTTTTATGTCCGTAGATAATGCATCCTAGTGAAAGAAAAAAAAAAAAAAGAAGAAGGAATCTCTGTGACTCTGAATAGCATTCAGTATCATTTTAGAGTGAAAAGTGAAAGTCGCTCAGTCATGTCCGACTCTTTGTGACCCCATAGACTATACAGTCCATGGGATTATCCAGGCCAGAATCCTGGACTGGGTAGCATTTCACTTCTCCAGGGGATCTTCCCGACCCAGGGATCGAACACAGGTCTCTCGCATTGCAGGCTGACTCTTTATCAGCTGAGCCACCAGGGAAGCCCAGGAATACTGGAGCGGGTAGCCTTTCCCTTCTCCAGGGGATCTTCCCGACCCAGGGACTGAACCCAGGTCGCCTGCATTGCAGGCAGATTCTTTACCAGATGAACCACCAGGGAAGCCCAGTATCATTGTAATTCTCTACAAAAAAAAAAAAAAGAGGTTAGTATTCTAATAAACCAGGATATTTTTTTTCACAATGGCAAGCCTTAGCAACACACATCAAATTGTGCTTAAAAAAAGGGAAGTGGATAGTTCACGTGTGGCCTATAGGCTTGACAAAGTCCAGGTGCCGAAACACTATGTATCTCTCTCTCCACTCTTTGACTCCATGTTCTTCAGGGCCTCAATGTCGTCTTCAGTCTCAAGTACTGCTAAAGATGGATTTATAAACAAACTCATTTTTTTGGGGGGGGCGTGGTTAGAAATGCGGGCAAAAGCCCACCTCCGGCTGTCTCTAGATCAAGAGTCACAGACTCTTACCTGACCAGTCGCTGTAGCCGAGGAATTTGAAATGTTGTTTGGCCAGGCCTGGTTTCCATATAGCACAGGATTTGAGAGTGACTGTAGGATGTTCCTTAAAGAAAACTTGACTCCTTTTGACCCCGAGGCGCGGAGTGGACACAGGAGCAGACAAAACCCACCTGTGTCCTCTGCAAATAGGTCCACCTCTCTCTGGTGCTACCACCACGCAGGCTTTTCCTCTCATTTCCTACTCCTGTACTTTAAAGACCTCACTTCCTTTCCTGCCCTCTCCAAATAAAGAGCAAAGGGAAATAAAATAAAAACAAAATACACCGGAAAAGACCCAAGGATTTAGCAGGAAGCAAAGAAGGAAACGGCAACCCAGTCCAGGATTCCTGCCTGGAAAATCCCATGGTGGGTTACGGTCACTCAGGAGTCGGACATGGCTTAGCAACCAAACAACAGTCAAAGGGACTGAAGGGGCATCCCTGGTGGTGGTCCTGGTAAAGAATATGCCCGCTAATGCACAAGAGATGTGGGTTTGATCCCTGGGTGGGGAAGATCTCCTTGAATAGTAGATGGGAACCCACTCCCATATTCTTGTCTGGGAGATTCCACAGACGGAGGAGCCTGGCGGGACTGAAAGAGTGAGTGAGTGAGGCCATTTCCCCCCAGCCTTTGGCCTGCCGTTAATTACCTAATGGAACTTTGGCTCACAGCTCGGCTTCAGCCCAGTTACGTAATCGCTGGCCACCTGTCAACAGCGGGTGACTGCTCATGTGCTGGAGCTGATTAGAAGTGTTCTGCTTGGCAAGACTGCCCAGGCCACGGGATAGTCCCAGCCACCCCACAGCCTTGCCCGGTGACCAGCAACTGCAGCCCCAGAGCCTCGGGGGACAACAGAACTCGGCACGCTGCCGAAAACTGCACAAAGCGGGGTCACCAATTGTCCAGGACAACATGGATCCGCCACCCCCACCCCCCAAAACAGAAGACAAGCTGTCTACCAGTGACCGAGCCAGTAGCTGACCATTCCAAGATAATCACCAGTGAGAATGTCCCCCCAGAAGGATGACTGTGCTTCACCAGCAAGAATGTCCCCCCAGAAGGATGGATGTGTTTCACTGAGTCCTCTCTGCTTCTGGCTTCTCTGTCAAGGCTGAACTGCAAGGCTGATGCGAGTATTCAAAAGCATCTCGAGCTCCACAAGGGCTTCCCTGGAGGCTCAGTTGGTAGAGAATCTGCCTGCAATGCGGGAGACCCTGGTTCGATGGTGCCTGGGCAGGAAGATTCTCCTGGAGGAGGAAAAGGCAACCCACTCTAGTGTTCTTGCCTGGAGAATCCCATGGACAGAGGAGCCTGACAGGGCTACAGTCCATGGGGTCGCAAAGAGCTGGACACGACCCAGCGACGAAATGACCACCACCACCACGAGATCACCAATTCCTTCCAGCCACCCCTGCGCTGGAATCAACTTGTGCTGGAATCAACCGTTAATAAGGTCCTCTGAAACGGATGCTTTCCAACTGTGGTGCTGGAGAGGACTCCTGAGAGTCTCTTGCACAGCAAGGAGATCAAACCAGTCAATCCTAAAGGAAATCAACCCTGAATATTCACTGGAAGGACTGATGGCTGAGTCTGAAGCTCCAATAATTTGACCAATCATGTGAAGAGCTGACTCACCGTTGAAGACCCTGATGCTGGGAAAGATTGAAGGCGGGAGGAGAAGGGGGCGACAGAGGATGAGATGGTTAGATGGCATCACTGACTCAATGGACATGAGTTTGAGTAAGCTCCGGGAGCTGGTGATGGACAGGGAGGCCTGGCGTGCTGCCGTCCATGGGGTCACAGAGTCGGACACGACAACCACTGAACAACAGCAGCAGCAACTGAAACAGATGCTCCAACACACTGTAGCCTCAGGACATCTTCCCGAGAACCGCTTGAGGAAACCGGCAACATCACAGCATTCACAGCGGGGATACTTCTTTCCAGCGAAAGCGACCAATAATGAGAAAACGCTGTCTCTTTTCAATAATTACCACTGATCATTGCACAACAACAGGCTCTGCGGTTTCTGTCACACACAATCAACAATGATTAAAATCGCATCTTGAAAACCCACATGATTATTCCACTGATAAACCTTAAGGTCCCTCTGAGGCTGCCCAGAAAGTGAAGTCGCTCAGTTGTGTCTGACTATTTTTGCAACCCCATGGACCATAGCCCACCAGGCCTCCTTCGTCCATGGGATGTTCCAGGCAAGAATACTGGAGTGGGGTTGCCATTTCCTTCTCCAGGGGGATCTTACCAACCCAGGGATCAAACCCGGGTCTCCTGCATTGCAGGCAGACGCTTCACCATCTGAGCCACCACGGAAGTCCAGCTCTCTAGCAAATGCTGGGGACCCAAACGTTCATAAAACACATCTCGTGCCAAAAAAAGAAATTACTCGGGGGTCATCCGTCCCGAGCAGTGTTTTCTGACGACATGGAGGCTGTGTTGAAGAGGGAATAGAAAAGGAATCTCTTAAAAAAAAAAGTCTGTCCTCTCCCAGGAAGGATACACAAATCAGCAGTCACATGGGTGCATGGCCCGGGTCTGGGAGTTAGGGACTGCCCGGCACCATCCAGCATCCATGGACAGGTCTCTCCCCTAGCCCACCCACCTCTCCCTCCAGGGCACACAGCCCAGGTGCTCAGAAGGTGCAGGGCACCCCCAGGCCGGGGTGGGCGGGGGGAGGACAGACAGGAGTCCTTCTCCACCTTCTGCCTGTCTTCCTGTAGCTCACCCGCCCTTGGTCCTGTTAGGACCTCAGCTGTGACGCGTCCACCCCCTCAAAATTCATACCTTGAAATCCTCCCACCCAGTAGCCCAGAAAGTGAGTCAAAAGGGAGTCGTTAAAGAGGTGGTTAAGTTAAAGTGGAGCTTCCCTGGTGGCTCAGAAGGTAAAGAATCTGCCTGCAATGCTGGAGACCCAGGTGCGTTCCCTGGCTCGGGAAGATCCCCTGGAGAAAGAAATGGCAACCCACTCCAGTATTCTTGCCTGGAGAATCCCATGGATGGAGGAGCCTGGTGGGCTACAGTTCGTGGGGTCGCAGAGAGTCAGACATGACTGAGCGAGTTCACTTCAAGTTAAAATGAGGTCACTAGTCAATCAGTTAGTTCCATCGCTCAGATGGGTCAGACTCTTTGCGACCCCATGGACTGCAGCATGCCAGGCCTCCCTGTCCATCACCAACTCCCAGAGTTCACGCAAACTCAAGGCCATCCTGTCGGTGATGCCTATCCACCATTTCATCCCGTCATCCCCTTCTCCCGCCTTCAGTCTTTCCCAGCATCAGGGTCACTAGCATCAGAGGTCACTGGGACGGGCCCTAACCCAACAGCTGAGTGCCTGCTAAGTTGCTTCAGTAGCATCCAACTCTTGGCGACCCCATGGACTGTAGCCCCCCCAGGCTCCTCTGTCCATGGGATTCTCCAGGCAAGAATTCTGGAGTGGGCTGCCATTCCCTTCTCCAGGGGATCTTCCCCACCCAGGGATTGAATCCACATCTCTTGCATCTCCTGCACCGGTGGGCAGATTCTTTACCACTAGCGCCACCTGGGAAGAAGCTGAGACCACCACTCTGCTGCCAGAAGGCAGAGACCCTACAGAAACTGTCAAGTTCCTAAGGATGGCTTTTTTTTTCTTTTTCTTCTTCTTCTTGTTCCCAATTTGCAAAGCCCAGGCAGTTACAATGCCAGAGATTTCTCAATCCTTCGGCTGAAATAGTATAGCTTACTAAACCCAAACATGTGCAAGCCCCCTCCCCCCCGAACCCCACCCCCAAAAAAAATTACACAAGGCAACCAAATCCTGTCTTCTCCCTGTTGGCTCCGGTGCCTGCATCTCACAAAAGTCCCTAGACTGTATTAAGGATTTTAAGACAGTTGCATAACCTGGCTTGGAGAAGCCAGCCAAGCTTTTTTTTTTTTTTAACTGAATCTGGCTTCACTGTGATGGTAACAGATTGTGAACTATACATCTTCGAGTGTTGCTCCTGTGCCAAACCTTTTTAAGTTATGTGTGCACAGAATGGCATTTAAAGGCCTTAAATATCTCTCAAGGGAAAGGAAAGCGCAGAAAATAGCTTACGAAAATTCACATAATGTGAGCAACAGCTGATGCAAAGTTGGGGGTGGGCTGGGTTGGGTGTGGGTGGGGGGCTGCTCTTCTGTTTGGTTGGTTTTGTCATTTTGCTTTGTGGCTGAAGGAAAGGAGTAGGGAAGAGAAGGGAAGGCTGATCAAGGCAGCTATTTAAGAAAGTCCTTTCTGAACCAGAGGGGGAAGGGCTCAGGAGTGCTACCACTGAGGTTTGAGCAAGCTTGGAGGGTCCCTATGTACTGACCCAGAGGCGGTTCAGCTCCGGGGTCTCTGGGTGCCCAGCCTCCACCACAAAGCCACCCCTTCTCAGTCTGTGGACAAGTGGTTGCTTGAAAAAAAAAAAGCGGGTTTTTTTTTTTTTTTTTCAAAGCAGACTTCCTGTTATGTTCAAGGAAGGCTTGGGCCGTTTTATTATTAAGCAATTTTCTTTTTAAGTTTCAAAAAAAAAAAAAAAGCCACATTTCTCCCAGACTAAAATCTGCCTTCCTCAAACATGCATGTTTTAAAAATCCTTTATTTTCTTAAGCCCTTAATTAAGCCTTCCAAGAGCTCGGCTATGTTTTAATTTGCATTCCGAAACAGAAAAGCTAATGTGTTTTAACATTGTCTGCTTCAGCTGAAAAGGAAACTGTAAATTTATACAGTCTGGGTTTTGTTTTTTGGGGTTGTTTTTTTTTTTTTAATTGTCAATTGCATCCTAATGAGTCTTGCAACTGGATTTCTTATGCCCCGGTCCTTGGCCTTCCATACACCGTCTCTCCTTAACTTCCTTCCTCCTCCCCTCCCCCTCCTCTCTCCCCTCCTCTCCCCGCTGCCCTCCCCTCCCCCCCTCCCGCCTCTGATCGCCTCCCCCTCCCTCCTCCCATCCCACCTTCCATCCCTTCCCCCTCCCCCTCCTCCCATCTCCGATCCCCTCCCCCTCCTCCCTCCTCCCCTCCCACCTCCGACCCCGACCCCCTCCTCCCCTCCCATCTCCGATCCCTCCCCCTCCCCTCCCCCTCCCCTCCCCTCCCCTCCCCCTCCTGCCTCTGATCGCCTCCCCCTCCCTCCTCCCATCCCACTTTCCATCCCTTCCCCCTCCCCCTCCTCCCATCTCCGACCCCCTCCCCCTCCTCCCCTCCCACCTCCGACCCCTCCCCCTCCTCCCTCCTCCCCTCCCACCTCCGACCCCGACCCCCTCCTCCCCTCCCACCTCCGACCCCTTCCCCTCCCCCTCCCCTCCCCTCCCCCGGTCCGCGGCCCCGGCCCCTCGCGGCGGAGCGGGGGCAGGCCGAGTTTGGAATCCGGACCGGTTACGCGGCCTCCTCGGCCTCCTCCGGGGTGCGGGGGAGGGGCGGCGGCCGGACCGGTTCTTTGTCGGGAGGTCAGCGCCCCGCGCCGCCGGGAAAGAATTACCGCCGACCTTCGAAGAGCGGCGCACTCGCGGCCCCCGCCCCGACGCCTGCCGGCCCGGGTCAGTCCAGCTCAGTTCAGTTCAGCCGCTCAGTCGTGTCCGGCCTCCATCCATGTCCATCACCAACTCCCGGAGTTTACTTAAAACTCATGTCCATTGAGTCGATGATGCCATCCAACCATCTCATCCTCTATTGTCCCCTTCTCCTCCTGCCCTCAATCTTTCCCAGCATCAGGGTCTTTTCCGATGAGTCAGCTCTTCGCATCAGGTGGCCAAAGTACTGGAGTTTCAGCATCAGTCCTTCCAATGAACACTCAGGACTGATCTCCTTTAGGATGACTGGTTGTCCATCTCCGTCTGGCCCTGCTCTCTCTAAATCCTAGGCTCCCAACACACTGCTCCGGCTCTCAGGCTCTCAGTTTCCTTCTCGGGGATCCTAGGCTCTCTCGGGGCGGGGCAGGGGCTGGGGGGCTGCAGACTGTAAACAGGAAAGGGACCGCAGGGGGTGGGGGGGTTGGGCAGGCGGGAGGATGGGGAGATAGATGGATTGGGGGGCCAGAGGTAAAGGGGGAGCCCTGGGAGGCAGAGATGGGGGCTCTAATGAAGGAAAAGTGAGGCCCACAGTCTAGGGATGCCCGTCCTGTTGGTGGACACAGGAGAGTGTCTGAATTTCTGCTGAACGTCAAAGGGGTGGGGGTTCCAGGCCATAGTTTGAGAACCGCTCCCTACTACCCAGCCCTGCCATTAAACCCCCAGATTTCCCAAAGTTATCACACACAGTTCAGTGCATTCTCAAGCCACCCGTTGAAGGCTGTGTCCCTCTGCTGTGACTTTACAGAGTAGCTGTTAAATAATCTTTAAACCCCCAGATTTCCCAAAGTTATCACACACAGTTCAGTGCATTCTCAAGCCACCCGTTGAAGGCTGTGTCCCTCTGCTGTGACTTTACAGAGTAGCTGTTAAATAATCTTTACTCTTCCT